>NC_067146.1:64943038-65246926 GCF_903995435.1 Acomys russatus | reverse complement strand
CAGACTTGTGTTTGGGCCTTCAATTCAATTCCACTAGTCCGTATGTCTGTTTTTGTGCCCATGCTCTATAGTACAGTTTGTGATTCTGGCTGGTGATACTGAAGAACCAGCCTGCATTTACCATAGGCTTAAAAGTCAATTTACAGTGAAGACAAATTAATTCCATTCCTGCACACGATTAAACATCTGTTTCTCAAGGATTGGCCTATGCACCACCTGTAACCATAATTACATATTGTTTTATACTTCCTCTTCCAAGAATGGTAATCATGTGTTTTTTTTGAAAGTTGTTTATAAATATCTTGCAATCCTACCTTTGTTTCAAAGGGTTATATGACTACCTTTGACTCCCTTGTTATGCCCACTTTACAACCAGGTCTCTGTTTCAGGAGTGTTAAGCTTGCTATAGTTCTTGTCCTTTAGGTATGCCTATTTTGCCCATCAAACTTTCCAATTGGAAACCCCTTACCTGTGAACTATAACAGTCTTGGGCTTTTCACATCCATGTTGACCATATAAACACAAATTAGGGGGAGGCAGCTAGTTTACATGAATAAAAAAGCTTGCTTTAAGTTGTTTGACCATGATGATTTGGGTCACTGGTCTTTTTCCTTCCTTCTTTGGGATTAACAATATTTTATTTTATTATTCAGGGGTGTTTTAAGTATCTAAATTGTCTTCTTTGTCTTTGGATTTTTGTATTGCCATATGAAAGTTTAGAATTATCCTTTCAACTTTTTGATAATTATGTTGCGATTTTGATGGAGATTGCATTGAATCTGTAGATTGCTTTTGGTAAGATAACCATTTTTTATTATATTAATCCTAATTCAGGAGCATGGGAGATCTTTACATCTTTTGAAATCTTCTTCCCTTTGTTTCTTCAATATCTTACAGCCTATGACACAAGAAAAGTTACAGGCAATAGAACGAGTACAAGAATCGTTGGAGGCTCAACAAATAGAAGAGTCTACCAGCCCTTGGAATTCTCCTGTATTTATCCTTGAAAAGAAATGTGACAAATAGAAGATGTTCACAGATAAGACAGCAATTAGTGTATCATTCAGGCAATGTGCCCTTTATACCTGGAATTCCATTACCTTCCTTGTTATCTAAGCATTGCCCCACTCTAGCGATTGACCTAAAAGACTGCTTTTTCACAATAAATTTACATAAACATGATAGGAAAAGGTTTGCTTTCTCAGAACCTACTTTTAGTAGAAGCTGCCCAATAATGGACTATTGGAAAGTCTTGCCACAAAGAAAATTTAATGGTCCTACTTTATGCCAATATTTTGTACAACAGCCATTAGAAATAATTTGTATGCAGTGTCCTCAGTCCATAATTTATCATTATTATATGGATGATATGTTGCTGGCTGATTCAAATGGAGGAAATGTTTGATGAAAGAAAGAGAGCGTTGTCTTGTTCTCTTATACAAATTGCTCCTGAGAAAATACAAAAAGCAGATTCTATCAATTATCTAAGATATAAAATAGTTCTACAAAATATTTGCTCCCCCCCCCCAAATAATAATCAGGAAAGGCCAATTAAGGGCTTTTAATGATTTTCAAAAATTGCTGGATGATATTAACTGATATGGCCTACAATTACTGTTCAAGAGCTAAATAACCAATTTCAAACTTTACAAAGCAAGTCTTGAATAGTCTAAGAAAGTTATCAGCTGAGGCTGAAAAGGAGGACTAGGCTCTGCTAGAAAAGAAAATGTGAGATGCAGATATAGATCATCTGGATCCAAAGATGACCCATATTTTGGTTATGTTGCCTTATACTTATTTTCCCACAGTAATTCTTATGCAGAGGGAAGCTTACATCTTAGAATGGATCATTTCAGCATATGAACATAGTATAAAATAAAAATGTACAGAGGAAAGGATTTTTAATTGATTCTGAAAGAAAAACTGAGATTGTCAATTAGCAGGAATAGATCTGGCAAAGATTGTGGTACCTCTTACTAATGCTAAGATTGTCTCATTATGGGCAGAATATTAGCAAAGAGCTTGCAGTAAATTTATGGGAGAAATTGACGACAAGTACTCAAAAAGCAGTTCAGTTCATTAGATTCTTCCTTAGATACTAAAGGGAACTCTAATTTCTGGAGCCTCAGTATTTTATACTAATACAGATAAATGATGAAAGACAGAGTTTTACTCAGAAAAAAATAAGGTAGTTGAGAATCCTTATGATTCAGTTAAAAAAATCAAAGTTATATTCAATTCTTATAGTGTTATTAGATTTTCCAGACTCTCTTAATATAGTAAATGACTCTCAATATGCATAAAGAGTTCTTTTGCGTATAAGAACTGCTGATATTATTCAGTATGATTATAAATTACCTTACTATTTATTCAACTACAGCAAGTAATCAGAAAATTTAAAAATCTATTGTATATAACATATATCAGGTCATATATGGGTCTATCAGGCCCTCTAGCACAAGGTAATTAATGATGAAATTAGTCAGATAGTAGGTGGAAATGTGTTAGAAACTTCAGAATTTCATCAAAACACCATGTTAACAGCAAGATTTCAAGAAATACATTTCTATCACTTGCCAACAAGCCAAGAAAAGTATAAGGTAATGTCCTACTTGTTCCTTATATAACCAAATTTGCAGGAAATAACCTTAAATGTACCCCAAGAAACGAAACTAGACAAATGGATGTGTTTTGTTTTGCAAAGTTTTGTAAATTAAAATTGTGTGCCATACTTTAGATACATATTCAGGATTTCAATGGGTAACTGCTTTAAGTTCTGAAAAGGGTAATTCTGTAATTACACATTTATTAGAAGTTATACCAATTATGGGAATACCTGTACAAACTAAGAGTGACAATGCTCCTGCATATGTCACTAGTAAAATGAAATATTTTTGCATATTATAATATAAAGCATACTGTATGTATGTATATAATCCCACAGGACAATTCCACTTTGAAAGTGATGCTTAACAAACAGAAAATGGTAACAAAGGCCCCCAGAGATATGTTACTTAGTGTTTTATTGAGTTTAAATTTTTAAATTCTGATGAACAAAAAATAGCAGTTTCTGAGAGATATTAGATTATGGGAAAATCTTCTGAATTAGAACAGCTTATTTTATGGATGCCCTAACTTCAGGATAGAAGGAAGAAAGTGTGTTATGCTTGGGAAGGGGTCTTTTATTAGTTTCATCAGAAGAAAACTGTGAATTCCATCCAAATTGATAAAAATCAGATGTTATGTATTAACTCGTTTTCATGTATTACACCTAGGTGATTCTTAAGGATTCAATGTTAATTTCTAGTCATTTTAATAACTACTCTTACAAACTCTTTAGAATAATTAGGAAATACAAACTAATATTAGTCACCCAAATTAATGGTCATGTCAAACACTAGCCTATTTAGAGATATGCATATAGAAATATGCTTCCTAGTTGAAACAGATAATAAGAAGTTAGAAACAAGCAATATTTGCTTATTCAAATATACTTTAAATAGTCCTCAAGAAACCTCGGAGACATACCAAATATAGCATCTAAATATATTTTATTAATTTAAGGCTCTTTTGACATAGAGACAAGTGTGCTCCTGGCAATATCCACTTTATACATCAAGACAAGGTAAGCAGTCCTTCATAATTCCTGCTTCATGAAAAGTCTGTCAGATATTTCAGGCCAGATAGAAGAAGATAATGCTAAAGACAATGCTTCTACAGCTGTCTGTGTTATTTCTATAATTGTTGAAGCTGCTTGTTCTGCACTTCTTATAAACTCAGGTAATCTTTATTCTTTCTCAAGTCTCAGATGGAATTGAAGACTAGACAGTTATACTCTCACATTTAACCTTAAGTTGTTTAGAATTTAATAAGTTTTAGGTCTAAAAAGTTGGTTTTAGTTTCATAATGTAAGTTAGAATAAAAAATGATTTAGGTATAGAACTCTGAATGCAACAAGATAGGATAGATGATAGAATACTTTCTCCTAAGTTGTCAAATACATATCTACTGAACACTGTAAATGTAAGTCTTACCTAATAAATTTCATAATTGTTCTTCTTGTATATGGTTTCTTGATATAAGAGAAAGAGCCTTTTATTTGGACTAAAAGTGGGAAATGTAGAATGAATCTCTGTATGGAGGCATTACCTGTCAATAAAAGAAAAGCTAATGGCCTATTAGCTGAGGCCAGAAATAGATGGGAGTCTGGAGAGAGAGAGAGAGAGAGAGAGAGAGAGAGAGAGAGAGAGAGAGAGAGAGAGAGAGAGAGAGAGAGAGAGAGAGAGAGAGTTGGGGGCTGAGATAGAAACTCTGGGATATAGTCAGAGGCTAGAAATTTGCCCTGGACTCTGAAAAAAATAGATGTATAAAACTGGGGGAGAGGTACTCAGCCATATGGCACATGTAAGACAGTTAAAAAGGATATTAATTCACGAGCTAGTTAGGGAATGAGCCTAACTATGCAGGAGCCATTCAGCAAGGGCCTGAGGTAAACAAGTGAACTTCCTGGAGGCACACCAGCATTTCTTTTTTCACAGCTGAAAAGGGGTATACCTTGAAGAGTCTTACACCTTAGGAACTTTGTCTCTAAATTGCTTCTTACTACTGATTGCTTTTACATGCTTATCATTACTGTATTTGTCATAAATCTGGCATAGGTGAGACCCTCACTGCCTACTGTTTCCTGGGTATTTGCCCACTTTGTTGGGAGGATTTCCTACAGAACCAATATGAAGATATACTTTCATGACATAATGCAGTTCTAGGGAAATTGATGATTTTATAATTCCTGATAATGATTTTTTTTTATAACTACTGATTCTATTCAAGTAACTGCAAGCACTTTCTGAAGAATAACAAAGGCTGCACATAGAATCTGTGAGCCATCACGTGTCACTGGTATGTAAACTGCAGTAGGGAAAAGATAGGCTTGAGGCAGATTTGCAATCCATGAAAAATATTTAACCTAGGTTAGAAGATGATATAATTGGGTCTCAGTGTGCATCATGATAAGATGAGCTATGAACAGAAAATAGCTATTAGCTATAAAAGACTTTAAAAATAAAACATAAGATAGGTGACCTGTTCTTGGTAAAAATTATTGTTAACCTATGACATAAAAATGGCTTGTGGAATGACGGAAATATTACTTTGAATTCATTATTAACTCGTGGAGCCAACAGATAGTTATAGTATGTTTGTTCAGGCACAGTCTTAAAGACATATAAACAATTATCATGTCATAACCCTTTGGACCCTGTTAACTTTAAACCTTGCCAACCTATGTCATGAAAAACTATTGTTATGAACTTACAATGAATTTGTGGAATGAAGACATAGTTTAAAAATATTTAATTAGGTTTAATAAGTTTTAATGGAAAAACACGTAATCTATTAAACTGCTATAATTTTTATTTCATCTATTTTGTGATTAATTGCTTTGATGGCTATGAGGCAATCTTTCTTCTTACATAGAGAGCATTTGCTCAGCATGTATATAAACCCAAGTACAAAAGTAAAAGTCATTTAAGCCCCTTTACTTCATCCACTGTATGTATGTATGTGTATGCATGGCCTTAAAAGCCTTTCATAAAAACTAAACAAAAGGATCTTAGGAATCCACATATCTTTCTCTCTACGCCATCTTTTGACAAATACATAACAAACATTTGGTGAAATACTCTTACTTTGGATGCCATACTGAATGTGTGTGTGTGTGTGTGTGTGTGTGTGTGTGTGTGTGTGTGTGTGTATCCTGTAGCCTCCCTGTAGCCTCCCCTCCACTGCCAAGACCACCATTTGCTTATGTACCCTGTCACTTACCTATTTCATCTTCAAACCACTTTTTCCTGGCCCTAGGGAGCATGTAGTCCTCAGTTTATCAATCTGAGTGTGCCCAAAAAGCAGTGCCAAACTCAGCTGCTCTCCATGACTCATTCGTATCTTCTAAAATAGCACCACCTAGAGGAATTTCACATCCTCAAGTTTAGCTGTCAGCTCAAGGTATACCTTATAACCTTAGCTGTGTCTAGCACAAAGCTTCTGTGTGCTGACTCTCAGAAAACACCTTTAAGAAGACTTCCCTGCAGTGGTGCTGCTCTCATACTAATCATGACTGATTTCTTAGTTCGCATAGACCAGAATTCTGTGTTGCAGCAAAGCAAAGGTTTCACTTTAGTAGTTCTGGTATGTTGATAATTTCAGCTGATTCTTCAGTGTCACCTAACCAGAACCACAGAATCTTAATTCAATAACATGTAGCCCCTGATACAATCTTTAAACTTCACTCTGAAACTTTGCAAACCAGCATGTATCATCTGCCCTGGGCTCAGCATTTTTAGCTTCCAAGCTCCTACAAAAGAGCCCATTGAGATCTCAACATTGTAGATAGAATTTGGGTTTCTTTAAACAGACACACACACAAACATACACACACACACACACAGGGGGGGAGAGAGAGAGAGAGAGAGAGAGAGAGAGAGAGAGAGAGAGAGAGAGAGAGAGAGAGAGAGAGAGAGAGAGAGAGATGATAAGAATCTGTTTTTGTTTTAATCCCAAATGTGGGAATTTGGGGTTGCTCCAGATGGTCTGCAGCAGCTGACTGATATGCCTTGTGTTCTAGCAGGGATGTGATTTTGCCAGCTGCAAATAGTTTTTGTGAGTGTATGACATTTGGAACTTGGACTACTTTTCAGAGGATATGTATATATGCTAGAGCCCAGATAGGGTTGACTGGTTGGCCAGTTAGTGGTTGGATGCTGTCGGTTGTGCTTTGTCAAGTAGTCATGTGTGAAAAGACAAGAAGAAGTAATTAGATATCCTGACAGTGAAGATTAAACTTGTCACAAAGAACTCTATGCCCCTAATCAGCAGGGATTTGTTTAGCAATATTGTTGCCCCCTCTCCCCTATATCCTTTTTTTCTCTCCTACCTATTTTTAGGAAGCTGTAAGGGTGGAAGAAGAAGAGTGGATAAGAGTAAAAGAAAGAAGCACCAACAAAGTGGGCACTCAGTGGTTTCTCCAATCAAAAAGTCTAAAGTTCTTGCCTAAGTTCCCCATAGCACATGGTCAGGTCTCTCAAAGGAACACCCCATTATCCTGGTACCACCTTGACTTAGTTAAGGTTATTATTTCTCTGATTAACACTGTGACCAAAAGCAAGTTGGGGAGGAAAGGAAATATTTGGCTTATACTCCACATTTTAGTCCATCTCTGGAAGAGTTCAGGACAAAAACTCAAGCAGGGCAGGAACTTGGAAGCAGGAGTAAATGCAGAGGTCATGGAAGGGTGCTGCTTACTTGCTTGCTTCATGTTGCTTGCTCAGCTTGCTTTCTTTTATAACCCAGGATGACTAGCCCAGTGGTGGCACCATGTACAAAGAGTGGATATTCCCCCATCAGTCACTAATAAGAAAATACTTTAGAGGCTTCCCCACAGCTAGATCATATGGAGACATTTACTTAATTGATGTTTTCTCCTGTCAGATCACTTTAGCTTTTGTCAAGCTGACATAAAACTATCCGGACACGGATCTAGTTTTATTATCTTAGATATCTAGTAATTCATTGTTAATTCAGAGGGGTGTGGGGAGGGAACTAATTAGGCCATGCATACCTGTAGCTTTCTCTTTTTCATGTTTACTGTAAAAGAAATTGGAAGTCCCCTCTTGAGAACTTGTCTATGAATCTTTAACTTTCTAACATTCTCTCCAGTTATACAGATTCTAAAAAGTAAATGTTAGATCAAAGAACAGATGGTGTCCATTTCACACTCATTTATAGCCCTCTCTATTTCCACTATTAGAGTTGATTTGAGATCGCTGTTGCAAACAGAGAGAGAGAGAGAGAGAGAGAGAGAGAGAGAGAGAGAGAGAAGAGAGAGTGGTGGGAAGAAGGGATGGAGAAAGGGAGTGAGGGAGAGAGAGAGAGAGAGAGAGAGAGAGAGAGAGAGAGAGAGAGAGAGAGATTCAAAGACTTTCAAAAAGTTCATCATTCAGGATAAAATCTAGTATCCTAATTCTCACTTCTAGAAGTTACAGACCTAGGACATACGCTCTGTTGGGTATTGAATTCACCAACTGTTTTTTTTATTAATTTATTCATATTACATCTCGATTGTTAGCCCTTCCCCTGTTTCCTCCCATTCTTCCCTCCCTCCCACTTCACCCCTTCTCCCCTCCTCTACGTCTGTGATTGAGAGAGACCTCCTCCCCCTATATATGCTCTTAGAATATCAAGTCTCTTCTTGGTAACTTGCTATCCTTCCTCTGAGTGCCACCAGGTCTCCCCATTCAGGGGAGAATTCACCAACTGTTAATGGATCGATGTTAATCTGTATCTTCTAACACAGTCATAAAATTTTAATATATTTTATTAACTTATTCATATTACATCTGATTGTTATCGCATCCCTTGTATCCTCCCATTCTTCCCTCCCTCCCATTTTCCCCTTACACTCTTCCCCTATGACTGTGACTGAGGGGAACTTTCTCCCCCTGTTTATGCTCATAGGGTATCAAGTCTCTTCTTGTTAGCCTGCTATCCTTCCTCTGAGTGCCACCAGGTCTCCCCATCCAAAGACAATACGTGCAGTAAACTTTGAACTCCTACTCAGATCTAGCCAATAGATAGGACATTCTCCACAGTTGAGTGGAGAGTGGGGTCTGACTTCCACATGAACTCTGGTGACCCATATTTGACCATGTCCCCTGGACAGTCATAAATTTTTAATCTGAAATTTAGTGTCATTTAGTTTGGTACATAATTGTTTAGGGTGGTATTATCTTCTTAGTCTATGGTTCCCTTGATTAGAATGAAGTATTACTTGTTATCTCTTCTGATTAGTATTAGTTCTAGGTATGTTTGGCAGATGTAAGGATGGTGGCACGTCCTTTCTTCCTGGTTCCATTGAAGTACTTTTGCTTGTCTTTTTACTCTAAGGTAGTCCCAGTTGAAGCCCACCAACATTGAAGCATGTCCAGACATACTCAGGCCTTACTGCCTAGCATAACACATAATAGCCATTTTGTTTCAGTGTCCATTTTGATCAAAGATGAAATTAAGTTCAAGTTCTCAGGCTCTGCCTACCTGACATAAGAATAGCCTTTTGCTTACAATTCAATATTTGCTAAATGTTCTGCTTGCATTAATGATGTATGTTCTATTTAAACAAAACCACAATACTCTGATATGTTCCTTTCTCCTGGAAGTATGGAAAACTAAAAAGTCCCCAAGGACCTAACCAATCAGCTAAAATGCTTTGTCCAGTTACCTAGGTAAAATGCACCTGCAATAGATTTGATTCTTCCTGCTTGGTTATGGACTTTTTCCTTTAAAATATCACTTTGAGAATGGCTTAGCATCACATTCTTGGTTCCCAAGTCCAGACCATATCCATGACTGGTCAGTCTTTGTTCAGCATTCAATAAAGAGTCTGAGTCTAGTGTTCAAGTGGTCAATGCAAGGCTATTCCTGAATCTCAACGGCGCCTTTCGTTAAAGTTAAGGTGTGTGTTTCTTGGATGCAGTTAAACAAAACTTATTTCTTGATCCATTCAGTTAGTCTATGACTTTTGAGGGGAGAATTGAGGCTATTGATGTATAAATTATTATTGAAATTTGTCCTTAATTCTGGTCATTATGTTGTTGATTTTTGTTGTTGCATTCTCAGTGTGGATTTATATTTTAATACTGATGGCTTCATTTTTTCAGCCCAGAATAATGCTTCCTGTATTACTTTTGGTTTGGTTTGTTGAATATAATTTTTAAGGTTGTCTATGATATGGAAAATTGACTCTCTTCCTTCTATCACAGCAGTAGTTTTGCTGTGTATTTCATTTTAGATTGGCTGTCAGTTAGGACTTGGGACATACTGCAACCCCTTCTGGTTTTGAAAGTTTACCTTAAGAAATTAGCTGTTTCTATGCCTTTGTTTTCCTGTAACTAGTGAAGCTCACATTTGTATTTGATGGTTTTCTTTGCGACTTGCAGTTTTTTTTCTTAGACTTTTTGACCCACTTTTTTTGCTCTGTATACCTGGTATGATATTTGTTGTTGTTGTTGTTGTTTTGTTGTTTTTGAGGCAGGGTTTCTCTGCATAGCCTTTGCTATCCCGGACATGCTTTTGTAGACTAGGATGGCTTCAAACTCACAGAGATCTGCCTCCCTTTGCCTCACTGAGTGCTGGGATTACAGGTATACACCACTGTGCCCAGCTTGTAAACTTAGTGTTTTAACTATAAAGTTCACTGAAATTTTTGTTTCTGCTTGTCGTTTTTTGTGTTACGTGTGCTTCTCATAATTGTATGGGTGTGTCTTGGGGAAGTTTTCTTCTATGATCTTATTGAAGGTCTTGTGTTTGTAATTGAATTGGGTTCGTTACCCCTCACCTGTGCTTATCAGTTGAAGGTTTGGGTTCGTCATGGTTCCTACTTACACAGTACTTTCTAGGCATACTCTGTACCAACTGAGCTATATCAACTCCACAGCTTGACTTTTGCTGATAATACTGTTATATTATCTCAAATCTGTGTGCTCCATAGAAAAAATTACTTTCCCTAAGTGTTTTTGAGGAAGGTAAAATTTTTAAATTTTAGAATAAAACCTATTAGTTTTTAGGTGAGACCCTGAAGCCACTGTTAAGTAAGTATGGAGGCCAACACATGAGTTTGTGAAGCAGGAAGGATACCTTGATGAATCTAAAATGTTCCTCTACTTATTAAGAGTGGGACATTATCATTGTTACTTTTGTTTTGATCACAAGGACTGGGATCAGTTAATCAACCCAGACAGACATGACCTGGGAAGAGGAGTTCACATATGGGAAACGCAGAGCTCAGCTGTTCCTTTACTACTGCTCTCTTGGAATTAGGGAAGTTCATTTTTCCATTTGATGATAATACTTTCTAACAATTTCAAGGTCAGAACTGCCTTCTACGGATGACATGATAAATACAGGTCTGGAGGGAGACGAGCTGATGGCATATTTTTCTTATAACTACTTCTTAAGCGTCATTATACATGAATGCTTATTGAAGAGCCAGCTGGGTGCGTGTTGTCTTCTCTTTATATAGTCAGAGCGTTAAGTAGGTGGTCAAATGAAGCAGGATTTTCTGTAATAAATGATCGAGGAATTTTCTGCTTCAAATGGTTATTATACAGTAAGTATAGTGTATAATAAGCATATAGAACATGCTTGAAGACATGTAACAACTTATAAAAGAGCATAGATTTCACTTAATGTGATCTCTGATTATATATCTCACAGTATAAGAGGGGATATTGGAAAGAGGATAGGGCCTAGCCAAAGGATGAATAGAGAAACAAAAATGGCTAATAAGGTAAAGATCATCGGTGGGTATTATATATTAAATGAAACTCATTACTTTTTATAATTAATTTGCATTCATTTAAATGTGAAAAGTTGTTACAGTAGATATCTTGAGAAGCATATCTGAAATAGGATTTTCCTGCATTTGTACGTTAATAATTCTAAGAATATGATTCTACCTACATATTGCCAACTGTGTTAGTTTTCTATCCCTGTAACAACAACAACAACAACAGCAATATAACTGAAATAGCTTAACAGGTGAAAAAAACCAGACATGTTTTGCAAGAGTATGTATATTAAGGTACATTTAATTTGTATTTTGTATTTTCATATTTTACTACCTTTCTCAGGTTAACCTGTATGAATTTAATTATATAAAACTTAAGCTGGAAATATACAAAAATATTAACTAATTTAGTGTTTATCAGTAATTTTCTATTCCGTTAAGTCTGTATATAGTTAGCAATTATTAGGAAAGTTTCATGCGTGGTCTAGGAAAACTTAAGAAATTGTTAGCATTATATAATAAGTTTTAATTTTTTAATAGATTTATTTATGATTTCTAGCAAAGTAGATCTATTCTGGGTATTTTCAAAATATTTGAAAAATCTCACTTCACTTATTTATTAAGTCCATGCAAAATTATTCTTACGAAAATGTAAACTGCATAATTTTTTGTAGGTATTTGAGCATTTCAATTATAATAGTCTGTTTTAATACTTCAAGTTTTCTAAACCAAGCCTTGTAACATTGCTACCAAGATAACATTCAGTAAGCTTCTCATTAGCAGTGAGAAAAATATGTTCAATACTCATATACTATAAAACTATTTAAAGTCAACATCCCCAAGGTTTCCTTCAAGCGTTATAAAATACAATTGCTCATTAAAATATGCAATCACAAAGAAATGCCAAATGAAATTTAAGTTTAGATGATAAATATCACAGTTAATTTTTCAGGAATATTATTTCTTAATGTATATAAGATTAAAATGGAAAATGATGGCAGGTGTGGTAGCACACACCTATGATCCCAGCACTTTCAAGGCTAAGGCAGGAGCATTGTGGGTTTGATTGAAGTCAGACTGAACTCTAGGTATATTTTCTTCTCTATCTTACACACACACACACACACACACACACACACACACACACACACACACACACCACACACCAGAATTAAAGAATCAAACTGGAAAACATAATATAGAATTATGAAATCGTTGTTTAAAAGGATACAACAAAATGATGGCAGTTAATGTCATTAAGTTACTGGCCACAGACTATCAACACCACAGAAAACAAATGGTAGAAGCTTGAATTTATGTTACAGAATTTTCCATTTATTTTTTAGTAATTCATGTTAAATGTTTGTACTAGTATACTATAATAGGAAAAGTCCATGGATCTGATTAAGTCAACAGGAAAGCCGAGGACATGTTTTTCCATTTTCCTTAAAGTTCATTTTTTCCCCCAGCATATTTGATATAACCCTCAGTTTTTCATTCAAGTGATGTACAGGTGTTCATGTTACCAACCCTGGAACATAATATGCTATTGCTTTAATCTCAGGTACGGTAGTCCAAAAATATCTGTCTCTGTCTCTGTCTCTGTCTCTCTCTTTCTCTCTCTCTGGTTTGGTCACTCCACCACAGTCTAGCTGTGACACTCCTCCTGCTGCTGCTGCTGCTTCACCTCAGCTCATAAATGTCAGGTCTGAGTATTCTAGTCAG
This sequence comes from Acomys russatus, assembly GCF_903995435.1. NCBI lineage: Eukaryota > Metazoa > Chordata > Mammalia > Rodentia > Muridae > Acomys > Acomys russatus. Next base: position 65,233,863 of record NC_067146.1, on the reverse strand, counting down.
CGCCTGTGTGCTTTCAGTTATGCTTGTGCTAAATCAATCTCCAAAGCACAGTTCATGCATTTAAGTTATTTAAAGTGTCACATAATAGTTATAAGTTAATACCTTATTAGTAGTGATCAGTATTTCGTCCTGCCGGTCATTATCTATTTCATAAAGGTTCCATGGAACTGGCTTGTATGGCTAACACCTTTATCTACCTAAGATTTCTGAAGATTTACTCTTGCTCCCGACAGTGGGCAGTATACCAGGCAACACCGTGTACCTTGTCACCTGTAAGTCACATACTCACCTTAAGTTCTCTGAGCAATCATACTGCTTTTAGATCACCTACTAGCTAAATATTGTAAAACTGAAAATCAAAAAGTATGTTTGTATATTATTTAGATTATTAAATTCCCACAAACCAGAAGGGAAAGAAAGCAATACCTCATTAAAAACAAGACTGTTCTAATATCAAACAGTGTGACAATGAAGGGGAAAAGTGATTTTTCTTGGAGGAATGTAGACCTACACAAGCAACTCTTGGTCCCTTTTGCTGTAGGTCTCTTCAGATAGATGCCTGCACAGTGCTTAGTCTTTTGGTCTGGGTCAACTTAATAGTGATAGCCTCTCCACTGTTATTAATGTTTATTGATTCACTTTGGGTTTCAGTACTTATAAGTAAAACTACAACTAAAATAGTGTGAAAGCCTGTCTATTGCCTAGATCTGAGTAGGGGTTTGAAGTTTACTGCACATATTGTCCCCTGGATGGGGAGGCCTGGAGGCACTCAGAGGAAGGATAGCAGGCTACCAAGAAGAGACTTGATACCCTATGAGCATATTCAGGGGGAGGAAGTCCACCTCAGTCACAGTCATAGAGGAGGGGAGTAAGGGGAAAATGGGAGGGAGGGAAGAATGGGAGGATACAAGGGATGGGATAACAATGAAGATGTAATATGAATAAATTAATAAAATATATATTTTAAAAAAATAGTGTGAAAGCTCCCGGCATTGCTTTTTTTTTTTTCAAATAAAACAGTACATTCATATTCTCAGTGAATGCAGTGTTAACAACTCTGTAGCCATGTTAGCTATGGTCCAGTCTCAGCTTCAGTGAACCCCAGAGAGAGATATCACTTGATCAATTAGATTATGTGTCATATTCTGTATGTGATAAACATTAACAAAGCAATGGATATGAGTTAGAGAGATTGAAGAGCATATCATTTAGGGGAAAACATTTTACATTACTATCTTTTAACTTATATTATCTTTTTATATTATTTATATTAGATTGCTATATTAATAACTTGTAGAGGTGTAATTAACAACAATTGTTATACATATTTGCAATTTTAAAATCAAAATAAGGCTACTGTTCTACTTTGGAGGCCAAGGATTGAATTAAGTATTATTGAGGAGCTTTTATTTAAGATTTATTTATTTTATTTTACATATATAACTCTTTTGCTTCCACATATGTCTCTGTACAACTAGTGTGACATGTCAGAGAGGACAATGGATCTTCCAGATTTAGATTTACAGATGGTTATGAGCCCCCATATCATTGCTGGGAATCTAAACACAATCCTTTGCAAAAGTAAAAACTGCTCTTTTTTTAGAACAGATAAATCAGGATTGGGAAAAAACACCAATTCATTTCACCATCCCATATCCTGAAACTTTAAAAAAAAAAAAAATCCAGAACATTACTTTGCAGCTATGTAAATATATCTTGATGAGAGAATCAAATGTTTGCCTTTGCAAATTGGGATGAATCCATTCCTCTTCCAGATTAAGTTCTTTAGGCACAAAATGGTATAGATATAAAATGTAAATTTATTGTCACATATTCACAGGGATATTATAGGATGGTCTTTTTTCACTAGCTTCTGCACTATTTCTATGCATACATGCATGTGTGTATCTATATATGCGGATTATACAAGTGAACTTCAAAATACATTTGGGAACTTTTTTCCTCAAAAGAATCTGAATCAGTATAGCAATTTTCTACTTCTCTATCACAAGCTGATTTTAAAGTACTGAAATAAAGTAATTGATAACAAACTTAGCTTGGTAACTGGGCCAAAAAGCTGAGATATGCACCAAAGTTAATTCTTTTGAATAAAACTTAAGAAAATGTTTGGTGCTGGTGATATACAAAAAGACCTGAGAACTTGGTTTTCAATGCCTGGGAAGGAATCTCTTTTAAACGGAAATTCCCAAATAGCATCACTATGTGATCATCTTCAGCAAGTTCATGTTTATCATAATGTGCGGAAAATAGTGTTTGTCTTAATGCCACATGTTCTCTCTTGTTGGAGGCTCCTAGCTCCAGATTGTCAGATGTGATTATGCAGCCTGTAGAAACTACAGAAACCAGGAAAGCAAAATATGTCCATTGCCATGGTAGGGGTGGTAATGGGAGCAATAAAGGGTAAAATAGCAGCATACGCGTATCTTATCTGAGAAATAAGAAAGACAGGGCTCCGTAGGAGAGGAAAAGGAAGGAGGGAAAAAGGAGGAAGAGTAAAAGGGGATTAGCAGGATACAATTAGTAAGATAGAAAAAATGAGGAAATGGGTAGGTTCTTAGGTAAGGGTAAGGAAGATAAATACAGAAGTAGGAGGAAGTTAGGTAAAATAACAATATGGATGTCTAAAAAAGCCATAAGGAACCACGCTGTTAATGATTTACTTCTCTCCACCACCAAAAAGTAAAAAAAAAAAAAAAAAAAAAAAAAAAAAAAAATAGTGTTTGTCTTGATAGCTAGGAGTTAGTTCTTTAACCCTGAGCTGGAGTTCACAAAGGGTTTACAGAGCATAGGAACTGAACTGGAAGCCATCTAGGAGCATTTATAACCATAATGACTATATAATTTATAGGATATGGAAAGTACACTAATGGTCTTCAGTTGTATCTGTGTTTTCAATGCTAGATTCTGAAGATGTCAGATTTCATGGAAAAAGGAACGTAAAAAAGATGAATTGAGAGATAGACCTTTTTGATGATTGAAATGTATTATCATGAACTATCACTGTGATTCCATTAGAATCATGAGTCAAAATGTGGATAATTAAAAAGTAAAACATAGTGAAATTATAGAATATGGGACTGACTCACTTGACTTTTGGATTTCTTTTCTGATTTTTTCCAGACTGGAAGTCTAGTCAGTTGTACAAATGTGATTAATATTATGATTCCCTTTTTTCATTGAATGGATTTGGCTTCTTTGTCAAAAATCAAGTGACCATATGTGTGTGGATTCATATCTGTGTCTTCGATTTGATTCCACTGATCAATCAGTCTGTTACTGTGCCAGTACAATGCTGTTTTAACTACTATTGCTTTATAGTACAGTTTGAGATCAGGTATGGAGATTCCTCCAAAGCACCTTTTATTGTACAAAATTGTTTTAGCTATTCTGGGTTTTTTGTTTTTCCATACGAAGTTCAGAATTGAACTTTCAATGTGTTTAAAACATTGTGTAGATGTTTTGATAGGGATTGCATTGAATCTGTAGATTGCTTTTGGTAGGATGGCCATTTTTACTATGTTAATTCTCCCGATCCATGAGCAAGAAAGATCATTCCATCTTCTCGGTCATCTTCAATCTCTTCTCTTCAGAGTTTTGAAATTTTTTTCAAACATGTCCTTCACTTGCTTAGTTAGAGTAACTCCTAAATATTTTATATTGCTTGTGGCTAATGTGAAGGGTGTGGCTTTCCTAATTTCTTCCTCTGCAAGCTTGTCATTTGTGTATAGGAAGGCTACAGACTTTTTTGAGTTAATTTTGTATCCAGCCAATTTGCTGAAGGTGTTAGCCAGAACATGGAAACAGCCTAAGTGTCCATCAATAGAAGAATGGATAAAGAAACTGTGGTACATATACACTATGGAATACTACTCAGCTATTAAAAACAAGGAATTCCCGAAATTTGTGGATAAATGGATTGAGCTAGAAATGATCATAATGAGTGAGTTAACCCAGAAGCAGAAAGAATCAAATTGTATATACTCACTTATATCTGCATACTAGCCCAAGGGGCATGTCCCACGAAAGCCTTCACTTACCAGGAAACTGGGACAGAGGGGAGGACATCCTATTGGGACTCTAAATGAGAGACGCATGGGAGAATAGCAAAATAAAAGGATCCAGAGGGTCCTAGAAACCTACAAGTAGAACATTATGATAGGCAGATTTGGGCCCAGGGGTCCCACTCAAACTAAGGCACCAGCCAAGGACAATACAGGCGGTAAACTTTAAACCCTTCCCAGATCTAGCCAATGGTCAGAATATTCTCCACAGTTGAGTGGAGAGTGTGATATGACTTTCTCACGTACTTTGGTGCCTCACATTTGACCACGTCCCCTGGAGAGGGAGACCTGGTGGCACTCAGAGGAAGGACAGCAAGTAGCCAAGAAGAGACTTGATACCCTATGAGAATATACAGGGGGAGGTAATCCCCCTCAAAAACAGTCATAGGGGAGGGGAATAAGGGGAAAATGGGAGGGAGGGAAGAATGGGAGGATACAAGGGATGGGATAAACATTGAGATGTAACAAGAATAAATTAATAGAAAAATTAAAAAAATATATTATGATTCCCTACTACTGTCTTAGGTGTTAACTATAAAACGAGGCAATCTAAATAAATAGGATTTGATTTGTAAGGAATGAAACTCAGGTGAACTACAGGCAAATTAAGTGTGCATTATATATATATACATACATATACATATATATATCGTGGATTCATTAATTATGTATAATAGTCTATACGTACAAGAGATGCAAGGAGCATATACAGAAATATAGGGTATGACCTACATCAAAAGTTGTAGGGACAGGTTAAACAAGAATTAATAGAGAATATCGAATGATGATACTGACATACTGTTTCATGAATTACAGGTTTGATGTATACTCTATTTTTAATTTTTTTATTTTTTCAGATATGAAAAATGTTCTTCCACAAAGCTATTAAGAGGAATGCTTCTCACTAATGTCCTCATTAGAGAATGTTCTTTATTTCCAAGCTGGACTTGGAGTCTTAGCCAACATGTTTCTCCTTTTTTTCTATACCATCATAATCGTAGGTCACAGAGCTAAGCCCATGGACCTGATCTCTTGTCAATTGAACTTCATTCACATAGTGTTGATCCTCACTGGAGGGGACACTTGGCTTACAGGCATATTTGCATCACTGAACATTAAGAATGACTTAAAATGTAAAGCAACTTTTTATGTAAGCAGGGTGATGAGAGGCCTCTCCATCTGCACCACCTGCCTCCTGAGTGTGTTCCAGGCTGTCACTATCAGTCCCAGTACTTATCTGTTGGCAAAATTTAAACATAAACTAAAAAAATACATGATCAATGCTTTCTTCTATATTTGGTCTTTCAATTTGTCCTTCAGTAGTAACCTGATCTTCTATGTTGGTGGTTTTACCAATGTGAGTGAGACCAAGCAGATAAAGGTCACTAAATCCTGCTCACTCTTCCCCATGAACTATATCATCAGAGGACTGACTTTAACAGTGACAATCTCTAGAGATGTGTTTCTTGTAGGAGTCATGCTGACCACAAGCACGTACATGGTGATTGTCTTGTTCAGACATCAGAGGCAATGCAAGCATCTTCATAGCATCAGCCACGTTAGAGCACCTCCTGAGAAAAGGGCCACCCAGACCATCTTGCTGCTGGTGGTTTTCTTTGTGGCCATGTACTGGGTGGACTTTGTCATATCATGCACCTCATTCCTCTTATGGATGTATGACCCAGTCATCGTGACTGTTCAGAAATTTGTGATGAATGTTTATCCAACAATTACTCCTTTGGTACAAATCAGTTCTGATAAGAGAATAATCAATGTGCTGAAAATCTTCCAGTCAAAGTTCCACTAGTTTTTTTGAAAGGTGATTTTTCTCTTTTCTTAAAAAATCATTCATTTATTTTATTTATAATTATAAATGTTGTGCCACATGTTTGTGTGTGTGCACATCTTTTGCTCAAAGAGGTCAGAAGAGGTCATGGAATCCCATGGAAATGAAGTTTCATGGGTGTAAGTGCCATGCTGGTGTAGCTCCAGTCACTGGTCATTTTTTTCTCTAAATTACAGATTCTCTTAAAAATTTCAATGGTTCAAGTATAAAGCAAGATTTTCATATGAATTTTTATAATTATGGCATTGTATTTATACATTCTTTTGACATTTCTGATGCCATGTACTATAAAGTTCTTAAGATCATTGTACACTATAAGCTGTCATTTCTGCATGAATTAGCTTCCTACTTTTTTCTCTATATCATAAAAGTGTTCTTTATGTCAATGTTACTCAAAACAAGCTCCTTTCTAATAGTGACTTTTCAAACTTTTATTTGAAAATATTTTAATGTAGTGTCTGTTGTTAATTTAAATTGTAGCTATAATTCTGTTTATTAATTAAAAATCCTCTGGATCATAAAAATAATGTGAATTTAAATTTTTTTATTTTTGCCATAATTACTCAACGAGTCTTATATGAAAATGTCATATATCTATATTTGCACTTTAATTCATCTATACTTATTGGATTAATATTGGAAAATATGAATCATTTACAAACACATACATGATGTGCATTGTGTTTTATGTGACTGTGTGTATGCATGTATGTGTGTGTTCACAAAAAGAATGTGTGTTCATGCACCCATGGACGTCAGGAGACAAGCTTGTCTGTTGCTCTTCAGAACTCATTTATCTTGGACTTTCATAGAGGATCTCTTACTGAACCTTGGACTTATTAAGTGGGCCAACACAGTCGCCTCATGGATTCTCTTATCTCTCCTTCTCTATTTTGGGATTACAGTGTTCATCACCATACCGCACCATTAAAAATTTAGTTTGTTTTTATTGAAAAAATGTTTTTCATACAGTATATTTTGATTTAGGTTTTCCCTTCCTGTAGTCCTCCCAGTTCATCCTTATCTCCTCTCCCATCCAGATCCACACCCTTTCAGTCTCTCTGTAGGAAACAAACAAGCTTCTAAGCAATAATAATAATAACAACATAAACAACAATAAATATAAACAAAAATAAATAAATTAGAATAGGACAAAACAAACAAAAGAAAAAGAGTTAAAGAAAAGCACAATAAACACATACAGACACAGAAGCACACAAGTTCAACACAGAGATCTCATGGAAACACAAAACCAGAAGTTGTAATATATATGCAAATGATCTGCAAATATTGCATCGAGCTCCTTTTGTGTTGGCCTATTCTCTGGAGCATGGGGCCTACACTTAAGAGTGACGTTGTCGCAGGATATTTGATCCCAGTATGATACCTGACATTGTGAGTTATAAAAACCTGTCTTTGATCCCATTTTTTTCTTAGGATTCTGAACTGTAAAAACTTGTCTTTTGTTTGGTTGAGCCCTAACACACACACACACACACACACACACACACACACACACACACACACACCCCTTTAATCCAAGAGCTATCTATAGACAGGATTTCATAAATTTATCCCTAGGTCAAGATGTGGAGCAAGAAACCAGCTGACAGGGATTGAAGAGTCAGAGGGACTTTGAGTTGAGGGGTATTTTAGACAGCATGTAGAGGAAGGAGGGCTTTTTAGCCCTGTAGCTCTCTTTAGCTGTTTGGCCCTTTAGCTTTCTTTAGCTGTTTAGCTTTTAGCTCTTCAGCTCTTAGCTCTCTAGCTCCTGAGCTCCTTAGCTCCTTGCCATTTGGCTTCTTGGAATTTGATCTAGGAAGCTTTTGGCCTTGGGTATTTTGGCATTTTATTCCTGGGAAGTCAGCTGAGCTAGTGAGCCCTTAGGGCCTTTTCCATCAGGACATGAGTAGGAAAGTCAGCTGGGTGCTTTCTCTGTAGATTTTTTACCCTCAGCATCTGGCTCCTGGGTATTTATTGGTAAAATAGAATGATCTGGGATATTCAATTAAAACCAGCTGATGTTTTCCCCCAATGAGACTCCCATGGAGAAAACTAATTCTTTATTTGCAAGTGGCTATCAAATGAAGATAGTTTTTGGTTTAGGGATGGGGCATGTATCCACTTCTGCTCTACGACTTCATGTGGTGCAGAGCTGTGCAGGCCTGTGCCTGCTGCCCCAGTCTCTGAGTTTATATGAGTGTCCACTGTGCTGTATTTAGAAGGCCTTGTTTCCCTGCTGTCATTGATCCACTCTGGCTCTTCTGATCTTCCTACCACCTCTGTGGACAGAATTCCCTGAATCCTGAGGGGAAGAGTTTGATGAAGACTTCCCATATAGGGCTGAGTGTTTCAAGGTCTCTCACTCTCTGCATATTTTCTAGCTGTGCATCTCTGTATCTGTTCCTGCCTGCTGATGCAGGAACTTCTCTGATGCAGACAGGGCAAGACTTAGATCTGTAAGTCCATCATAATGTTATTAGGAGATATTTGACTGCTATATTCTTTTTATCAGAACACTAGTATTTGGTTGCCCCCGTGGTCCGTAGCCTATCTAGTCTCAGGTTCTTGAACAACCAAGTGGTGTTGAGTATGGCTTCCATCACAAAAGTGCATGTTTTAAAGCATATGAGATATTGGTTGGTTACTCCCAGAAGCTTTGTGTCACTATTGCATGAGCACATCTTGTAGATGATCACCATTGTAGACTGAAGGGCTTTTATCTGTGTTGGTGTTTAGCTTTCTGCTTAGGTGCTGTGTATGGTACCACCCAATACCATAAACTCCAATATATAGGGGTGAATACAGGTTGTGAACAATAAACAATAGCCTTGAAAATACGTTGGGATGTTTAGAGTTTCCTACAGAGCCTCTTTGGCCAACAACTTAATCGGATGTAACCAATTCCTGGTCCTGGAAGCTTTATTTGGTGATGACAAGTCTGTCTCCCCTGTATTTGGTAATTTAATTTAGATTGCCTATATATATGATGTAGATTTTTTAAAGAAGGTCTTCCAAATTGTTTCTGCATAATCCCTTAAATGCTCTTTATTTTTAGCTGTCCCTCACAGCCATCACTTTCTTGACCCCATTCTTCCTTCATATCTGATACTCCCCTTTGGCCTCACTCATCCACCTATAGCTGTCTATTCTAATTTCCCTTCCTAAGGCCATCCATTCTTCTCATCCTTCGCTTACTCCGTACCTAACCTCTATGGTTATTTGCATGATGGGATGCTTATCAATGACATACTACACAAAGTCCACACATAATGAGTCGTATATCATGCATGTCTTCCTGGATTTATGTTACCTCACTCAGAATGACATTTTATAGTTTGACCCTTTTATGTGCTGATATCATTGTTTTAATACTGAGTAATGTTCTATTGTGTAAATGTACCACATTTTCTCTCCACTCATTCATCTGTTGATGGATATCTAACTTGTTTCCAATTTCTAGATATTAAGAATAAGCAGTGTCTCCATAGTAGGACGAATTATCCTCTGGATATTGGTCCAATAGTGGTATAGCTGCATCTTGAAATAGATCTATTCCCAACATCCTGAGAAACCACCACACTGATTTCCATAGTGGGTACACGTTTGTGCTCCTAACTGCAATGCATGACTCTTCTTATTCCACATCCTTGCCATCATGAAGTTTCATTTGCATTATTCATCTTAGTCATTCGGTCTGGCATAAAGTTAACTCTCAAAGAAGCTATAATTTACAGTGCACTGATGATTAGTGATGTTAAACAGTTCTTTAAATGTTTCTCATCCATTTGAGTTTGCACTGTGTCTACAGAAGATAAAGTATGTTAGGGGGAAAAAACTTTTTTCTTGGTGTACATTTGAAGTGTTCAGGCTCATGTCTTGTAGTTGGGAGAGGGAAGTTCCAAAAACCAGGGAAAAGGAGGAGCCCGCCCTCTGACATAGGCAATTGGTGGGGAGCCTTAGGCCGTTGATTGTCAGATACAGTTATCTGGAGTCCATTTGATCGATTTCCTGAAACAAGACTTTTTTTTTTTTTTAAGTCTACAAAAGCGATAAGTTTTAGACATGTCATCATCAACATTGTTTGCAGTTTGATCTTACTTTTCTTTTCATCGATCTCCTGAATGGAAGCCAGATGAGACGATCCTAGGTTTGAAAGCACGTTTAGTCTGGGTAACGCCCATGAATAGAAGTAGCCCAACAGCAGGTCTAATGAATGAGCAATCAAAGGTTAAGCCTTTTAAAGTCTGCCATTGTCATTCGTCTCTTCCTGTCAGGCCTTGTCCTAAGTTGGGGAACAAGGAGAAAATGAGGTCGACATGGAGTATATGACTATCACATGCATCTAGGCTTGTAGGGGTTCAGAAGCCAGAGCTCAAGCTGCCTTTAGAGACAGCCTAGTGTTTACAAGCAAGTGATTGTAACCAGCAGGTTGAATGCTGTACAATGTATAACATTTAGTTCCAAGCAGTTTTTGTAATGGAAAACACCACCTTTTGGGAAAGGGACCTAGCTACAGCCCACACTAGTATTGACCCTGAGGAATCAAAAAATGAGGACCATAGGTATGTTGTACCTTAGCCACCTGTGCCTTGTGCTGTCTGCACTCACCTGCCTGACCTGTCCGATATCTCTGATTTCAGCTCCTCTGTTGGCTGGTTGTCTCTGGATGGTGATCCCATAAACTTCAGTGAAGGTTCCCAAGTTCTTGAGTGCAACCTCTGCCTTAATGTTTGCTTGAAGAATCAACTCTGAATGAAAACCAAGTAGCTATCAAGAAGGTGGAGGTGCCATTGCTGAATCTGTTGCCATTGTCCCCTCATCAAAGCTCTCAAGTGAGATTGATTGCCTCATGAATCTGGGATAGTCAAACGGGGACATTCAGAAAGCTTTGGTTATAGTCCGCAACCTCATTGAGATGGCCAAAAACATCTTCCAGGAATTTCTATTTCTTCACCTGCTCATGTAGCCATCTAGCACCTCCGTCCCTTCCATTGCTTCAGAGAACCCATGAGCCAAGCTCTTATTTAAAGAGCATCTAAGAAAACAGTAACTTTTTAGGGTATGTCCCAATGAGGTCCTGCTTTGGAGGGAGGGGTATTGACCCATATAATTTTAAGATTTCAAAGTGGTGGAATGAAAATAGAACAGCTGGTGTGTTTCATTCTTGCATTGGTCATAAAAGTGTTTTTGCGCTCCTTCAGTATCCATTAGAAGAGAATGGAGTTTTATTAAATGGTAACATACACTGCACAGACAGCAGTCAAAGTACTGTGTTGTAGTCACAGCTAAGGTTTTAATCCCTTTCTCTTGAAGGTGTGTGTGTGTCTGTGCGTCCTGTCATTATAAGATTATCCTGTTGTGTGTGAATCCAGGAAAAGCCAGAGCCATGTGGAGGAAATAGCAGGCTGGAGAATTTGCCTCGTGGATATGGAATCAAATTTGCAGACAAATGATGCATTCATACTTCAGGAGGGTTAGTTTGGTTCAGAGCAGCAATTGCAGCTAGAACAGATGAGTGTGTTGTGCTGAAGAAGGGGGTTGGAGTCGACTGGGCTCAGTCAAGGGAGGAAGACTCCAGTTTGTTGTCCAAGTCCCTGGAGGCAGCGGTGTCTGTGAGAGTGACTACCCTTGTTAGTCGGACCTGATCTGTAGAGCGTTGGCTACAGAGGGAGGGATGATAGTGGGGTCCCCAAAAAACCTGAAGAGAAGGGAATTCAGACCCCTTGACCATACACCAGCAGAATGTTTAATTAAGATCACGGAGGACATTAAAGTTAAGAGAGCCCTCTAGTGGCCAGCCCACAGACAAAGGCATTTCTCTCTCAAAGTCTGTGGCAGTCCAATTTGTGAGAATTTCCTAACAGCCGCTCCAGAGTGACTGAGGATCAAGTTTAGATCCAGTGTTGCCCATTTCCATGCCTGTGCTGGAAACACGAAGACCATGATGCAGCCTTCCTGGCCTCAAATTTTAGAGTGTTTGGTAGCATTGGAGTGAACATCTCGGAACCCCAAGTATCCCTGGAGCAAAGCCTCTATTTGTTACTTAATGGATGGGCTTCCCTGGCCTGGCCTGGCCCAGAACCCAGTGGATCCCGGATCTAGGATAGGCATGAACTACCTCTTCAGCTGTGGCTGGGAAATGGAGGCGCACCTAAGTTAAAGACAATGGGGTCAGGTGCAGAAAGAAAGAGGGAGAGAAGTTCCCCTGTGACTGGGGTCCAGCCCCACCCACCTGAGGGGCTCACCTTCCTCCAGGTTTTAGCACCAACATAATAGGCTTTTTCTCTCCCTTGGTGATACAGTTATAGGCCAGATTAAACCAGATTAAATGTAGATAAAGGCAGGCTTATCAGGAGGCAACTCTCCAGTGGATTCACTAATCTCACAAGTCAGTGAAGTTCCACACCAGAGCTAAAGCAAGGGTGCTTTATAAAGCATAGGTGAGGAGTGATGACATGTCAGCTAGGAGCTGGGATACTGCACATATATGTAAAATCTTGTGCCCTTGTGCAGGCACTCTGTGTGGTTTGCTGGTATATTTAGTGTTTTGATTATTATGTAGTGGAAGGATTATCTTTTCTGGTCTAATGTATTTGGTCTTCTGTAGGCCTTTTGTATGCTTATAGGCATCTATTTCTTAAGATTGGAAATTTTTCTTTTATGATTTTGTTGAAAATATTTTGTGGACCTTGAAGCCAGAAATCTTTTCTGTCTTCAATTCCTGTAATTCTTAGGTTCCATCTTTTCATGGTGTCCTTGATTTCTTGGATGTTTTATGTCAGGGATTTTTAACATTTTGACAGATGCAACAATTTCTTCCATCATGTCTTCTATACCTGAGATTATTTCCTTCATCTCTTGTATTTTTTTTGGCTATGCTTTCCTGTTTTATCCCTAAGTTCCCCTCTCCAGGATTTCTTCAGTTTGTCCTTTATTTATTATTTCAATTTCCATCTTTAGCTCTTGAACTAGTCTATTGATTTTCTTCATCTGTTTGTATTTTCCTCTATTTCTTTATATGATTTATTCAATTCCTTCATCTGTTTGTATTTTCCTATAATTTTATCAGTGATTTATTCATTTCCTCTCTAATTGCCTCAAACTTTTTGCTTGTAACTTCTTGAATATCTTTAAGGATTTTCTTTGTTTCTTCCACTATCATATTCATAAATATAGATTTAATGTCATTTTCTTGAGTTTTGGTTATGTTAAGAGATCCAGGGATGCTTGCTGTATGATAACTGGGTTCTGAAGAGGCCATAATGCTCTCATTTTGTTGGTTGTTCTTGTAAGCTGGCCTTTAGCCATCTGTGTGTCTATTATGTTGGTTGGTATATCCTGTTGTCCACTGGAGTTGGGGAGCAATGAAGGAAGAGCCTTGGGCAAGAACTTGGATGCCCCTGTAGGTGCCCCCTTCAGATTGCTGGGAATGGTCTTGGACTGGAGGGTGGTTCTCAGGGGCTTTCAGGGGGCTCTTCTTATCTGTATCATGCTGGGGACCAAGTGGAATCCTCAGGAGTCCAGGTACCCTCCTTTCATGAAGGGACATGCCTGAGTTGACTGTCCTGACTCTGGCTTGCTTCCTCCAAGGTTAATGAGGTCTGACTGCACGGTCACTGTGCTCAGTACCTGTGCTCAGACACTGTGCTTAGACAGTGTGCTCACTAGATTAGGGAGCCCAAGGTTGGAGCTGCCTGCAGTGGTATCAGAAGGTATCCACTCCATGGAAAGGTTGGGGCCCCAAGCTACAGTATTGGGTAAGTAAGCCTCAGTGAGAGTGAGTGCCTGTTCATGTAGCTGTCCTGCTCAGGTACCAGAAAGCCTGAAGCTGAAGTCGCCCCATTGTGAACCTGGAAGTTTTTCCAGGGTTTAGCTTGGTGATCTGGGGTTAGACCTGCTAATTTCCCACACTGTGGCTGTTCTTTCTCCTGGGGAAGATTATATATTTTGGATTTGGGGGCCCACTTCAGGCCTGTCAGTTGCTCTGTTGTCAATGTTCTCCTGCTGTTGAGATATGGTGCACACTCGGTGCCACCATCTAGGAACTCAAAAATTAGATTTTAAGCAGTGAATTCACTGAAATATCAAATTACCCTGACATTAATCTCTTTTGATTAGTATTAGCTCATAGTCTATTTTGTCAGATGTTATAATAGTGATTGGAGAAATTTTGTTTATTCTTTTACTATAAGCTTGTACTTATCTTTAAATCTAAGAAGTGTCTTTTGTAGACAGGCAGATGAAATTTGTTTCTTGATTCATTCGTTCAGCCTTTGAAATCTGAGTGGAGAATTAGGGCCATTCATGTTTAAAATATTACTGAAATGTCTATTTAAGTTCTGACCATCATTTTGTTGATTTATGGTGTTGCATTCTTGGTGGAAATATGTATTTTAATAATTATGGCTTCATATTTTTCTACAGTCTCTCTGCTATGCCAAAACAATGGTTCCTGTATTACCTTAGGTTTTGTTTGTTGAATATCTATTTATTAGGCTGTATATGATGTGAAAAGTATTCATCTTCCTTCAATCACAGTAGTTTTACTGGGTATATTATTTTAGATTTAATGTTCTTTATGACTGGAATCTATTAATGAAGTCTCTTCTGGCTTTGAAAGTTTTCCTTGAGAAATCAACTGTTCCTATTCCACTGTTTTTATGTAACTAATGAAGTTCACTTTTTCATCTGATGGGATTTTTTGTGGTTTTCAGTTTTTCTCTTACACATTTCAATCTACTTTTTGTTCCATACACTTAGGAAACTTTTGTTTCTGCTCTTGTCTATTTGGTGTTCTGTATGTGTCTCTTATTTATATTGGTGTGTCTTTCTTTAATTTGGGGCAATTTTCTTCTATGAGCTTATTGAAAGTGTAATGTTTGTCATTGATTTGGGATTCTTCTCCCTGATCTGTGTCTATAATTTGAAGGTTTGGTTGTTTTTCTTTCGTGGAGTCCTACATATAAAATACTTTCTAGGCAATAACTCTGCCACTGAGATACATACTAATGCCCCTAATTTCTGATGAAACTACAACTGTATTTTTGTTAATATGTATTGTAAGTTAAAAAAAATTGGATAGATTTGGTTATTCTATTGCAGTGATATTTAAATTTAATTAATTTATTCAGATTACATCTCAATTGTTATCCCATCATTTGTATCCTCCCGATCCTCCCTTCTTCCCACGTTCACACTATTCCCCTCCCAAGGTCTATGACTGAGGGCGACCTCCTCCCCCACTATGTGGTCATAGGATATCAATATAAAAATCAGTATAAATCAATATAAAATGCATAATATAAAATATTTGAGATTTTTAGCAGTTTTTAAATAAAGTAGATTGAGGGCTTCAAAGAACATTTGGAAATCCTTATCATTTATTAAATCATGTTACAGTTTAAATCAAATTAAATTAAATCAGTTTACAAAATGTAAACTGGTTAATTGTCAGTAGGGCCAATATGGCACTAGGTATAGTGGATTTCTTGAGTCTGTGGTGACTGAAAGAAAACGAAGCCTGTAAGCTTTTTGTTTAAGTTTATTCATAAAAATTTTCTTTTCTGTGAAGATACTGTGAATGATAGTGTGTCCATGATCTCCTATGTATTGATTTTTACAAGTTGATTCTGTATGCTGCCACAGTGGTGGATTGGGTTATTATTTATAGAAATGTTCTGAGAATTTAGGGATCTTTAAATTATTAGCTCATGTCATCTGCAAATAGGGATATTTTGACCTTTTTCCATACATGTATCCATGCAATTTCCTGCTTTTGCCTTATTGTTCCATATACTCCATTGAGCACAGTGTTGAAAAGGAGTAGGCATAATTACATCACTCATTCCTTCAGAGGAAATGCATTTTAGATATTGTTTGTTGTAGATTTCTCATATACACATTTTACGTAAGAATATATTTTAAGTTTTATTCCTTCTCAAGTCTCTGAGGGCCATTGAAGACAAGATAATATAGTTCTATAACCAAGTTTAGTTGATTAGGGGACAAGATCGTTTTAGATCAAGATAAAGAAGTTAAGCTATTAGAGTTGAGATAAGATAGATATTGAATCTCATTCGGGAATCTAGACCCATCAAGACAGGAAAAACACTTACTTCAAACGGGACGAATGCAGCTGGCCAAGTCACTATGAATGTAACATATATAGAACTCATTATTCTCATGATTGTCACATGGTTCTCCCTGCTGTATGTAGCTTGTTTTATACATGTGTAATAAAATAAGTGTATGAAAACAAAACAAAACAAAAATAATCGTGTGTTTATGCCTCGCTCCCACAGTGCATGAAAAGCTCCGTGATGCCAAACCCATCTCTGTCCAGATGATGATGCCTCAGGGCTGGACTACATAGATATCGGTTAGGCTAGCTGCTGTTTTAATTTCATGGCTCGCAAGGAAGGAGCGAGTCAAAAAGTAGACTAAATAATAAATATGTCAAGATTCATGTACTTCTCTTTTCAAATAATGCAGCTTCTGTGATTAATAAAATATAAAGTCTATGATAAAAAGAATATATTTTCTCTTGATTCTTTGTATTGTTTTCTTTGTTTCGGTTTTGTTGATTTCTGCTTTCATTATTATTTCTTCTTGACAAATGGTTGTATTTCATTTGTTTCAACTTTTCAAATTGTATATATTTGACATTTATTTGTGCTGGTTTTTTTCCTGCTGATTTTTAAATGTAGATGCTATGAATATTCCTTAAAAAGTTGCATTCAATATATCCCAATGTTTTGTCTTATTTTTATTTAGTGCCAGGAAGTTTTTATTTCTCTATTGGCTTATTTTGTGATTCTGAAATCATTATGTAATGAGGGGTTTAATCTCCATGGTATTTTGTACTTACTAAAGATTTTTGTTTTGTTTGTTTTCAGTTTCATATTTTCTTGCATTGTGGTCAAATTCGATACAAGGAGTAATTACAAACTTTTTGATTTATAATGACTTATTTTGCATTTCATAAGATAGTATATTTTTCAAAAGTTTCTGTGTGGTGCAGAGAAAAATGTGCATTCTTTGGTGTATGGTTAGAATATTCTTTAGATATCTGTTAGCCCCACTTGATGTATGGTGTTATCTGTTCATCTTATGTTTCTGTTTATTTTTGTCAAGATGACCTGTCTGGTGGAGAATGCTGGGTATTGAAATCAACTACTAACTATGGACTATATTCATGCATGTCTTTTAAAGAGGAGTGGATATTTTATGAAATTTTGTGTCCTAGAATTTGGTGTATACAGGTTTAAGGTAACAATGTTTTCTTGGTTAACTGTTCCTTTGATTAGAATGAGGTATCACCTTTTATCTCATTAATTAATTTTAATTCAAAGGTTTTTGTCAGATATTTGGATTCATCTTTCTTCATAATTCCATTTGATTAAAGTACTTTTGTCTATCCTTTGTAGGCAGCATAAAGATGTTTTTTGTTTCTTGACCCATTCATACATGTTTTGTGTTTTTTTTTTTGAATGAGGAATTGAAGTCATTCATGCTTAAATTATTGTTATTGAAATATGTTGGTTAGTTGTGGCCATCTTGCTGTTACTTCTTGGTATGGCATTTTCAGTGGTACTTAATTTTTTAATACTTGTGGCTTCATATTTTCCCACAGTTGCTCTGCTTTGCTCGTTCCTATCCTCATCCAAAAATAATTCTTCCTGTATCATGTTAGATTTAGTTTGTTGATTATAAAAACTTTTAGGCTATGCTGTAAAAAAAAAAAATTCATCTTCCTTTAATCATAGCAGTAGTATTGCTGTGTAAATTATTTTAGATTGGCTGTCACTTAAGACTTGGGATGTATTACCGTAATCTCATCTGGCTTTGGAAGCTCACCCTGAGAAATCAACTATTCCTATTCCACTGCTTTCCTGAAATCAGGGAAGCTCACTTTTCCATTTGATGGGTTTTCTTCATTCATGACTTGCAGTTTTTCTCTTAAAGTGTTGTCCACTTTTCCTTTTTTTTTTTTTTTTTTTTTTTTGTATACTTAGTTTTTTTTTTTCTTTTACTATAACATGCATGGACATTTTTGGTTTTGTTCTTGTTATTTTTGGTTTTGATTATTTTTTGATTGTAGAGATGTATGTTTGAGTAAGTTTGTTCTACAATTATATTGAAGGTTTTGTATTTGTGATTGACATGTGATTGTTCTCCCTCACTTGTGCCTGTGATTTGAAGGTTCTGTTTCTTTCATAGTGTCCCATATGCACAGTACTTTCTAGGCATGTACTCTACCCACTACATTCCCAGCTCCGTAGCCCAAATTAGGCTTATAATACAATTAACTTCTGTGTAGTCTGTAAGAAAGTTTAATTCCCTACTGTGTTTGCAAGAGGTGATATTTTCTTATTTTTGGCAAAATAGTTGTTAATTTCTAGAAACCCTGAAGCTACTGTCAAGTCAGCATGGAGACCACAAGCAATGCTTGAGAAAAAAGCAAGGATCTGGGGAGAATCCAAAGTGTTTTTCTACTTCCTTTAAATGAGATATTATTATTCTTGCTTCTGTTTTGTTCACAAGGACTGTGATCAATTAATCTACACAGAAAGATATGGCTTGGGGAGAATAGCACACATGGGAAAGCTGTTCCTGCAACACTGTTCTCCTGGAATTAGGGAAGTTCACTTTTCCATTTGATGCTGCCACTTTGTAACAACCTCAAGGTCAGAACTGCCTGCTCCGCTCCACACGTGATAATTATGTGTCTAGAGGGAGATGAGCTGATTAGATTTCTTCCTTATAAGTACTTCTTTGGGCCTCACTGTACATGAATGTTTGTCAAACGCCCTGGTGAGTGTTTCTTTTCCTTCTTTCTCTCTTTCTTTTTTTTTTCTTTCTTTCTTTTTTTTTTTTACTCATAGTGAGAGCCATAGGTATCTGGTAGAGAGGAGCAGGGTTTTATGTAATAAATGTTTAGAGAATTCTCTGATTAGAATATTACTTTTGGGCTGTACTATATAAAAGCACACAACAGATGCTGGTAAGCATAAATATACCAGGGTAGAAATTAATAAAAGAGCATAGGTTTCACTTAATGTGATCTTTGATTATAATATATCTGATAGTATAAGAGGGACCATCAGAAAGAGGATGTGGCCTAGCAGAAGAGTGGATACAGAGAACAGAAAAGCTATTAGGGTGACAATAAACATCCAGGAGTATTATTTATTGAATAAAAATGCCATGAAACTCATCATTCCTTTACATTAATGTACATTTGTGTCTGTGTTTGTGTATGTATCTCTGTGTGTGTGTGTGAGTGTGTGTGTGTGTGTGTGTGTGTGTTTGTACACATTAGTTGCAATATTTTAAAAACCAGGCCTGCATGGGATTCCTCTGAATGTGTTCTCTAATAATTCTAAGAGTATGGTTCCACCTATGAATTGTCAACTGTGTGAGTTCTCTATTCCTGTCACAAAACACCTTAAATAGTTCAGAGAATTAAAAATAAAGAACACACATATAATGTTTGCAGAAGTACATTTATAATATTAAGCAATTTAAATTGTATTTTGTATCTTCTCATTTACTACTTTTTTCAAGTTGATTTCCAGTATACATTTATATGCATAAATATGAAATTTATGATAAGAATATACAAATAACATTAACTAATTTAGTGTTTATCAGCAATTCTCTAGTTTGCATATACCTAGAAATTCTTAGGAAAGTTTCAATTCATGCTCTAGTAAAACATAAGATATTCTTAATGTCATATAGGTTTTATCTTTTTTATATGGATATGCTTAATATATTGTAATGATTTTTAGTAAAGTATATTTTATGGGTACTTTAAGACATTTGGAAATCTCACCTCACTTATTAAGTGCTTATAAAGTTATCCTTACAAAAATGTAACATGGATAATTTTCAGTATGGGTTTTAGTGTTTTAATTTAAATGAATTCATTTTTTAATTTCAATGTTTCTAAATTGAATCTTCTTATACTGATGTAGGATTGAGTAAGCTTTTAATTAGCAGTGAGCAAAAATATTTGCCATTATTGAGTAGTATAGACTTATTTTTGAAATCAAAATCCCCACGGTTTCCTCTAATAGTTACAAAATAGCTACTTGCTAAAATACAATTTTTTACACACAGACACACACGCACGTGCATGCACATGCACACACACATGCAAAAACAAGTACATTTAAGTTTGTGTGATGAGTATAATATATCCTTGTCTATTTTTCTAGAATGCTGATTATGTATATAGTGGTTTAAAATAGACAATGAAACAGGTGTGCTGGCACACACCTATGATACTCGCACTTTCAAGGTTAAAGCAGGAGAGCTGTGAGTTTTATTGAAGACAGTCTGAACTATATGTTGAGACCTCCTCTCTCTCTCTCTCTCTCTCTCTCTCTCTCTCTCTCTCTCTCTCTCTCTCTCTCTCTTTCTCTCTCTCTTTCCCTCCCTCCCTCTCTCTCTCTCCCCCATACATGCACACACACACGCACACACAAATAAAACAAAATTAAAGTGGAAAGCTGATAATGTAGAAGTGTGAAATTATTATCAATAAAATGGAATAAAATGATGGCAGTAACCATCAATAATTCCCTGTCCAAAGAGTATCAAGACCATAAAAACCAATTGTTAGAAACATGAGTTTATGTTTGCAAGAATTACAAAATTTTTTGTTTGCTTTGAGTAATTTACTTCAAAAGTCTGCACTAGTGCACTAGGCAGAACCATTGTGGATCTGATCAAGTCACCCTGAAAAGAGGACTTACTTCATTTTCCTTAAAGTTCATTTTATTTCACATAGTTAATATAACTCTGAGTTTTTCTCAAGATATACATGTATTCATGTTAGCAGCTCCAGAACACACTGTTGATCTATTTTTAGTCTTGTAATATTGTAATACAAATCTCTCTCTCTCTCTCTCTCTCTCTCTCTCTCTCTCTCTCTCTCTCTCTCTCTCTCTCTCTCTCTCTCTCTCTCTCTCTCTCTCTCTCTCTCTCTCTCTCTCTCTCTGTCTCTCGCTGTCCCTCCCTGCCTCCCTCCCTCTCCTGACTCCTCTCTGTTTTCTCTGTGTCTCTGACTTTCTCCTCCCCCTCCCTCTCTCTCTCTTACACACATACACACACACACACACACACACACACACACACACACACACTTTTATCAAACCTCTTCATATCTTTCCAAACTCATGGAACTGTTGATGAAGTTCTGGGTATGGTTGCTTCCCCACAGTCTCACAGTGATACTGTAGCTGCTGCTTCGTCTCGGGGGAGCTGGATAACAAGTGTGGGACTGGAATATTCTAGTTAGAGTCTGTGTGCTTTCAGTTACACCTGCATTAAACTCAATTTCCAAACAACAATCCATTCATTTAAACTATTTAGGAATATCATGTAATATCTATGAATTAATGCCTTATTGAAAAGCAATGACTATTTATTCCTGTTACCATTATTTATTTCATAAATATTTATTTTTATTTTACATATAAATTTATATTATTACACATATATTCAATAAACTACCTACAGCAAGAAGAACCACAAAACAATCAGGAATTACATAAATGTTATATTCTTAGTGTCTTGTCTATTTGTATTTAACAGTTGATAAAAACATCTTTCCTATCTTAGTGCATCTAAAATTTTGATTGTAAATCAGTATCTATTATATCTCAACACTATCGACATAAAATATCTATCTAGACCAAAACACATCTTAACCCATAAACAACTAAGTTTAAGTATAAAACTAAAAAACCTTTTCTTAAACCCCATCGGGGATGTGAGAAGGAATAAAATTAATTATCTGGGTATACAAGAGGGGAAGGCTAGCTGCATTACAAGTAGGAAGATGACAGAGACAGTCTCCTACCTGAGCAGTCACTCAAATCTCTCTATAACGTTGTAGCATCATCTCCAGCCTTCTGGCCCAACATATTTAACAGGCATATTTGTAAGGCAGGAACTACTGAGAACC
Organism: Acomys russatus; assembly: GCF_903995435.1. Taxonomy (NCBI): domain Eukaryota; kingdom Metazoa; phylum Chordata; class Mammalia; order Rodentia; family Muridae; genus Acomys; species Acomys russatus. Next base: position 65,211,956 of record NC_067146.1, on the reverse strand, counting down.
TGCTTACCCTGTCTTGGCAGAGACTGGCTATCAACTCTGTCTGCATCCAAGCTAGCCCTTTTTAAGGCAGAATTCTGTCTGTTGTAGAAACAAAGACACTTTGCCCAGGGTTTTGTTTGTGATGATTGAAGCTATCTCCATAAGGAGGTTATTTGACGCTCATCATCCTCTTTGAAGTAGGCTGGATGTTTCATGAAACTGAGTGACTAAGTTCTTGATAATTCTGGACTTATTCACGTTGCTGATGGTGGACAGACTACCAGGCAACACAATGTATTTTGTCACCTGAATGTCGCATAATCACTATATGTTCTCTCTGAACAGTCACACTGCCTTTACGCCATAACTCTCTAAATGTGGTAAAAGTTAAAATGAAAATTACAACCAATCAAATGAATTTGCATGTTCCTTATATTATAAAATCTCCACAAAGCAGAAGGCAACGATCACCATTAATTTCATAAAACCAAACTGGTCTAAAATCAAATACTGTGATTATGAAGGATAAAGTGATATTTTTTCAAAGAACCTAGAGCTTTTCACAAAGCAGCTCACGGTTTCTCTTGTTGCAGATCTCCTCAGACAGCTGCCTGAACAAGCTTAGTTTCTTGGTCTCTGTCAATGTAATAGTGATGGCCTCTCTACTATTATGAATGTCTATTAATACACTTTGGATTTTAGTAGTTACAACTATATATTGTAACTTAAACTAGTGTTAAAGCCTCCAACACTGCAATGTTCTTTTCAAATACAACATGATTCATTACAGTGCATATATGTGGTAACAACTATAAAGCCATGGTAGCTATGGACTTTTCTAGCTCAGTGTCAGCTTCAGTGAACCTGGGAGGAGAAAGATATCAGTTGATGAATCAGAAAATGAGTCGTTTTCTGTATGAGATAAATATTTACAAAGCAATCAATATGAAGTAGAATGGTTGAAGTGCATATTCTTGTGAAAAGAAGAAAACATTTTAGATTATTATCGTTTACCTTATTGTCATCTTTCATGACTTATAACACATGCACTATATTAATAAGCTGTCAATGTATAATTACTAATAAATTATTCTACATATATAATTTATACATTTTCAAGTTTCAAATTAGAATTGGCTATAGTTCTTACACTTTGGAGACTGACTCTTTAATTAACTATTATCCTGAAGCTTTATTTATTTATTTTAAGATTCGTTCGTTTTATTTTACATATATGTGTGTTTTGTCTACATTTATTATGTATGCACCACTTGTATGCCTCATCAAAGAGAGTAATGGACTCCCTTGAACCTGAGTTATAGATGGTCATGAACCACCATGTCATCACTGAAAATCAAACCCTGGTCTTTAAAAGAGCAAAAATATTCTAAACCACAGAGGTATATCTGCAGCCCATATCCTGAAACTTTTTAAAAGGAAACACTGTGAAGCTACTGTAAATGTACGTTGATGATGGAATTAGAAGTTTGGCTATAGAAATTGTAATGAATCCATTCTTTTATTAATTTAAGTTGTTTAGGAACAAAAATCATGCAAATATAAATTACATGGTTTGTGTCTCATTTTCATAGCAAGATTTTAGAGTAACCTCTGCATCATTTCTGTACAGACACGCAGGATTGCACCTATATTTGTAGAATATGTGAATGAGCATAAACACATACTCTGGCACACATTTTGTACAAGAATTTGAGCCAGAGTAGTTGTCTTCTATTTCTCTATTACATGTCTGATTTTAAAGTACTGAGTTAAATTAATTTGACAGAATAATGACACCAGTACCTGGACATATAACTGCCGTAGGCACAAAAGGAAAGATTCTTGAGTGAAACTGTAAAAAGTGCATGGGTGCTGATGATACTTAACATTGGTGACCTTCATTTTCACTGCTTGGGAAGGTATCTCATTTGAAACAGAAATTCCCAAATGAGTTCATGGTACGTTCATTTTCAGCAACTTCATGTTCATTAAAACTTGTTGAAAATCATGTTTGTCTTAGTGCCATTTGTTCTCTTATTAGCAGATCTTAGCTCCACATCTTTAACTACGATTACACAACCTGTAGTAACTATGGACTCTCAGAAAGAAAAACAAGACTGTGGCCAAGATAGGGTTGATGCTGGGAGCAGTAGAGAGCAGAATAACAGAGTACAATTATCTAATCAGGGAAATAAGAAAAGTTGAACTTCTTAGACTATACTAGAGAAATAAAGAAATAGGTGTGTAGATAAAATAACAACATAGATACTTGAAAAACATAACTAAACATTATTAGTAATTATTATACTAATATTATTCACAATTTACAATACTACTCCAAAAAGAAAGCAAAATAATGTTTGTCTCTATAGATGGGAGTTAATTCTTAACCTGAGGTAGACTATCACAAAGGCTATTGTATGCAAAATAAACTGGGAGATATCTAGGACCATTTATAAGTAATGGTTATACAATTAATAGGATGTGGAAAGTACACTAACAGTTTCCAAATAAATCTATGTCTTTAATTCCAGGTCCTGGGGATGTAAGATTCATGGGAAAAGGAATGTAGAAACAGAAGAATTGAAATAGACCTTTTGGTGATTAAATTAATCATACTACGTGTCCATTATAATTGTGAGTAAAAAACATGAATAGTTGAAAGATAGAGCATAGAAAAATAGGAAATATGAGACTCACAACATTTAAAATGTTTCTTTTGTGAATATTTTCCAGATCAATGTATGTTTTATTAGCGGCACAAATATGACTAATATTCTGTACTCATCACTACTATTTAAAACAATTTATATCAACATGGTTGAATTTCTAAGTCATGAGAATCAGTTGCAAGAAAAGCACACAAAGTGTGCACTCTGCATAGATGTGACTGTGAATGCATTTATTATGCATAGTATGCTGTTTTTCCAATTAGATACATGGAGTATATTTTAAAATGTAGGCTATGAAGTCTAGTATGGGACATCAAATATTAAAGAAAAAGATTAATCAAAAATAAATAGGTAAAATGTTAAAATGATATAGACATAATGACTAGTGGATCACAATTTTATTGTGCACTCTATTATTTTTTCAGATATATGAAATATTATTCCTCTCTGCTCCTAAGAAGAATTCACTTTCCTCACATGTCTTCATTAAAGAATGTCCTTTATTTTCAAACTGGCCTTGGAGTCATAGCCAATATGTTCCTGCTTTTTTTCTACATTATCATAATCCTAGGTCCCAGACATAAGCCCACTGATCTGATCTTCTGTCAACTGACCTTCGTTCACATAATGATGGTCCTCACTGGGTGGGTTATTTCGCTTACAGAAATATTTGAGTCACTGAACATTGAGAATGACTTCAAATGTAAGACAACTTTCTACATACACAGGGTGATGAGAGGCCTCTCCATCTGCATCACCTGCCTCCTGAGTGTGTTCCAGGCTGTCAGCATCAGTCCCAGTACCTCTTTGTTGACAAAATTTAGACAGAAACTAAAAAAATACATGACCAGTGCTTTATTGTGTGTTTGGTGTTTTAATTTGTCCCTTAGTAGTAGGACAATCTTCTATGTTGGTGCTTATATTAACATGAGTGGGACTACCCAGATGAAGATCACTAAAACCTGTGCATTCTTCCCCATGAACTACGTCATCAGAGGATTGCTTTTAACAGTGACAACCTTCACAGACGTGTTTCTTGTAGGAGTCATGCTGACCACAAGCACATACATGATGATTCTCTTGTTCAGACATCAGAGGCAATGCAAGCATCTTCATAGCATCAGCCACCTGAGAGCATCCCCTGAGAAAAGGGCCACCCAGACCATCTTGCTGCTGGTGGTTTTCTTTGTGGTCATGTACTGGGTGGACTTCATCATCTCATCCACCTCAGTCCTGTTATGGATGTACGACCCAGTCACCCTGACTGTTCAGAAGTTTGTGATGAATATTTATCCCACAATAACTCCTTTGGTAGAAATCAGTTCTGATAGCAGAATAATCATTATGCTGAAAAACCTCTAGCCAAAGCACCATCACATTACTTTTTAAAAAAAAGATAATTTTTCATCTTCTTCAAAAATATCAATTCATTTTTAATTTATATGTCTGGGTACATTATGCACGCATGCATTCATGGTGCTCACAGAGGTCAGAAGAGGTCATGGGATCCCCTGGAACTGGAGTTGCAGCTGGTCTTAAAGAGTCATTCTGGTGTAACCAGAATTATTTTTTCTAAAATACATTTTTCTTAAAGTTTAATACTTCAAGTAGCAAAGAAAGATTCTTTATGTCTTTGGGATTACACATATATATTCTTTTGGCATTTCTGGTGTCTAATATTAAATAGTTCTTAACTTCAGTATACATCATAATTTGATATTTCTATGTGAGTCTTCTTTCTTCTTTTTACTTTCTATCATAAATGTATTGTTGATGCTGGGTACTAATAGGAAGCTCATCGTAGATAGTAACTTTTTAAGCTTTTCTTTTGAAAAGATTTTGTAGCTTTAATTCTGTTTAGTAACGAAAATTTCTCTAGATCATAAAAGTATTGTGAATTGAAACTTCCCTTTTTTTTTTTTACCAGTTACTCAATGGGTTTTTGACAAAAATTCATTATGCTTGTTTATTTGCAATTTAATTAATCTACATTTATTAAAATACTATTTGTAAATAAAACTTGTTTACATACACATATATGATGTGCAGCATGTTTTATATGAATGTGTGTATGCATGTATGTTTGTGCACACATGAAGGATGTGTGTTCAAGCACATGTGGACTCCAGAAGACAAGCTTGGCTGCTGTTCTTCTGAAGCCACTCACCTCGTGCTTCAATAGAGTGTCTCTCACTGTACCTAGGGCTTGCCAAGTAGACCAAGATGGTTGCTCCATGGATTCTTTTGTCTCTGCTTCTCCAGCTCTGGGATTAAAGCGTTTGCCAATATACCCCTCCATTTCAAAGATATGTTGTTAGGGTTACCAAGAAGAGACTTGATACCCTATGAGCATATACAGGGGGAGGAAGTCCCCCTCAGTTATAGTCATAGGATAGGGGAGTAAGGGGAAAATGGGAGGGAGGGAGGAATAGGAGGATACAAGGGATGGGATAACCATTGAGGTTTAATATGAATAAATTAATAAAAAACAAATGAAGAAAAAATAAAATAAAATATGTTGTTCCTTTTATTTAAATGTTTTTGTTTCATACAACATATTCTGATTAGAATTTCCACTTATCCTAGTTCTCTGAGTTCATTCTCATCTCCCCTCTGACTGAATATGTGGTCAATTTTGGAAAATTTATCATGAGGTGATAAAAAGAAAGTATATTATTTTGTGTTTGGATAGAATGTTCTGTAGATATTTGTAGGTCCATTTGATTCATATTGTTGGTTAATTTTGTTATGTGATGTTTAGTTTATGTCTCCATGACCTGTCCATTGGTGAGTCTTCTTCTATTAATGCAAGGCAGCTGTTGTATAATTTGAGTTTTAGTAATGTTTTATTTATGAATGTGGGTGCCCTAGCTTTTGGAACATAGCTGTTCCGAATTAAGACCTCATCTTGGTCGAAGTTTTCTTTGATGAATATGAAATGTTCTTCCTTGTCTCTTTCGAATTATTTTGGTTGAAAGTCTATTTTATTAGATGTTATAATGGCTACTCCAGCTTCCTTCTTGGCCTTGTTTGCTTGGAAACTCTTTTCATAGCCCTCTTTTCTGATGAAATGTCTATCTCTGTTCCCAAGGTGTGTTTCCTGTAAGCAGGAGAATGATAGATCCCACTTTCACATCCATTCTGTTAGCCTGTGTCTTTTTATTGGGAAAGTGAGTCCATTGATGTTGAGAGATATTAATGACCAATGATTATTAGTTCCTGTTGTTTTGATGTTGGTGGTGTTAGTGTTTCTGTGCTTTCCTTTTTCCCTGGTGTGGAATTATTTATTTTCTGTGTTTTCTTGGGTATAGTAGACCTCCTTGGATTAGAGTTCTCCTTCCCATGTTTTCTGTAGGGCTGACTTTGTGGATAGATGTTGCTTAAATGTGTTTTTTTTTTCTTGGAATATATTGTTTTTCAATCTATGGTGATTGAGATTTTTTTGCTAGGTTTCCATCTATGGTCTCTTAAAGGCTTCCAGACATCTTTCCAGGCCCTTCTAGCTTTCAGAGTCTCTGTTGAGAAGTCAGGTGTAATTCTGATAGGTCTGCCTTTGTAAGTTACTTTGCCATTTTCCCTTGCAACTTTTTATTATTCTTTCTTTCTTCAATGTAGTTACTGTTTTGATGATTATGTGCCTGGAGGATTTTCTTTTCTGGTCCAATCTATTTGCTGTTCTGAATGCTTCTTGTATGTTTATAGGCATCTCTTTCTTTATGTTGAGGATTTTTCTATGATTTTTGATGAAAATATTTTCTGGTCCTTGGACTTGAGGCTCTACACTTTCTTCTATTCCTGTTATTCAAAGATTGGGTCTTTTTCACAGTATACTAGATTTCTTGAAACCTTTGAGTCACGAATTTGTGAGATTTAACATTTTCTTTGACTGTTGTATTGATTTCTTCTATTGTATCTTCTATGCCTGAGATTCTCGCATCCCTCTCTTAAATTCTGTTAGTTATGCTTGTGTCTGCTGTTCCTATTCTCTTCTCTATGTTTTCCATTTCAAGTACTTTCTCAGTTTGTTTTCTATTTCCATTTTCAAGTCTTGAATGGTTTTATTCATTTTCTTCAACTGTTTAATTTTGTTTTCTTCTTGTTCATTAAGGGGGTTGTTCATTTCCTCTTTAAAGGCCTCTATCCTTTTGAATATATTTTCTCATACTTCTTTAGATTTTCTCTTTAAATTCCTCTACCACCTTTATAAAGTTTGGTTTAAGCTCATCTTCTTGTGCTTTGGTTGTGTTGGGATATCAAGAGTTTTCTGTAGTAGGACAGCTGGACTTTGATGGTGCCATATTGTCCTTGCTCATGCTGACTATGCTATTATGCTGCCCTTTATACATCTGTATGTCCTTGGTGTTGGCTAAATTTCCCAGTGCAGGACACCTCAGGGAGTCAGTCAGTGACTTTGGCCTGAAAATGGAAATTAGGGAAAAACCCCCTTCTCACCTCTGGTACCTGTGGCTCAGGGCCTCCTGCATGTTCTTGGGATCCTGAGGCCTATGTTCTGCTGCCTGGGTCTCAGGTGGATCAGACATGTAGGAAAGACGCAGAGGGTACTCTGCAGTGAGTGTTTCTGAGGACTCCCACAGCCCTCTTCTGAATTGCAGGAGATGACAATCAGGGACCATATACATACAGCTCACCTTTGCTTGCTGTGCTCCAGGTAGACCAGGATGGTAAGATATAGGCAGAGGAACTTTGGTGGGTTGGTCAGGTTTTTGGTCAATTGGTGGGCTATGGATATTTTGTCACTTGTGGTAGTTAGTTGAAAGTTGTTAAATAGTCCTGATCAGGGAGTAAACAGGGTATAGGAAGTTAAACTCAGGGATTTTTCTCTTTCGTCTTCATTTTTCTGTCCTTCTTTATTTCTTATGTAGGCTGAGAAGGGTTGAAAGGAAACAAGGGGGATATAGAAATAATATATGAACAATAGGACAAAGGCGTAGATTGTTGAATCTTCTCTCAAACCCAAGGCATTAATAAGCCAAAAATCTTACATTGGTATAAATATTTGTATATTGATACATAAATAAGGTTATATTTGATTACATTTGTATAGATCTTTGTATACAGATACAACATTAAGGTTATATTTCTATTACAACATACCATTCATTAACTCTTATTGAGGTATTGTGCCTAGGTGATTCTTAAGTTCTACTCCCTTGAAAAGACTATTACAAACTATTTAGGATAATTAAGAAGTTCAAATTAATGTTAGTCAGTCAAACTCATGGCCCTGTCAGATTCTAGTCTAGTTTATTACAGAGGTGTGCTCCCTAGGTTGAAAAGACAGTAAGAAGACAGAAAACAAGCAACACTTGCCTATTCAGATATACTATAGACAGATAGATTCTCTTACAAAACCTCAGAGACCTACCAAACATGATATTTAAAGATATTTTATTACTTTAAGGCATTTTTAGTTTTTTGTTGTTGTTGTCATTTTTGGGTTTTGTTTGTGTGGGTTTTGTTTTGTTTTGTTTTAATGAGATATGTCTGCTGCTGGCAGCATCTCTTTTCTACTTCAAAGAAGATTTTGAGCATCAAAGACTCTCATTATGGAGTTGGCTTCAAATGTGGCAAGATAGCCAATGGGCAAGAAAAAACTGCCCTTGATTCAAATGCTGTCTAAAATGGAAAAACTAAACATAGGGAAATCACTGCTGAACTTTTCCAAGGCACAGTAGGCAATACTTCATAGTTCCTGCTTTACAAAACATCTGTCAGATATTTTGGGCCAGAAGGCTGAAGATGATGTTCCAACAGTCACTGCTCTCTTAATCCTCTATCACACACATAATTAAGACGCATATTGTTTTAACAAGCTTCATGACATATTAATTGAGCAGTTATTACTTTTTTCTTAACACCTAAACTAACCAGGCTTCCTCCAGATTACTTGCACTTTATTAATTTCCTGCTCCAGCTCTTCTCTCTTGATGTCTCCTCAATCTCTGCCAATGAATTAATCCCCTGATTCCTCTTCTTAATTCTCCAGCCCTGGTTGGCACGAGGTCAAGACCTATTCTACCCCCTGCTTGGTAATTGGCTATATGCTGCTTTATGGGCAATAAGGGTCAGTGGACAGTTAGGGAGCAGTGCTTACACAACACTGAGACAGGATATTCTTAGAACAAGGATTCCAACCTAAAGGGTTATATCTCTAACATACTTTATGTCACAAATGTCTAACAAAAGCTTGCATTCCAGTTGAAATACATGCTGGAGCACTATCAACCCCAATTTGCAAAGGCATCTCTAAGATAGTCACCATCTCTAACAAATGTGTAGCCTTAGAACCATGCTGTCCAGAATTGAAGACAAAGCCCACTGGAATTCTGGATATGAACCTATGGCATGGTGCTCATGTTTCATTTCTCCAACTCTGCAAAATGGAGCACAGAATCAACCATATGGCCTTGTTTTAAGGCAACACCAAATAGGATCTGCATTTCTAATTTAGCATATAGACCTTCAATCAGTAACTGAGCCTTGACAATATACATACAATATTCATGTTGGGCTACAACTGAAGCATTTCTACCCAGAGTCTAAATGTGCTACATTCAGAAATTTCTTTTGAAATTAACTTTTTGTTGTTATCATAAGTTCAAGTTTGAACTCTGAAGGTTCCATAATTTTATTCAGAAACTTATCCAACCTCTATTCTATGACCTTTAATATAGCATCTAATTTCTCAGGCTTTTCTTTTTCCAAGTCTGTCTTATTCTGATCTCACTCAAAGAGGATACACAAAGCTGTAATCACCACTGAAAACATTATTTCTATGCTAAGTGAAACAAACTCAAATGGAATCTAGATTAATTGTGTCACTGTGTCTTCCATCTTTTTCAACATACAAAATAATATTTTTTAGTAGCAAAACCTCTCCTTACATACTTTACTTTCTTAGATCCAGCTTCCTTTCTAGATCTAGCAAGTTTAGATGCTCAAGGCTTCTCCATATGTCTTTAGATCTGATTTCCAGTGAGAGGGTTTTTTTGTTGTTGTTGTTTTGTTTTTTGCCTCCTTTAATTGATCCTGACCATTCTCTCATTCTGGAAAGTTATGAACTCCACAAGTGTTTCCTTCTAGCCCAACAAGAGCTCCTTGTCCAAGGGATTTAGCTTCTTGGCTTGGCTATGAAAATATGGCTTTGAGAAGCTTTCTTGTGTTAAAGGGCAACTGTTTTTTCCTCAGCAAGGGCTTCTTAAAGCAGTACTTCTGTTTGCCTTTCTGGAGTTCTATCAGTTTTTGTTTTTCTGTAGCTGACTGGAAGTTTTGCTGCTCTGGTGGATAAGGGGCATGTATCATCTGTCTAATCAGGGAGCTGTGAGCTCCTGTCTCAAAAACTATTGTTGCTCTCTTAATGAACAGAACAACAACAACAAAAAAAACTGCTCTATAGTTTTACTTTCTATTTAAGTCTGACCCCACTTGGTATGTCAAAATGTTAAAGTTATTGTTATATAATTCGGTTTGCTTATTAGTTTCTCACACCAATAATTAAGACTGTATTATATTATTTTAACAATATTCCCATCACATCAACTGAGCTGTTATTACTCTGTTCTTAACCCATAAGGAAGTCTGGCTTACCCTAGAGTAAATACCTGAGATTACTTGCATTTTATTGCTGTCCTGCTCCAGCTCTTCTCTCCTGATGTCTCTTGGACATCTATTGGTGAATGAATCCCTTATTTCTTCTTCTTACTTCTTCTACCAGGGCTGGGAGGAAGTCCAGCCCTATTCTCTCCTCTGCTCAGTGATCGGCTGGAAGCAGCTTTATTGGTATGTCAGGGTACAATTGGACAGCAGTGTTTACACAACACTGAAACAGGATATTCTCAGAACAAGGATTGCCACCAGATATGGGGTACAGTATTCAGAATTTGAATTTCACAATAATCTCATGCCTACACTTAGACAACTAACTGTCTAGGTAGCCAGTTCCCGCTGTCATTTCTATATTTTTGGAAGCTGCTTACTTTGTACTTCTTACAAATTGATGTCATTGCTGGGGTTGAAGACTGCATAGTTATAGTGTCACAATTAAGCTTAACTTGTTTACAATTAAAGAAGATGTTTTGGGCTTAAGAATTTGTTTTTAGATTACAACACAAGTTAGCATAATTTCTAGAGTTCTTTATATATTTTGGATATTAGTCCTTTGGCAAATGGAAGGTTGGTGAAGATCTCCCAGTCTGTAGGCTGTTGATTTTTTTCTTTTGACAGTATCCTTTGCCTTAAAGAAGTTTTTCAGTTTCATGAGGTCCAAATTTTTTATGTATTAATTTATTTACATATACACTTATATTCTTACTCATATATACAATAAACTACCTATAGCAAGAAGAATCATGACACAATCAGGAATTATATAAATGATACATGCTTAGTGTTTTGGTTATTTGTATTTGACAGCCTTGAAGAAAACATCTTTCCTCTCTTGGTGCATCTAAAAATCTAAATATAAATCTATCTCCATCACATCTTGTCATGATCACCTTAAAACGTCTATCTAGACCTAAAAACATCTTAACCCCTAAACAACTAAGCTTTCATTGAAAACTAAGCTACTTAGTCTTCAACTCCATCAGAGACTTGAGAAGGAATAAACTTGATTACCTGAGTATTGCTGGTGTGCAAGTTAGTAGCTTTCTGAATGAGAAAATGACAGGCACAGTTTGCTATCTGAAGAGTCACCCAATACTATCTATTATTTTGGAGTATATTCTTCAGCCTTCTGGCTCAATATGTCTGTCAGACATATTTGTAAGTTAGGAACTATAAAGGACTTGCTTATCCTGTCTTGGCAGAGTTTGACCATCGACTCTGCCTGCCTCCAAGCTTGCCCATTTTGGGGGGCAGAATTCTGTCTGTGGTAGAAACGAGGGCGTTTTTCCCAGTGGCTTGTTTGCCACATTTGAAGCTATCTCCACAAAAAGTTTCTTTGATCCTCATCATCTTCTCTAAGGTAAGCTGCATGTTGCCAGAAGTTAACTTGTCTCATTGTCAGTGAATATTTAAAATAATAAAAATATTTCAAATGCCATATTCTATATGTTTCTGGGGTTTTTGAAGACCTAGTCTAACTATCCTACCTCATCTTTCTATGGACTCATGTCTATATGCCACACCTAAGATGTGTAGTCTTGTCTTAAAAGCAGACTAGTGATTGACATCATCATGATATGATCAACTAACAATTAACTGGTATAACTTATTTATCCTAAACAGCCTGCAATAGCACTTCCAAAGTATTGGAAGTAAACCTTGTATTATTTAGTTTCATGGTTTGAGTAGATAATCTATATTATTTTGGGAGATAGGGACTCATTGGGCCATGCCTTACTTGTTGCTTTCTCTTTTCCATGTTTACTGTAAATGAAATGGGAAACCATCTACTGAGAGCATTTTTATGACTCTGAAAATATCTAAGATACTCTCCAGTTATCTAGACTCCAGAAAATAAATGTCAGAGCAAAGATCAGATGCTTTTCTTTTACTCCCATCTATAGCACTCTTTACTTCCATACTTACAGTTGAATATGGCATCACTGCTGTAAAAAGAAAGAGATAGAAAGAGAGGCAGAAGAAAAGATAGAAAAGTGAAAGAAATAGAAGAAGAGAGAAAAGGAGAGAGAGAGAGAGAGAAAGAGAGAGAGAGAGAGAAAGAAAGAAAGAAAGAAAGGAAGAGAGAGAGAGAGAGAGACTCTTCCACGAATTTCCAAGAACTCAAGTTTCAGGAGAAAGACAAGTATCCTAATTGTCACTTCCTTCCCAAGTCTACATGCCTAGGACAGATCACATGTTGTGTATTAAAATCACCTATTGTTAGTGGCTTGATGTTAATTTGTATCCTTTAATTCAGAACTAAAATTTATTTTTTAATAAACTGGGCACCCTTGAGCTTGACACATAGTTGTTTAAGATGATAATGTCTTCATGGTCAACTGATACCCTGATTAGAAGTTCCTTTCTTTATCTTTTTATCCTTTTGTTCCTTCTGATTAATTTTAATTCAAATCTGTTTTGTCAGAAGTCAGAATAATGAGACCATCTTTTTCCTGGTTCCATATGATTGTAGTACTTTTGTCTAGCCTTATAGTCTAAGGTAGTCACTACCTTTAAAATTAAATGTGGCTTTTGAAGGCAGCAGAAAATGATTTGTTTCTTGATCCATTCAGTCAGTATGTGACATTTGATGTGGAAATAAGGCATTTATCTTTAAAGTATTATTGAAATGTGTATTTTAGTTCTAGACATGATGTTATTGATTTTGGGTGTTGAGTTTCCTAGTGTTTTAATAATTATGACTTCATATTTTTCCACAGTCTCTCTGCTATACTCATTCCTTTCACAGACAAAAAAATAATTGTTTTTTATTATCTTAGGTTTGGTTTGTTGAATATAATTTTTGAGGCTGACTGTGATGTGGAAAATTGTTCCTCTTCCTTCATTCATGGCAGTGGTTTTGCTGGGTATATTATTTTGGATTGGATATCCTTTAGGACTTGAGATGTACTGCTTCACTTTCTTCTGGATTTGAAAGTTTACTTTGAGAAATAACTATGTAATGGATATAAACATGTTTTTGTTTTGATCCCAAATGTAGGATATGAAACAGACTTGTGTGAGTGTGTGCAGTGTTTGTCCACTGGAAACAGATTTGTGAGAGAACATGTGATGTTTGTCCACTAGAAGAGGTACTGCCTTTTGTGGGGGCATGGTCTTTGCCAAATGATAAGCATCTTTGTATAGACTCTGAGAGTTATGTGTGTATGTGTGTGTATATGTATATATGATCCCCAAAACAAGAGGCTTGGATTTTTGGTCTTGTCACCATTCCCTATTGCTTGGCTGTTCATCATTTTGCTTTAAGGTGCTCCTAGAGGGAAATGCTCTAGAGAATGCTTTGAGTTTCCTGGTTTCAACTGCTGCTCCAGATTCCAGGTTTGGTTACAGCTGCCTTTGCTGAATTGCTGGTTTTCTTTTTAATGGATGGGTCTGATGCAATCCTGACTATGATTGCAGCAAGCAACTGAGTCTAAAAAGTCTACTTCTCCTTTACCATTAGCCTCTTTTCTCTCCTACATAGAGGAAGTGGATAGAAATGGAGTTATAAGCATTAAAGAACCCTAAATAAATAGATTTGAAAAGGTCAAACCCTACATAGCTATTTTTAGTTTACTGTTTTCCTGGAATTCTGGATGTTCACACTTCCTTTTTATGGGGATTTTGTTGTTACTTGCAGACTTTCTCTTACAGCTTTCTGTCTACTTTTTGTTCTGTTTACTTAGTGTTTTATCTATAAAATGTTTCCTCCTTTCCCATTTGGATTTCTTTGATATCTTTTTGTTGTCTTATTGCTCTGGCTAGAACTTCTAGTACTATATTGAAGAGATATTGAGAGAGTGGGCAGCCTTGCCTTGTTCCCAATTTTAGAGGAATTTTCTTGAGTGTCTCTCCATTTAATTTGATTTTGGCTATTGGCTTGCTATATATAGCATTTATTAAGTTGAAGTATGTGCCTTCTATCTTTGATCTCTCCAAAACTTTAAACATGAGTGGGTGTTGGATTTTACCAAATGCTTTCTCTGCATCTAAGGAGATGATCATGTGGGTTTTTTTTATTTTCAGTTTGTTTGTATGGTGGATTACATTGATGGATTTCCATATGTTAAACCATACCTGCATGCCTGGAATGAAGCCTACCTGGTCATGGTGAATGATATCTTTGGTGTGTTCTTGTATTAGTTTTGTGAGTATTTTATTGAGTATTTTTGCATCAATGTTCTTAAGAGAAATTGGTCTGAAATTCTCTTTCTTTGTTGGGTCTTTGTGAGGTTTAGGTATCAATGTGACTGTGGCCTCATAGAATGAACTTGGTAATGTTCCATCCATTTCTATCTTTTGAAGTAGCTTAAATAGTATCGGTATTAGCTCATCCTTGAAGATCTGGTAGAATTCTGCACTGAAACCATCTGGTCCTGGGCTTTTTTTGATTTGGAGACTATCAGTGATTGCTTCTATTTCTACAGGGGAAATGGAACTATTTAGCTTGTTTATCTGTTCTTCACTCAATTTTGGCAAGTGGAATTGATCAAGAAAATCATCCATTTCCCTTAGATTTTCAAATTTTGTGGCATATATACCTTCGAAGTAGGATCTTATGATTCTTTGTATTTCTTCAGTGTCTGTTGTTATGTCTCCCTTTTCATTTCTTATTTTGTTGATTTGTATACTGTGTCTCTGCCTTTTAGTTAGGTTGGGTAATGGTTTGTCTTTCTTGTTGATTTTCTCAAAGAACTAGCTCTTGGTTTTGTTGATTCTTTGGACTGTTCTCTTTGCTTCTAATTTATTAATTTCAGACCTGAGTTTGATTATTTCCAGACGTCTATTCCTCTTGGGTGTTTCTGCTACTTTTTTTCCTAGGGCTTCCAGCTGTGTTGTTAAATTGTTTATGTGGGATGTTTTCAATTTCTTTTTTTTTAATTTTTTTTATTAATTAATTCTTGTTACATCTCAATGGTTATCCCATCCCTTGTATCCTCCCATTCTTCCCTCCCTCCCATTTTCCCCTTATTCTCCTCCCCTATGACTGTTGCTGAGGAGGATTACCTCCCCCTGTATATGCTCATAGGGTATCAAGTCTCTTCTTGGTAACCTGCTGTCCTTCCTCTGAGTGCCACCATGTCTCCCCCTCCAGGGGACATGGTCAAATGTGAGGCACCAGAGTATGTGAGAAAGTCATATCCCACTCTCCACTCAAGTGTGGAGAATGTTCTGACCATTGGCTAGATCTTTATAAAGGCACTTAGTGCTATGAATTTTCCTCTTAGCACTGCTTTCAATGTATCCCACAAATCCAGGTATGTAGTTCCTTCATTTTCATTGAATTTCAGGAAGTCTTCAATTTCTTTCTTTGTCACTTCCCTGACCGAGGTATCATTATGTAGAGAGTTGTTTAGTTTCCATGTGTGTATAGTCTTTTTGTTATTTCTGTTGTTGTTGAATTACAGCCTAAGACTTGTAGTTTTTCTCTTAGAGTTTTCAATCCACTTTTTTATTTTAATTTAAAATTTTTTACATAAACATTTATTATTTTTTTATTATTTAATTAATTTTTTCAGATTACAACTCAATTGTTATCCCATCACTTGTATTATTACACATAAACAAAATAAACTATATATAGTAAGAAGAACCACAAAACAATCAAGAATTATATAAATGTTACAATCACAGTGTTTTGGCTATTTGAATTTGACAACCTTGAAGGAAATATCTTTCCTATCTCAGTGAGTCTACAATTCTGAACATAAATCAATATCTTTTATATGTCATCTCTATCAACTTAAAACATCTATCTAGACCTAAAAACATTTTAACTCCAAAACAAATAAGCTTAATTGTAAAAACCATATTATATCAAACACTATCTCAAAAGCTAAGAAAGAAAGATAAAGGAGAAGAAAGAAACATCACTGAGTCCCCTAGTTCGTTCTCTGAATAAGACCAATAGTAACTTGTAACCAACTACCGATAAAAATAAATACCTATACACCAAGAAAGTAACCAAAAACCTACCCAACCCTCCTTAAGAGAAATGGGGCATCATTCTCTTAAGGTTTCTCCTGGCTGTTTTGGGATAAATCATACCTTTGTAGAGGCCCAATTAAATTAGAGAAAATGGTTAAATAAGCTAGGAATAGCAGAACTTCTATTAAGCCTGGAATTATTCAACATTTAGAAACTGGACCACAACTGCTATTTTTTTTCTCTTTTTTAAAAAAATTTTTTTTATTAATTTATTCTTGTTACATCTCAATGTTTATCCCATCCCTTGTATCCTCCCATTCCTCCCCCCGCCCATTTTCCCCTTATTCCCCTCCCCTATGACTGTTCCTGAGGGGGATCACCTCCCCCTATATATTCTCATAGGGTATCAAGTCTCTTCTTGGCTACCTGCTGTCCTTCCTCTGAGTGCCACCAGGTCTCCCCCTCCAGGGGACATGGTCAAATGTGAGGCACCATAGTACGTGAGAAAGTCATATCACACTCTCCACTCAACTGTGGAGAATATTCTGACCATTGGCTAGATCTGGGAAGGGGTTTAAAGTTTACCTCCTGTATTGTCCTTGGCTGGTGCCTTAGTTTGAGCGGGACCCCTGGGCCCAAATCTGCCTATCATATTGTTTTGGGAGAATAGCAAAATAAAAGGATACAGAGGGTCCTAGAAACCTACAAGTAGCACAACTGCTATTAAATCCACTTTTTTGTTCTATATCCTTAGTGTTTTAACTAAAACATTCATGTAAATTTTGTTTGTTATATGGGTATATCTTTGAGGCTGTTTCCTTCTATGGTCATATTGAAGGTCTTGTGCTTTCATTGACTTGATGCATCTCCCTAATTTGTGCCTATAATTTGAAAGTATGATTCTTTTCATGGTGTCCCACATATATAATACTTTCTAGATATGTACTGTAACAACTGAGCACATTCCCAAAACCACAGCATGATTTCTGCTGATAATACATCGACATGATCCCACTTTTAATGGGCTCTGTAAGAAAGATTACTTCCTCAAGTGTGTTTAGAGGAGATGACAGTTTCTTAATTTTAGCAAAAGAGCTGGTAATTTCTAGGTGAGACCCTGAGTCCACTGTCAAGTAAGTATAGAGGCCACCACTAATGTTTTTAAGGCAGAAAGGTTACCCTGGGGAATAGGAAATGTTTTTCTACCCTTTTAAATGGAACATTATTATTATTTCTTTTGTTTTGTACACAAGGATCCAGACAAGTTAATCCATACAGACAGACATGGCCAGGGGAGGCAATCTCATACACAGGAAACACAGACATCAGCTGTTCCTACAACACTGTTTCTCCTGGAATTAGGGAAGTTCACTTTTCCATTTGATGCTGCCACTTTGTAACAATATCAATGGCGGAACTGCCTGCTCCAGATGACATGATAATTATGGGTCTAGAGAGAGATGAGCTGATGAAATTTCTTCCTTGTAACTACATTTTAGGACCTCATTCTACATGGATATTTGTAACAGGCCCATTCTGGTGAGTGTTTCATTTTCTCTTAACTAAGAGTGAAAACTGAAAGTAGGTGTTAGAATGAATCAAGAGTTCTATAAGTTATTAGAAAATTATCTGCTTAGAATTTTACTTTTGAACCTGACTATATAATACGCAAATACAACAGATGCTTCTACATATGAAGATCTCAGTGCAACAATTTATAAACGAGCATAGATTTCATTTAATGTTATCTCTGAATATATAAGTAAAATAGAAAGGGGCTATTGAGAGGTAAAAAGGACCAAGCAGAAAGGTAAATAGAAACAGGATTGGTTAATAGGATGAGGATGATCAATGGGTGCGATCTATTGAACGGAAGTGTCACAAAATCCATCGCTCTTTACAATGAATGAACATCCATATATATGTAAAGCAGCTGCAGATGGAATATTTTAAAGAGGACATCTGAAATAGGATTCTCATGATCATATACTCTCATAATTCTAAGAACATGGTTCCATCTACATATTGTCAACTTTTTTACTTTTCCATCTCTGTAACAAAACATCTAAAATACCTTAGAGGGTGAAAAACCAAGAACAGATACTTATTGGTTTGCAGGAGTACATTTTTAGTATTAAGGTACATTTAAATTGTATTTTGTATGTTATCTTTTTACTACTTTTCTCAGGTTAACTGGCTGTATGTGTTTAACCATATGAAACTTTATACAAATAATATTAACCAAATTAGCGTTTATAAGTAATTTTCTAGTCTGTTAAGTTTGCATGTACTTAGAAATTCTTAGGAAAGCTTCACATCATGGCATAGTAAAACATAAGACTTTGTTAACATTATATAATAAGTTTTAAATTTGTAGATAGATTTGTGTGTTCTACTGCAATGATTTCTAATAAAGTAGATCATTTCTGGACATTTTAGAAGTATCTGGAAATTTCACCTCACATACTTAATAAATCCATGTAAATTTATCTTTACAAAAAATGTAAGCTGGATAATTTCAGTAGGTATTTGAATGTTTCAATTAAATTAATTCAATTTTTAATATTTCAAGCTTTCTAAATTGAACCTTATAACATTTCCACCAATATAATATTAAGGAAGCTTCTCATTAGCAGTGATAAAAATATTTTCAATTCTCAAGTAGTATGAAATTACTTAACATCAAAGTCCCAAAGGTGTCCTTCAAGAGTTAAAAAAAAAAAAAATGCAATTTCTTCTTAAAATATGCATTGACAAAGAAATGCCAAGTAAATTTAAATTTAGGTGATAAAATATCAGAAATACATTTTTCCTGGATTATCATTTAATAATGTATAAAGATTCAAATGGGAAAGGATGCCAGGGGTGCTGTCACACATTTATGAGACCAGCAGTTTCAATCCTATGTAACGCAAGAGCTTCATGGATTTGGTAGAAGTCAGTCTGAACTACAGATTGAAATGCTCTTTCTTTTAAGTGCAGACACACACACACACACACACACACATACACACACACACACACACACACACACACACACACACACACACAGAGTCTCCAGTAAACAGATGATATAGAATTATAAACCGTTTTTAAAAAGGTGGGAAAATTATGCCAGTTAATGTCATTAAGTTACTAGCTGTGAAGTATCAGTATTACAAAAAGCAATGATAGAAATATGAGTTTATGCTTGCAAGTATTACAGAAATTTCAGTATATTTTGAATAATTCACATTAAAATCTGTACTGGTCCACTATGTATGGACCATGAATCTGATCATGTCAACTGGAAAACAAAGGAAACATTCTTCATTTTCCTTAATGGTTTTTTACTTCAAAAACATTTTTAATAATTTTCAGTTTCTCACTCAAGTATATGCAGGTATTCATGTTAGCAGCCCTGACACACATTACGCTATGCTTCTATTCTTAGTCTCAGTAGTCCATTAAAATCTCTCTCTCTCTCTCTCTCTCTCTCTCTCTCTCTCTCTCTCTCTCTCTCTCTCTCTCTCTCACACACACACACACACACACACACACACACACACACACACACTTTGCCAGTGAACATTTTCATATTTCCCCCAAACTCATGCAATGCAACATGTGATGGATCCATGGGTTTGGTCTCTTCCTCATAGTCTCGCAGTGACACTCCTGCTGCTTCATCTCAGGGGGGCTGGCTCCTGTGAGACTGGAATATTCTAGTCAGTGTCTGTGTGTGCAGCTCCCACAGTCCAGCTCCAGGAACAGTGAAGAGGAGAGAAGAACGGTGGATCCGCTGTAGGGAAAATTGAGCAGACAATAGACAACTGGTTAAGGGAGACCAACCATTGGAGAGCAACTAGTCATCATGCTCGAGGAATGGAGGAAAAATAAATCTTTGGAGACTCAGCCATATGCAGTACAAAACTGAAGGTCTTAAAGCCCAGGAGAACTTTACTTCCTGTCTTTCTGTCTCTGTGTCTGCCTAGCTTGCTGTCTGTCTGACTCCTTGCTGTTCTTGTTGGGCAAACCCCAGTATTTTATTTAAAAAGAAGTTTAGTTTTTACATTACAGATTACATCATGATTTTTCTCATCCTTTGCAATCAATAGGGCATTCAAAAATCAGCCAAGCAAGAGAACACTACAACAAGGAAATAGAAAAAGTTCTGTATAACCTATAATAAAGCATACGGCAAAAATCAGCCAATTGCCAAGCAATGGTCAGCATAACCTGATTATTATTATTATCATTATTATTATTATTATTATTGGTTTTTTGGGACAGGGTTTCTCTGTGTAGCCTTGGCCATCCTGGACTTACTTTGTAGACAAGGCTGGCCTCGAACTCACAGCGATCCGCCTGCCTCTGCCTCCCGAGTGCTGGGATTAAAGGTGTGCGCCACCACGCCCGGCTCGTGATTATTATTTCTTAAACAATACTTGGGAAAGGTTAATCATAAATTTCCCTGGTCTAAAGCCATTGTGTTTACAAGATTGTCGTAGCAACATAGCTTGAGCTGAAGTGTTCTCTATTAAAGAAAAGCTTTGTCTTACTACCAGCCCCGAACCGACAGGTGTGCAATCCAAACCTAGTCTAACTGCCAAGAGGCCCTTTATCGTAAACTTTCTGTAAACCATGGCATTCCAAGCCCAGTTCCTGTTGTTCTCAAAGCAGATTCTAAAGAAACTTTTCTGCAGGTCTTAACTTTCATGCAGTTGTTTCTGTTTGGGTGCGCACAGTCAGAGAAAAAAAACATACAACAACTCTATCAATGTCTCAAGCCCTCGGCCAGATGCCCTCTTTCAAGATTCTCTGTGTGAAAAACAATTTTCCCTGTATGAATTTTGTTATGGCTGAGAAATGAAAAGAAAAGGACACTTTAGAAGAAAAAGGCAGATTTTTAGACAAAATTACACCTGGAGCACACATAATAGTTAAGGGCAGTGGTGATCAGCCAGAGATGTTTGGACCTTTGTCCAACAAAACCTCAACAGATGTTCTGGGTGTCTAAAGATTATTCTGGACAGACAGAGGTCTCTGGAACTTTGTCAAGCAAAGCCTCTACAACTTATCCTCATGTCTGTGACATGTGTGCTTCCAATTACATCTGCACTAAACTCAATTTCCAAATATTAATCAATGCATTAAAATTGTTTAAGAGTGTCAGGTAATAACTACAAAATGATACTTTATTAATAACTTATTAGTATTTATTCCTGCTGTCGTTATCTATATCATAAAGGTTCTATATGTCTATCTTGTGAGGCTAAGGTCTTCATCTCCTCAAATTCTTCTTTTTTAACACTTTTTATTTAATTTTAATTTATGTGTGAGGGTGTCAGATCTTGGAGTTACAGACAGTTGTGAGCTGCCATGTGGGTGTTGGGAATTGAACCCGGGTCCTTCGGAAGAGCAGGCAGTGCTCTTAACTGCTGAGCCATCTCTTCTTGAAACCTTATTAAAGTTGCTGACAGTGGACAGAATATCAGCCAGCACTGTGTACCTTGTCACCTGAAAGCCGCTTAAATACTTTATGTTCTCTGAGCAGTAATATTGCTTTTAGGTCATTACTCACTAAATATGGTAAATCTTATAATGGAAATGATACTTTTGATCTAGTATATTTGTATGTTCTTTAGGTTACTAAATCCCCACAAAGCAGAAGGCAGAGGTCACCATAAATCATAAATCAAAACTGCTCTAAAATCAAAAGCTGATATAATAAAGAAGTAAATTCATTTTCTTAGAAGATTGTAGAACTCTGCACAAAACAGCTCTTGGTCTTTTGTGCCACAGCTCTCTTCAGACAGCTGCGTGCACACTACTTAGTCTTTTGTTTTGGGTCAATTCAATATTGATGGGATGGCTTCTTCACTATTATTTATGTTTATGGATGTACTTTGAGTTTTAATACTTACAACTAAAATTATAATTTAAACTAATGTAAAACACCCCCAGCACTGCAATTTTTTTTTCAAATAAAACAAATGGCTTTCCTCACTGCATGCATATGTTAACAACTCTGTAGCCATGTCAGCTATTGTCTTTTCTGGTCCAGCCTCAGCTTCAGGGAATCCCAGAGAAAGATTCCATTTCATCAATGAGAATACCTATCATTTTCTCTATGAGATAAACATTTACAAAGCAATGGATATTAAGTAGAGAGGTTGAATAACATACTTTCTGAAAGAGAAAAATACATTAATATCGTTTATCTTATCATCTTTTATATATACTTCTATGTCCTATATTAATAAATTATAGGTGTACAATTAATTTAAATTATTATACATATACCATTTGTACATTTGCAATTTTAAAATTGAAATAGGGTACTGTTCTTTTGATTAGGAGAATAATGCTTGAATTCAATATTATTGGGAAGCTTTTGTCTATTTTATTTATTCTATTTTCCATATATGAGCATTTTGCTTGCGTGTATGCCTATGTACCATGACAGTGCCGTATCAGAGAGGGCAATGGATTCCCCAGAACTATATAGTTGCAGATGGTTAGGAGCCACAGATGAATCAGAAAGACAAAAATCCATCTCTCCAGCCCATAACCTGGAACTTTGAAAAACCAGAACATCGCTGTGCAGCTACATAAATATATGTTGGTAAGGAAACCAGATGTTTGGCTCTTGAAATTGGGATTAATCCATTACTTTACTACATTAAGCTTTTAAGGGACAAAAATCATGTAAATATGAAATATGTGATTTTTCAAATCATGTTCATGGAGATGTTATATGATCTACATATCTGGAATATACAAGTGAACTAGAAAATATAATTTGGTGTTCTCTTTCTCACACTAATCTGAGTCAGTATAGTCATTTTCTATTTCTCTATAATATGCTGATTTTAAAGCACTGAATTAAATTAATTCAATAATAAATTTATCTTGGTAACTTGGCCAAATACCTTAAGTACTAAAGGTATGACTATTGAGTGAAACTGCAAAGATGCTTGGGTTCCTGTGATGTGTGATAACACTGGGGATCTTGTTTTCTACTGCATGGGACAGAATCTCTTTCAAACAGAAAATCCCAGTCACCATAACTATGTGGTCAATTCAGCAAGTTCATGTTTGTCATAATATGTCGAAAATAGTATTTGTCTTAAGGTTTCATGTTCTCTCTTGTTGGAGGCTCCTAGCTCCACATCTTCAGATATGATTATGTAGCTATGGTAACTATGGAAATCAGGAAAGCAAAATGAGGCCATTGTCAGACAGGGATAGTGGTGGGATGAGTAGAGGGCAGAATAGCATGGTATAAGTATCTGATCAGGTAAATGGAAAAGACAGGGCTCATCAGGAGGGGAGGAGGGAGGTAAATACAGAAGATGGTGGGAGGAAGGTCAAGGTGAGTAGCAGGATACAATTGATCAGACAGGGGAAACGCAAAAGTGGGTGAGTTCTTAGGTAAGATTGAGAGAGATGAATACAGAGGAAGGACGTGGTTAGCTGAAATAAAAATGTGGATGGCTGGAAAAGTGTTAAGGTATCATATTGTTAAGGAATCATACTGTTAATGATTTGCTTCCTGCCTCCACAAAAAAAAAAAAAAAGAAAGAAAGAAAGAAAGAAAGAAGGAAAAAAGAAAGAGAGGGTGAGTTTTTCTTGACAGCTAGGAGTTAATTCTGAAATCCTGAATTGGAGTTCACAAAGGATTTCATGGGATAAGAACTGAACTGGAAACCATCTAGGTCAATTTATAACCACAGTGGGTATTCAACTTAGGATGTGGAAAGCAAACTATTGGTCTCCAACTGTATCTATTTCTTCAATTCTAGATTCTGAGTATGTAAGGTTTCATGGGAAAGGGAACTTTTAAAAAGATGCAAATTGTCGAGTGAGATTATCATGAATTATCACTGTGATACCTTTAGAATTGTGAGTCAAAACGTAGAAGGTTGCAAAGTAGAGCACAGTAAAATTATGAAATATGAAGCTGACTTACCTGAGTTTTTCATTTCTTTTGTGATTTTTCCCAGACTGACATAGTTTTGTTCGGTTGTACAAATGTGATTAATACTATGTGCTCCTTATCACTGTTTTAGGTGTTAAGTTAAAATGAGGGAACTTAAATCCATAGGATTGAATTTCTAAGGCATGAGGCTCAAGTGCGATACAGGCACACAAAGTATACATTCTGTATACATATGACTGTGAATGCATTTATCATCTATAATATGCTTTACATATACAGAATATACATGGATGGTATATAGAAATGTAATCTATGACCTACAGTCTGAAATATCAAAAGTCAAAGAGACAGGTTAGTAGAGACAATAATAATGATGCAGACACACTGTCCAGTAAATTAAAAGTTTGATACATAATCTATTTTTTTCAGATTTGAGAAATATATTTCCACTATGCTCTTAAGATGAATACATTTTCCACATATGTTCTCATTTGAGAATGTCCTTTATTTCCAAGCTGGACTTGGACTCTTAGCCAATATGTTTCTCCTTTTTTCCTATACCTTTATAATCCTAGGTCATAGACCTAAGCCCATGGACCTGATCTCCTGTCAGCTGTCCTTCATTCACATAATGATGCTCCTCACTGCAGGGGACATTTGGCTTGCTGACATATTTGAGTCACTGAACATTGAGAATGACTTCAAATGTAAGGCAACATGTTACATACACAGGGTGATGAGAGGCCTCTCCATCTGCACCACCTGCCTCCTGAGTGTGTTCCAGGCTGTCACTATCAGTCCCAGTACCTCTTTGTTGGCAAAATTTAAACATAAACTTAAAAAATATATGTTCAATGCTTTTTTCTATATTTGGTCTTTCAATTTGTCATTCAGTAGTAACCTGATCTTCTATGTTGGTGGTTTCACCAACATGAGTGAAGCCAATCAGATGAAGGTCACTAAATCCTGCTCACTCTTCCCCATGAACTACATCACCAGGGGATTGATTTTAGCAGTGACAACATCCAGAGATGTGCTTCTTGTAGGAGTCATGCTGACCACAAGCACATACATGGTGATTGTCTTGTTCAGACATCAGAGACAATGCAAGCATCTTCATAGCATCAGCCACCTTAAAGCATCCCCTGAGAAGAGTGCCACCCAGACCATCTTGCTGCTTGTGCTTCTCTTTGTGGCCCTGTACTGGGTGGACTTCATCCTCTCAACTACATCAGTCCTGCTATGGATGTACGACCCAGTCCTCCTGATGGTTCAGAAGATTGTGATGAATGCCTATCCCACAATTACTCCTTTGGTACAGATCAGTTCTAACAAGAGAATAATCAATGTGCTGAAAATATTGCAGTCAAAATGCTACTAGGTATTTTTTAAGATTATTTTTCTCTCCATTAAAAAAATGATTCATAATGGATTGATCTAGAAATTATCATAATGAGTGAGTTCACCCAGAAGCAAAAAGAGACGAACGGTATATACTCACTTATATCAAAACACTAGTCCAAGGGATACGTACCGTGAAAATCTTTACTTACCAAGAAAGTGGGTCAGAGGAGAGGACATCCAATTGAGACTTTAGGCAAGAGTAGCATGGAAGAAAGGGGAAATAGTAGGACCCACAGGGTCCTGGAAACCTACAAGAAGAACTTTATGACAGGCAGATCTGGATCCTGGGGTCCTCCTCAAACTAAGGCACCAGCCAAGGAGAATATAGGCAGTATGCTTTGAACCCCTACCAAGACCTAGCCGACGAACAGGGTATTCTCCACTGTTGAGTGGAGAGTGAGATCTGACTCTCACACGAACTCTGGTGCCCCTTTTCTGTCCATGTCCCCTGGATGGGGAGACCTGGTGGCACTCAGAGGAAGGATAGCAAGTTACCAAGAAGAGACTTGATATTCTAAGAGCATATATAGGGGGAGGAGGTCTCCCTCAGTCACAGACATAGGGGAGGGAAGAAGGAGAGAAATGGGAGGGAGGGAAGAATGGGAGGAAACAGGGGAAGGGCTAACAATTGAGATGTAATATGAGTAAATTAATAAAATTATAAAAAAAATGATTCATTACATGTACAAGTGTTGTGCCACGTGTATGCATGTGTGCATTCCTAGTGCTCACAGCGGTCAGAAACATCATGGAATTCCCTGGCACCAAAGTTTGAGATGAGTGTAAGTGCCATGCTGGTGTAGCCCCAGTCATTGGGGCTTTTTTTTTTCTAAATTAAATATTTTTCTTAAATTTCAGTTGTTCAAATAGCAAAGCAAAATGTATCACATGATTTTTAAAAAGTTTTCTATTACATATATTCATCCTTTTGTCATTTCTGCTGCCAAGTCTTATAAAGTTCTTAGGTTCATTGTACACTATAAGCTTCTATTTCCACATTAATTCTCTCTCTCCTTTCTACTTTATATCATAAAATTGTTCTTGATGTTGAGATAACTCAAAAAAAAAAAAAAGCTCATTGCTGATAATTACTTTTTAAGCCTTTCTTTTGAAAACACTTTAAGCTACTCTCAGTCATCATAATTTAAATTGTAGCTTTAATTCTGTTTACTAATTAAAATTTCTCTGTATCATAAAAATAATGTGAATTTAAAATTTCCATTTTTACAACAGTTAATGACTCATATATAAACTTCATATGCCTATTTATTTGCACTTCATTTTATTTATATTTATTGAAATATTTGATAAATAAAAATGATATCTGTACACATTCATGATATGCCTTGTGTTTTATGTGAGTGTATGTACGCATGTATGTGTGTGCACAAATGAAGGATGTGTATTCATGTACACATGGAGGACAGGAGACAACCTTGGCTGTTGTTCTTCAAAAGTCACTCACCTCGTGCTTTGATACAGTATTTCTCACTGTTCCTAGCACTTGGCAAATAAGCCAAGATGGTCACTCCATAGGTTTCCTTGTCTCTGCCTCTCCAGATTTGGGAGTACAGTGTTCACCACCATACCCAACCATTTACAAATTATGTTGTGTTTTTTTTTTTCGAAAACAAGTTTTCTCATACAATATATGTTGATTTGAGTTTCCCCTTCCCCTAGTCCTCTCAGTTCATCTTCATCTCTTCTCCCATCCAGATCCACACCCTTTATATCTCTCCTTAGGAAACACACTAGCCTCTAAGCAATAATAATAAAATAAACGACAATAATATAAAACAAAAATAATCAAATCAACATAGGACAAAACAAGCAAACAGAATAGATGGAGTCCAAGAAAAAAAATAAAAACCACTTCTTCAAAGAATCAACTCTGAGTGAAAAAACTATCAGCCAAGTAGAGGTGCCATTGATGACCCTGCTGCCATTGCCCCCTCATCACAATTCTCAATTGAGATTGGTCACCTTATGAGACAAGTTATTCAAGCTGTTACATTCAGAAAGCTTAGGTCATCACCCACAACAACATTGAGATGGCCAAAAACTTCTTCCTGGAACTTGTTTCTCTTTCTTTTCCTCCCTCCCATGGCTTCCGATGATCTGTGAGCTAGGCTCTTGTTTAAGGAGCATCTAGGAAAGCAGTGGCTTTGGGGAAGATGTCATGGTGAGGTCCTGCCTTTTTCGGTGGGGTTTCAGACATACAATTTCAAGATTTCAAAGCAGTGGAATGAAAATGAAGCAGCTAGTTTGTTTCATTTTTGTATTGGTCTTAAGAAATGTTTTGTTTGGGGGGTTGTTTTGTTTTGTTTTGTTGCTTTGGGAGCTTTGTTTGTTTGTTTGTTTGTTTGTTTTGTGGTCCTTAAGTCTCCATGTGGAAAGAGTGGGGTTTTAATTAAATGGAAATTTACTCTGTGAACAAACAAAAGGCAGTATAAGTGCTGTGTTGTAGCCATAGTAAATGACTTTAGACTGTTATGTTAAGGGTGTGTGTGTCCTTTTGTCTTTGTATCTGTGTGTCATGTCAGTACAATATTATTCTGTTGTGTGTAAATCCAGGCAGGGAATTAGCACACAAGCCTGAGGAAGGAATCTCTGAAGACTCTCACTTATTGTGTTATTGCAATTATCCTGGGTTTATATAAATTCAGCACAATGAGAAACATTTATAAGTGTATAGTTAAAAGACAACCAAAGAAGTGTTAAAATCTTGACTTTGTGACTATGGTAAAAGTGGATCATATAGTGGAAGGCTTTACCTGAGTTAGACTAATAAATTATCAGAATTCCATTGGTTAATGTTAAAGCCTTGAAGTCTTAATAAAACACCAGCATAGGGGAAGAAATCTGAAGCATTTTTAAATTTCTTTTATATACCTTAAGTGATTTTCTTATCACCATGTTAGCTTTCACATCCTGCAACTTTATATTTTGCTTTTACCAAACTTAAACACCAGTTTGGACTCTAAAACATTTTCCTAGATCCTTACAACTTAACCTTCTATAACCGCAGACATTATATAAACTTTATATGTGTTTTTAAAAATAATTAGGGTTTTTTAAGTATAATTATTTACCATGAGTCACAGGTGGTTGATTACTGAGAGTCATCATTGGTAAAGCAATTTCCTCTAAATGAAGGAACAGTAAAAAGTTACATTGATTTCTTTTTTTATTTTATTTTATTTTATTAATTTACTCATGTTACATCTCAATGGTTATCCCCTCCCTTGTATCCTCCCATTCCTCCCTCCCTCCCATTCCTCCCTCCGTCCCATTTTCCCCTTACTCCCCTCCCCTATGACTGTGACTAGGGGGACTTCCTCCCCCTGTATATGCTCATAGGGTATCAAGTCTCTTGATTTCTTTTCTGAGCCTGGTAATTGGGTAAATTATGTCTTCACCTAGTGGTAGAAGTTTTAGAAGAGTGAGGCTTCAGATCTGACTTTTACATATGAAGATAACTGAGAAGGCATCTAATATCTTGGCTTATGCTATTAAACTGATAAATATTTTATTAATCTATTCTTCAAACCCACCAGAAACCTGAGAAGTATACATTTAGCCTGAGTAAGCAGGAAGTTCAGACCAAGCAGCCTCCAAATCTATTAAAATGACAGAAGCTTACCAACTACCTAGATAGTCCATCATTCGAGTTTCTTCTGTGGCCAATGGGGCATCCATTTTTGGCTATCAGGCACAGAAGATCTGACAGACTCTCCTCTGAAGTAGAACCTTGGAGGGACTGGCTTACCTGTGTCTAGGGAAAGTGAGTCAGTCAACTTTGCAGTGCTCTGCCTATCCACAGTTTGGAGCATGTGATGGTAGCAGCTGAGGCAAAAGCAGTTTTTTGCCCCATGGCCATCTTTGTCACATTGAAAGCAAGTTCCAAATAGAGATTTTTCTGTGTACATCATAGACCTTGGAGGAGATCAGGAGTGCAGCCAGAAGCTGGTTTGTCTCTCTATCATGAAAAGCTTTTCTATTGCACATTTTAAGTGCCATATTCTGTTGATCTCTGAAGTGTTTCAGGACCCCCTATCAATACAAAGTATATATAAATAAACTAGTATTTTTAGGCTATTTACTTTTTGTTTACCTTTGAAAACTTATATAGAAGGTTAAATACAGTTTTTTCACAAATTAATCATGACTATAATTATAGTTTTATTCATATTAATAAATATGATTATTATCTTATATGTTTTAATTATGTTTAACAGTTTATATTAAGGATTTGTATAATTCTGTTTCAGCTGAAGGAAGTGTCAGTATAGGAAAGGGTTAATAATGGAAAAAATGGCAAGCTCATAAATTGTATTGTAGCTTATTTGATTAATCACAGTGGAGAATTTAGCTTTACAAAGGGAGTGGGAAGCAGCAAGTTGGGATGAAAGGAGGGAGCTTTTGTGTGCCATAGCAGTGAGCACAAGGCAGGAGACTTGGAGTGATGCAGCTAGAACAAGTTTCAGGATCCATGGCTGTATACATAGGTAGGTGGAGATTTGTAGGAGCATGGGGGATAGTCTCAGTAGCCCTACATGGGTCTAAGAAAAAATGGGCACTGTGTCCCAGGCATGGACCTAAGGAAACTGCTGTTCCTGGAAGGATGGAGTGGCTTGGTATTAAGGATTGCTGGAGTGCTTGATATGCTATGTACCTGAGCATTGCGGTCCTCTACCAGGCCAGGGTGGATGGTTCAGAGTGGGCAGGGCTGATATGGGAATGAGTGTGACCTTGCTTGATGCATGAAGACATAGAGGGGTTACTGAACAAGAGAGTGATTGCAATAGCCAGAGTCTTATTCAGGACATAGCAGAATGGATATGGAATCTAATTTGCTGAAGAAATGCTACATTCATACCTCAGGAGGGTGAGAGAAGCTGTTTGTTTCAGAGCAGCCATTGTAGGTGCAATGGTTAAGTGTGTTGTGTTGAAGAAGGAGAAGGGGCAGGCAGGGCTCAGTCAACAGAGGAGACTCAGGATTGTGGTCCTTGGAGGCAAGAGGGTCTGTTAGAGTGACCACTCTTGCTAGTCAGACCTGAGCGGGGTTCCCAAAAATTTTGGACAGAAGGAAATTCGGACCTTTTGACCATATACCAGCAGAAAAAAATTAAGACCATTGGAGACATTAAAGTTAAGAGACAAAAATTCTGAATGTAAATCAATATCTATCATATCTCATCTCTATCAACCTACAAGATCCATCTAGGCCTAAAAACATTTTAACCTCTAAACAACTAAGCTTAATAGTACATAAATATTGATTTACATCCAGAATGTTAGACTCACCAAGATAGGAAAGAAGTTTTCTTCAAGGTTGTCAAATACAAAGAGCCAAAACACTATGAATGTAACATTTATATAATTCCTGATGGTTTCATGGTTCTTTGGCTGTATGTACTTTATTATGTATGTGTGTAATAATATAAATGTATATGTAGTCAAGTTGACGACCATGAAGAGCTATCACACTGTCCCAGCATCTGCAAATACAGATACTTTTATCTGAATTTATATTTTCTCACTCCCTTCTGTTATTGCTCTATTAAGCTTCAAGTAATATATAGATAGGTACAGAGAGAGTGGACATCCTTGTCTTCTTTTTTATTTTAGTGTAATTATTATGTTTCTTTTCAATTAAGCTGACATTGGCTATGGGCCTGCTATAAATTGCATTTATTATGTTTAGCTGTGTCCCATGTATCCCTAATCTTTCTAGGATTTTCCTTATAAAGATGCTTTTTATTTTCACAAAGGCTTTTTCTGCATTCAATAAAATGATCATATGTTTTTCGTATTTCAATCTATCATATGATGCATTACAATATCAGTTTGTGCATTATGAAGCACCCCTGCATCTCCTGGATGAAGCAGACTTAATAATGGTAGGTGATTTCTTAGATGTGTTCCTCAATTAGGTTTGCAGATATTTTAATTAATTAATTAATTAATTATTCACTTTATATCTCAGCGGTAGCCCCCTCACTTCTCCCAGTTTCCCTCTACTATCCCCATCCCCATCCCTATCCCCTATTCCTCAGAAAAGGTATCCCCACTACCAACCCTCCCTAGCTGATCAAGTCACATCAGGATTGAATTCTTCCTCTTCCTCTATAGCTAGGCAGTGCAATCCTGTCATGAGAAAGTGATGAAAAGGCAGGCAACAGAGTTCAGGTCAGAGATAGTCCCTGTTTTCCTTACTAGTGGATCCACACAAAGCCTGAGATGCCCATCTGCTACATCTATGTAGATACTCCAAGGGCAGAAACAGATCCAGACTATCAGTCCTTTGTACTATAAGTCTCAAAATTCTTTCCACAAAATTGAAGTCAAACTAACTATATTGTGAAATAAGCCACCTACCAGTAATAACCATTAAAAATCTCTAGGACAATGGTTATTTAATTTCACAAATTCATATATTTATAAAATTGTTACTATCTATGCACAGTTGTTTGGTATTATGTTTCAGGATATGTATATGCTACATTCTAAGTTTATTTATTATATTTTTAGCAATATAGAACTGGTTTAAGTAATTTGAATATTATACAGACCCAATCTGTACCACTTTCCACTTCTCTACTAATAAAAATTCATAATAACCAGAACATGGAAACAGCCTAAGTGTCCCTCAGTAGAAGAATGGATAAAGAAACTGTGGTACATTTACACTATGGAATACTACTCAGCTATTAAAAACAAGGAATTCCCAAAATTTGTGGATAAATGGATTGAGCTAGAAATAATCATAATGAGTGAGCTAACCCAGAAGCAGAGCGACTCAAATGGTATATACTCACTTATAACTGGACATTAATCCAAGGGCCATGTCTCATGAAAGTCTTCACTTACCAGGAAAGTGGGATAGAGGTGAGGACATCCTAAGGTCAGAGAAATATAGGAGATAGGGAAATAGTGGATCCATAGGGTCCTAGAAACCTACAAGAAGAACACTATGATGGGTGGATCTGGGCCCAGGGGTTCTGCTCAGTCTATGGCACCAACCAAGGACGCTTTGTGCAGTCATCATCAAACCTCTACCCAGATCTAGCCAAGGGACAGTACATTCTCCACAATTAAGTGGAGACTGGGGACTGACTTTCACACGAACTCTGGTGCCCCATATTTGGCCATGTCTCCTTGCTAAGGAGGCCTGGTGGCACTCAGAGGAAGGATACCAAACTAACAAGAAGAAACTTGATACCCTAGCATCATATTCAAGGGGAGGAGGTCCCCCTCAGTCACAGTCATAGGGAAGGGGAATGGGGTGAAAGCAGGTGGGAGGGAGGAATGGGAGGATGCACGGGATGGGATGGCAATTGAGATATAATATGAATGATTTTATTTTTCAAAATAAATAAATAAATAAATAAATAAATAAATAAATAAGAATTTACTGCGCTTCTCATTTATTTAATGCAATAGTGGTGCTACTGCCCATATGAAGAAATCGAATATGTAGATCTTACCATTTGTTTCATTCTACAAGATTCTGTCTATACCATTATCATAGATCTATGGTACTATATTTTAGTTGAATAATTATGTGGTGTATTCTGTGGTCATTTGTGAGTGTAGAAAAGTAGGCTATAAAACATACTCATTCCAACATGTCAAATCATCTGTATGCTATGCACTGAAGAAATAATCTACTCTCAAACCAAATAGAACCTCCATGAACACCTGACCTGTGTCAATAAGAGTGCTAGTCACTAGAAAAGAAGAAGAGTGTACAAGAATAATATTTTCAACATATTCTAACTGCAGTTTCCAGGCAATCAACTGGGTACAGCCCATGAACCAGTAAACAACTGCACATCTGGCCATTTCTCGTTCATGCTAATAATACAGCCATATGCAATGTCTGAAGTTCTATATAAATGCCTTCACTTACATCTTCCATGGTTGTCCCAGAAAGAGGTTGTAATACTGTAGCTGTCCACTTCTGGGTGGTGTCTGCATAATGTCCAGAATCCTCATTAAACAAGGCCCAAATGTCATGTCATCTGACCATAGATTACACACCATAATGTCACCAGTGGATGCTTGGTGACAGAAGACATTGTGATAGGAGTAGAACTATACCCATCCTTCATTACGTGCTGTGCCCTCAGAAACTGCTAAGGCCTTATCACATGCATACTGCTTACTTTGATGATGGATGGCTACTATGCAAGTCCAACTTCATAACTTGGTGAGTCAGACTTTACCAAGATAATATGGCCACTTAGAATCAAATGGTGACTTGGTGGCCCACTAACAAATGTTTGGTTTTTTTCTACAGTTTAACAATAGACCAAGACCTGTCTCTCTAAGGGAGACTGTCTGTCTGCAGATGATGGTACAGCCTTAGTCCTTAATCCCAAGGGTTTCCATTGTGATTCACATATAAGGGCCTACTAAAGCACCAAACAGGATCCCTCTCTGCTACTGAAACCTCAGGCAAATTGGGTCTGTTAGATTTTTTGGCCCAAGTGGCAAAGCAGCCTGCACCATACTATGAACCTGTTGACGAGTCTTATGATATTACAACACTATTCAAATTTGGCATTTGTCCAAGTGCCTTTGTATATAGGCTGAGTTAAGCATCCAAGTAAGGAATGTGCTACCCCAGAATCTATATCAGCACACTGAATGTTCTGTTTCTTTCTTGTAAGTGGGAAGGACCAGGTGCAACAACTTACCTTCCACCTTAGAAAGAATATTTATACATGTCCAACACCACTGGACTCCTAGAAATTTCAGTGAGGGAGAATGTCCTTGAATTTTGGTTGAATTTTTTCTCATTTTTTTAATGTGCATGTGTTTTATGAACAAGTCGCAAAAGGCTGCTACTTCCTGGTAACTTGGTCCAAGTGTCATCATGTCATCAATATAGTGGACCAGCATGATTTCTTGAGAAAAAGGCAGGAGATCAAGATCTTTTCAAACTAATTTATGACACAGGGCTGGAGAATTAGTACGCTTTGATGTAGAAATATAAAGATGTAATATGTACATATGATATATAATAAATATAAAATTGTATGGCTGGCATTGTCAGATGAAAGAAGATTGGTGGTTTTATTAATATATATATTTAAAGCATTTATGAAATCCTATGTACTTACACTATCAGGAGGTACTCTAATCTGCTCAAGTAAAGAAACCACATCTCGTGGAACAAGCAAAATTGGAGTCACTTCCTTAAGAGCCATACTTCATGAAGGAATGCTCTATCATGAAAATCTTTATCTGTTGTTTCTACAGTTTGAATAATATATTGTGGGGTGTGGTGGGAACCATTAGCCATGCATCTTTTTAACCCTCGATCATGGCATTGATTTCTGTAATTCTTATAGAAATGGGATGTTGTTTATGGCCTGTTATTTTTCCTGGTAAGAGCTACTCAAATGGCTGCCATTTGTTCTTTCCAACCACCGTAGCCCTCACACAACAAGTGTGGGAACAAATGTGGGATGATGCTGTGAATTACAAATTCTTCAATGAGGCTGTGTCTGACTGTGAACAAAAACTCCTTGGAAGAAGTCTGTGTTTACAGACACTTGTGGACAGATTGGAATTTCAGTACTGTGGAAAGGTTTGCAAGCTAAAGTACACTCTGGGCCACTTATATTGGGAGGATGATGGAAAAGCTCTGAGTTTACTAACTTACGCATAAGTCAATCAGAGAAAATAAAAAAGAGAGAAAGGAATTAAGGACCACTCACAGACACTCAAGAGGAAAGTGGATGAAATTAATGACTTCAACCCCATTTATTCCTACTCATGGGTTTTTATACTTCTGAAACAAAGGTGTCTTTGTCAGAAAAAGAATTTTCAACTTTTGCTTTATGTATTGTATATGGTATGTTAATAGAAACAAATTGTATATTGTATGTTGGTAGAAACCTAAGATCATTTTATTTGACATTTATTTAATGTATTATACATGTATAATGAAAAATAACTTATAACTTCTTCAAGATGGTAGGAGATAGAAATTGGTAGTTGGTCACTTATAAAGCTTACTAGACACTAAATTACTTAATTATGGAATAAGCTTTATTTAGTTTTTCGTATATGTTTTCACAAGAATAGATAGATGGATAGAATAGATAGATAGGGGGTCTCCAAACACTTCAGAGATCCACAGAAAATGACATTTAATAATAAAGGGATTTTATGACAGAGAGACACAGCCATTCCAGGCAGCATTTCCAGATGAATTATGTGAGCATCAAAAAACGATAGGGGCAGATAGCTACTGGTCTGAGAAACTTTGTTTATCTCTACTGCTGATGATAGAATGACCATGCACTATTATCAAGCCTGATACTGAGAATTTGGCTGCCCAGCCTTACAGAGAGTAGGTGGGCGAGTCCTTCAGGATTCCTGCTTCAGAGCAGTCTGTGAGATGCTTTGGGCTAGCTGGCTGAAGAATGCACCTATGATGGAGAGAAACTTGTGACAGTCCAGAAGCAGTCTGTCAGATGCCTTGGGCCAGCTGACTGAAGACTGGATGCCCCAACAATGGAGAGGAATTTGTGACTGTCCAGAAAGTCAGCCCTCTGTAGTGTTGATACTTTTGGAAGTTGCTTGCCTGCACTTCCTTCATAGTAGATAGTTTTTCCTTCTGGGGTTTCTGATGGGGTTGAAGACTAGATAGCCAAAGTATTGATATATATTTAGTTTAAAAACAAAAAAAATTTAGACATTAGGATAAGAATCAGTAGCATAGGATAGATAGTGGGATAATTTCTTTAAAATTGTTAACTACAAATGGACTGGTCCTTGTAAATGTGACTTAATGGATAATTCTTATTTTGTTGTATATAGCTTATTTTATTTAATAGCAAGGGGGAGATGAAGGAGAGATACACATGTTTTTTGTTTACATCACAAGTGGGGGATGAGAAAAAAACTTGTGAGAGAGTAAGTGATGCTTATTCCATTAGAAGTCAAACCACCATGTGGGGAAGATTGGTTGTTAACCAGCTGAAAAACATCCTTGAACAAATTCTGAGAGGAGGTGTAAATG
This sequence comes from Acomys russatus, assembly GCF_903995435.1. Lineage (NCBI taxonomy): Eukaryota > Metazoa > Chordata > Mammalia > Rodentia > Muridae > Acomys > Acomys russatus. Next base: position 65,175,382 of record NC_067146.1, on the reverse strand, counting down.
TGAGCCAAAACAAGAGAGGGGGACTTTGGAGACTTGTGATAGTTTTGGCTGTTCATTGCTGCACTTTGAGATGCTCCTAGGGAGAACCACTCAAGGGAAGGCTTAGGGGATCAGAGCTCCAGCTGAGGTTCCAGATTCTGGTGGCTCCAGGTTCCAGCAGAAGAAATCCTGCTGATTACACCAGGAGAATCATTCCTCAGAACTGATATCCTTATGGTTCCATTATTGTATTCTTTAATCTTCTTTTCCTATTGTTTGAGTTAGTCGGGTTATAAGTAAGGTACTCTCGGTTAATAAGTTCATAATAAAATATATTTGTTAAGAAAATTGAGTCTACATTGGCCCATTGTTTTCTTGAAGTTATGGAAGTTTACCTTTCCATTTAAGGGGTTTTCTTTATTTGTGACTTGCAGTTTTTCTCTTAACTTTAAATCTATTTTTTCTCTTCTGTATACTTAATGTTTTAACTATAAGATGCATGGAATTTTTTTGTTTCTGCTCTTGTCCTTTTTGTGTGCTATGTGCTTCTTACATTTGTATAGTTGTGTCTTTTCCTCAGTTTGAGAGAGCTTTCTCTTCTGATCTTATTGAAAGTGCTGTATTTGCCATTGACTTGGAATTATTCTCTGTACCTATAATTGAAAGTTTGGGTTTTTTTTTTAATAGTGTCTCACATACACAATGCTTTCTAGGCATGTACTCTACCAACTGACCTACAGCCCCACATCATGATTTCTACTGAAGTTACATCACTTCGCTTCTGTGTGCTCTGAAAGAAAGATTAATTTCCCCAAGTATGTTTTTAGGAGGAGAAATTTTCTTAGTTTTAGCAAAAGAGCTGTTAATTTCTAGGTGAGACCCTGAAGCCTTGTCAAGTAAGTATGGAAGCCAACGCAAATGTATAGGAAATGGGAATGGTAACTTGGGGAAGATTAAATACTTTCTACTTCTTTTAAACGGGGTATTATTATTGTAACTTTTGTTTTCTTCACAAGGATTAGGATCAGTTAATCCACATAGACAGATATGGCCTGGGGAGAAAAGCTCACACATGGGAAATCCAGAGCTCAGCTGTTCCTACTGCACTGTTCTCTGGTATTAGGGCATCATCTCCTGATGATACAAACTTTCTAACAACTTTGAAGATAGAACTTCCTTCTCCAGATGACATGACAATTATGTGTCTAGAGGGAGATGAGCTGATGACATTTCTTCCTTATAACTGCTTTTAGGTCCTCATTCCACATGGATGTTTATTGAAGGGCTGGCCAGGTGAGTGGGTTTTTTTTCCTTCATTGATAGTAGGAGCTCAGTGTAGGTGTTAGAATGAACCAGGATTTTCTGTAATGAATGAGTAGAGAACTTTTGCTTAGAATATTACTTTTATGCAATACTGTATAATAAGCAAACACAACAGATGCTTGTAGATATAAGGACATCAGTGTAATACTTTACAAAATAATGGATTTCACTTAATATGATCTCTGATTATACATGTGACACTAGAAAGGTGGCCACTGCGAAGATTACAAGACATAGCAGAAAGTCAGATGGATAGGAAAGGCTAATAGGGTAAAGATGATCATGGGCATTGCATATTGAACGAAAATGTCCTGAAATACATCACCTTGTACAATGAATGTACCTTCATACATTTGTGAAATGTAGACTGAGATCCAATATACTAAGAGAACATTCAAAATTAGATTCTTCTAAGTGTGTACTCTAATAATTCTAAAAATATGATTCCACCTAGGTATTGCTAACTGCGTTACTTTCCCATCCTTGTAACAAAAATATCTGAAATAACTTAGAGGGTGAAAAACAAAAAAACAGACATGTATTGGTTTGCAGGAGTACATTTATAATTTTAAGGTACATTTTTATTTTATTTTGCATTTTCTCATTTTATTTCTTTTCTCACGTTAACAGACTATATGCATTTAATTAAATGAAACTGAAGATAGGAAAATACAACAAACATTAACTAACTTAGTGTTTGTCAGTAGTTTTCTATTCTTCTAAGTCTGCATATATTTAGGTTCTTAGGAAAGTTTCAGTTCATGGCCTAGTATAACATAACACATTGTTAGCATTACATAATATTTTTTTTATTTAGATGTTTTGTAAAAAAAAAAGTTTAGATGTATTTGTTTAATCTATTTCAATGTCTTCTAATAAAATAGATATGATATGGGTATTTTAAAGTATATATAAATCTCAGCTTACTTATTTGTTTAATCTATGTAAAACTATTCTTACAAAAATGTAAACTGGATAATTTTCAGTAGGTATTGAATATTTAAATTAAAATATTTTCAGGTTTAATATTTCAAGTTTTATATATTTAACCTTGTAAAATTGCCTCTGATATAATATTGAGGAAGCTTTCCATTAGCAGTGGGAAAATATTTTCATTTCTCAAATAGTATAAAATTATTTAAAGCCAAACTCGACAAGGTTTCCTCCAATTGTTACAAAATACAATTGCTCATTAAAATATGCATTGACACAGAAACGCATTTCTAAATTTAAGTTTAAGTGATGACTATCAGAAGTAGATTTTTATTTTGCTTGGTATATGTGTGTCTGTATATGTATATATATGTACATATATGTGTATATAGATATTTATGATGGACAATGAAGGCAGGTGTATTGTCACACACCTGTCACAGCAATTTCAAGGCTAACACTATATATAAAGTAATGTGAGATTATGAAATAGGTGCTTAAAAATAGAACAAAATGATATGCCAGTTATTGTCAACAAGTCACTGACCACAGAACATCAACAACACAAAAAACCCACAGATAGAAACAAGAGTTTATGTTTGCAACTATTACATTGCAAACAATGGTTTGCAAGCCATTGTTAGTTTGTTTTGTATAATTCGCATTAAATATCTATAATAGTTCACTAGGCAGGGCCCATGTATCTGATCAAGTCAACCAGAAAACAGTAGACACATTCTCCATTTTTCTTAAAGTTCATTTTACTATACGAAAATTTTTGATATAACTCTTAGTTTTTCATTCAAGTTATTTAAAGGTATTCGTGTTAGCAGCTCTGGCACACATATGCTATTGATCTCTTATTAGGCTCAGTCATCCAATAATTTCATATACATGTGTATACACACACACACACACACACACACTTCCAGTGAACATTTTCAAATCTTTCACAAACTCACACCATGCAACCTATGACAAAGCTCTGGGTATGGTCACTTCTCCACAGTCTCACAGTGACACTACTGCTGCTGCTGCTGCTGCTGCTGCTTCACACATTAATGTTGCTGAGAATGGACACTGCGTCAAGCAGTACCATGTACCTTGTCACCTGAAAGTCGCATACTCACCTATGTTCTCTCTGAGCAAGTCATTCCTCACTAAATATGAACTAAAACATGAAATGAAAATGATATTTTTGGCTAGCATATCTGTATGTTCCTTAGATTACTAAGTCTCCACAAAGGAGAAGGCAAACGTGTCCATAAGTTCATGAAACAAGACTGTTCTGAAATCAAGTACCATGATAATAAAGGGGTAAAGTGGTTTTTCTTGAAAGAACGTAGCGCTGTGCACACAGAAGCTTTGGTCCCCTTTGTTGCAAGTTTCTTCTACCCGCTGCCTGCACACTGCTTAGCCATTTTGTCTGAGTCAATTTAACTGTGATGACTTCTTCATTATTATTAATGTTTATGGATGCACTTTGGGGTTTAGTACATAAATTAAAATTATAACTGTGAAGTCCCCAAGACTGACTTTTGTTTTTTCAAATAAAACAAATTGGTTTTCTCAGGGCATGCAATGTTACCAACTCTATAACCATGGTAGCTATGGTCTTTTCTGGTCCAGACTCAGCTTCAGTGAACTCCTGAGAAAGATGTCACTTGATCAATTAGAAGATGTGTCATTTTCTATGGGTGATAAACATTTACAAAGCAATGGATATGAAGGAGAGAGGTTGAAGAACATACATTTAAGATAAAAAATTAGATTACTATCTTTTTCTTCATATTGTTATCTTTTACATTATTTTTATTACATGCGCTATCTTAACAAATTGTATATATCATTAATAAAAAAATTATTATAATGTATGGTTTGTACATTTGCAATTTTAAAATTCCTTCAGTATTGAGATGAAGGCTTGAATTAAGTATTATCCTGGAACTTTATTTATTTAACAGTTACTTATTTTACATATATGAATGTTTTTCCTGAATTTATGTCAATGTGCCAGTAGCATTTATGTAAGAGAGAGCAATTGCTCCCTCAGAACTAGAGTTACAGATGGTTATGAGCTACCATGTCACGTTTGGGAATCAATCCAGGTCCATTGCACAAGTTAAAAGTGTTCTTAACACTGACTGATCTCTCCACCCATAACCTGGAGGTGTAAAAAACAGAACATCACTATGCCGCTACCTACATGTATACTGGCAATAGAAGCAGATGTTTAGCCCTTGCAATGGGGAAGAATGCATTCCTTTACTAGACTAAGATCTTCAGGCTCAAAAATCAAGTAAATATAAAATGTTTGATTTATCATGTCATATTCATAGGGATACTATAAGATGGTCTCATCCATTAAATTCTACATCATTTCTATACATACATGCATGTGTGCACCACTATATGTGGAATATACAAGTAAAGTTGAAAACATAAATGGGCATTTTATTTTTGGTGTCACTTTTTCTCTCTAGATGGAGGCTCCTAGCTCCACATATTCAGAGGTATGTGTGTAGCCTATAGGAACCATGGAAACCAGGAAAGCGAAATGGGACCATTCCTAGGATAGAGGTGTGGGTGGAAAGCAATAGAATGAAAAATAGCAGAGTACAAATCATCAGAGAAATGAGAGGACGGGGCTTCTTGGGGCTGTAGTAGGAAAGGTAAAGGTGAGTAGCAGTATACAATTGGTTATTTATGAAAAATGGAGAAATGGGTGAGTTCTTAGATAAGGGACAGGGAGATAAATATAGAAAAAAAGGTGGGTTGCTAAAATAACAAGAGGGATGACTGAAAAAGCCATAAAGAACCACACTGCTAATGATTCATCCATCTACCCTCCCACCAAAAAGAAACGGAAAATAGTGTTTGTCTTGATAGCTGGGAGTAGTCATTTAAACCTGAAGTGAAATTCACAAAAAAATGTAAATGGGATGGAAATTTAACAGGGATCCATCTAGGACTATTTATAAACATAATTAATTAATGGTATGCAATTAACAGGCTGTGGAAAATATATTAATGGTCTCCAACTGTATCTACATCTTCAATTTTAAATTCCAAGCAATTTAGAAATAGGAATACTTCATAAAAATAAGAATATAAAACCTGATGATATTTGATATAGACAATTTAATGATTAAAAAGTGGGCTTCTCATGAATTCTCACTGTAATTCCATTGTGAGTATGAGTTGAAATATAGATAGGTGCAAATACAGCATAGTAAAAATATGGAATATGAGACTGACTCATCTCATATTTTGGGTTTCTTTTGTGATTTTTCCCAGATTGACATAATTTATATTCAGTTGCACAAATATGATTAATAGTCTATGCTCACCACCACTGTTTTACATGTTAAGTATAAAATGAGGCTTTTTAAATCAATGGGATTTGATTTATAAGGCAAGAGAGTCAGATACAATACAAGCACACGAAGTGTGAATACTGTGGATATAAAGCTGTGGATGCATTTACTACACACACACACACATACGCACACACACACACACACACACACACACACACATATATATATATATATATATATATATATATGATACATGGATGGCATATAGAAATATAGGCCATGTCCAGTATGGAATGTCAAATTTAAAGAGACTGTTAAATCAAGAATTATTAGGAAAATAGAATGAAGGTATAGACATATAAACAAGCAAGTCACAAGTTTGCTGTATACTTTACTATTTTTTTCAGATGTAAGAAATAGACTTCCATTATGCTTTTAATATGAACACACATTCTTCTTATGTCTTCATTCAAGAATGTCCTTTATTTCCAAGCTGGTCTTGGAATCCTGGCCAATATGTTTCTCCTTTTTTTCTATACCTTTATAATCCTAGGTCACAGACCTAAGCCCATGGACCTGATCTCCTGTCAACTGTCCTTTGTTCACATACTGTTGATCCTCACTGGAGGGGACATTTGGCTTACAGACATATTTGAATCACTAAATGTCGAAAATGACTTCAAATGTAAGGCAACGTTTTACATAAACAGGGTGATGAGAGGCCTCTCCATCTGCATCACCTGCCTCCTAAGTGTGTTCCAGGCTGTCACTATCAGTCCCAGTACAGCTTTGCTGGCAAAATTTAAACATAAACTAAAAAAATACATGATCAATGCTCTTTTCTATATTTGGTCTTTCAACTTGTCATTCAGTAGTAACCGGATCTTCTATGTTGGTGCTTACACCAACATGAGTACAGCCAATCAGATGAAGGTCACTGAATACTGCTCACTCTTCCCCATGAACTACATCATCAGAGGATTGATTTTAATACTGACAACATCCAGAGATGTGTTTCTTGTAGGAGTCATGCTGACCACAAGCGCATACATGGTGATTCTCTTGTTCAGACATCAGAAGAAGTGCAAGCATCTTCATAGCATCAGCCACCTGAGAGCATCCCCCGAGAAAAGGGCCACCCAGACCATCTTGCTGCTGGTGGTTTTCTTTGTGGTCATGTACTGGGTGGACTTCACCATCTCATCCACCTCAGTCCTGTTATGGATGTACGACCCGGTCCTCCTGACTGTTCAGAAGTTTGTGATGAATGCCTATCCTGCAATTACTCCTTTGGTACAAATCAGTTCTGATAGCAGAATAATCAATGTGATGAAAATCTTGCAGTCAAAATTCCACTAGTTTTTTTTTTTTAAAGATGATTTTTCTCGGTTTTTAAAAAGAATTTTACTTGTTTATTTTATATTTATGAGTGTTGTGCCAGCATGTATGCATGTGTGCATTCTTGGTGCTCGCACACCTCAGAAGAACTATGGGGTCCCTTGGAGCTGGACTTACAGATGGATGTGAGGAGCCATTCTGGTGCTTCCCCAATTATTTCTTTTAAAAAGAACAGATTACTCTTTTTAAAAAGTTAAATAGTTCAAGTAGCAAGGCAAGAGCTCTATATGATTTAAATAAAATCGATGGTATCACATATATATACATTCTTTTGACAATTCTGCTGCCAAGAAGTATAGAGTCCTTTAAGTTCATTGTCCACCATGGGTTGATATTTCTATATGAATTCTCTTTCTCCTTTTTAGTTCGTAGCATAAATGTTCCCTTAATGCTGATGTCATTCAAATGAAGATCCTTGTCGATAGTGGCTCTTAAGCCTTTCTTTTGAAAATATTTTAATTCACACTAAATAATCAAGAACAGTTTCCATATCTTATTGTACCTTTAATTCTGATTCCTAATTATTATCTTTTATTCTCTCATGTAAAATCTCATGACTGCTGTACCCCCTCCCCCCACCACTTCCAATCTCTCACCACCAACTTCTCTCTCCTCCAAATCCCACTCTCCCTTTGTTTCCCTTAGAAGACACAGAGCAGGTCTCCCAGGGATATCAACTGAAAATGGACTAACAAGTTACAATAAGACTAAGGATAAACACTCATAGACTGGATAAGGAAACACAGGAGGAGGAAAAGGTCCCAAGAACATACAAAGGAGTCAGAGACAACCCCACCACCACTGTTAAAACTCACACAAGCACACCAAGCTGAACAACTTGTATATGCAGAGGACCTGGCTCAGACCAATACAATGCCCGTGTTTGTGCTTCAGTTTCTGTGAGGGTATGGTCCTTGCTTATTTAATTCTGTGGGCCCTGAACTCCTGGTGTCCCTAACCCCCCTCTAGCTCTAAAATACTTCCTTCTGCTCTACTCTGGGTTCCCTGTCTTCACCTAGTCTTTGACTATGAATCTCTTCATCTGCTCCCATGAGTTGCTATATTAAGTCTTTCTTGTAACAAGTGGGATAGAGGCCACCCGACGAGTATAGCAGAACACCATTAGGAATAATTTCATTGCCTTTTTTTTTTCCCAATTGTGTTTGGTTCTATTCTGGGTGTGTGAACTTTTCTGCCTCTAGTTCATGGCAATCCAAGTAGTGTGAAACATGCGTTGTCTCTAGTGGTTTGGGTCTAAAGTTGGCCAGACATTGGTTGCCCACCCCCACTAATTCCCTGTCCCCATTACACCAGCACATCTTGAAGACAGGACAGATAGTAGATAGAAGGCTTTGTGGCAGGGTTGATGTCCCAGTCCCACTGCTGGATACCTTGCCTGGTTACAGAAGATGGCTAGTTCGGACTCCAAATCACCCATTATGAAGAAGCTTCACTAAGGTCACTGACCAATCCCAGAATGGTTTCTGAGATTTTCTACTTCCCAGGGAGTTTCTACTTTATTAGGTTTTTACATCACCCCACTAGCTAAGCCCCCCATTTTAATCATCTCTTAGTACTCTTTTCCTTTGTTTCTCTCACATCTTGCCTGATCCCTCCTGTTCCTATCCATACCTACCACCAGTCTACTTGCAAATATTATTCTATTTCCCATTTCTAGGGATATCTAAGTGTCTCCTCTCGAGCCATCCTTGTTACTTACCTCTCTGGGAATGTGGATTATAGCATCATTATCATTTATTTTATAGCTAATATCCACTTATAAGTGATTACATATGAAGTTTTCCTTTCTGGGTCTGGGTTACCTATCATTTTTTTTCCAAGTTCTATCCACTTTCCTACAAATTTCATGATGTCTTTGTTTTTAACAGCTGAGTAATTCTCTGTTGTATATACATCCCACATATTCTTTGTCCATTCATGAACTGAGAAACATTTAAATTGCTTCCACCTTCTTATTGTTATGAATAAAGCTTCTATGAACAAAGGTGGGAAAGTGTCCTTGTGTTATGATGAAGCTTCCTTTCGGTTTATACCCAGGACTGGTATAGCTGGGTCTTGAGGTAGAACTATCCCCAATTATCTGAGAAACCTCCAAATTGATTTTCAAGGTGACTGTACAAGTTTGCACTCCCACCTACAATGTGTTCCCCTTGCTCCACATCCTCACCAGCATGAGCTGTCACTTTTGTCATTGATCTTAGCCATTCTGACAGGTGTAAGATGGAATCTCAGAATCATGTTGATTTGCATTTCTCTGAGGGGTAAAGCACTGAACTATTTTACGTGTTTCTCAGCTATCAGAGATTTGTCTTTTGAGAACCCCTTGTTTAAATATGTACCCCACCCTTAGGTGGATAATTTAGTTTGTTGATGTCTAGTTTCTTGGGTTCTTTATATATTTTGGACATTAGCCATCTGTCAAATGTGAATTAGCAAAAATATATTTTAATTTTAGGCTGTCATCTTATCCTACTGAAGGTCTCCTATGCATTTAAGAACCTTTTCAGTTTCATGAGGTCTCTATTCTTTATTGTTGTTCATAGAGCCTGTGCTATTTGTGTTTTGTTCATGAAGTTGTTCCTTGTTCCAATATGTTCAAGGCTATTCCTCACTTTCTCTTCTATGAGGTTCAATGTATTCATTTTATGTTAAGGACTTTGATCCATGTGGATTTAATTTTATGCTAGATGCTAGATATGGATCTATTGGCGTTCTTCTACATGCCAACATCCAGTTATACCACTACTAGTTTTTTAAGATGCTTTTTTTTTCCATTGTAGATTTCCGGTTTCTTTATCAAAAATCAGTGTCCATGTGTGTTGATTTATATCTGGGTCTTTAGTTCAGTTCCACTCATCTCCTTGTCTGTTTTTATGCCAATATGATGTGATTTTTATCACTATAGATCTGTAGTATAGCTTAAAATCGTGAAGGGTGATATGTGCAGAATCTCTTTTGTTAAACAGGATTGTTTTTCTTCTTCCATATGAAGTTAAGTATTGTTCTTTCAAGGTCTGTGAAGAATTGTGTTTCAATGTTGATGGGTATTATGTTGACTGTATAAATTACTTTTGGTAAAATGGCCAATTTTACTCTGTTAATCCTACCAATCCATGAGAATGGGAAACCTTTCCATGCTATATAGCTTTTTCAATATTTTCTTCAAAGGCTTGAAGGGTTTTTTTGTTTTGTTTTGTTTTGTTTTGTTTTTTTTTTTTTTTTGCCATAAAGCCTTTTACTTACCTGGTTAGAGTTACCCAAAGATCTTTGATATTATTTCTGGATATTGTGGAGGGTCTTGTTTTCCTAACTTTTTTTCTCAACCTGTTCATCATTGTGTTTAGAAAGGCTACTGACTTTTGTGAGTTAATCTTGTCTCCAGCCACTTCACTGAAGGTGTTTATGAGATGTAGGAGTTCCCTGGTAGAATAGTTGGTGTCACTTATGTATACTGTCATATCTTCTGCAAATATAGATATTTTAACTTTTTCCTTTCCAATTTGTATTCTCTTGATCTCCTTCAGTTTTCTTATTGCTCAAGTGTGAGGCATATGAATAGTGCAACCAGGGGAACTGGCCTGGAGCAAGAGTAGGGTCTAAATGTATCCAAAACCTGAAAATCTCATCTTAATACTGACAGGAGTAAAGATTGCTCCCTCCCTTTCTGGGCCTACATATCCTAGTGCAAATAGCCTTGCAACCCCCACCTCCACCACCTTTGAGGAAGTCACATAGTCTGGTGACCAGGATTCAGGTTTTCTCTGTTAGCATCTGGAATTCCTCTCCATGTAAATGAAGCATTTCCAGCACCTCAGTCTCAGTCAATGATGTACACTCAAGCGAAAATATTCCTTCCCACGTGCTCAAGGTTTATACACCCCTTATATCCCACAATAAAGAAGAGCTGTGTCACTGAAAGGACTGTGTCACTGAAAAAACTTTCGAAGAAGTCCTTCTCCCACCAGTACAAGAAACAAATCTGTAGAGACACACGAGTTCACATACAAAGGAATCTCATAAAACACAAAAGTGAAAGCCAAAATATATACACAAGGGACCTGTAAGACAAACAACTCAACAACAAAGCAAAACAACTCAAAACAGAATGCACTGAATCAACATTATCAGTCAAATAACCTTCATATATTCCACTAAGTTAGTTTTGTGTGGGGATCTTCCCTTAAAAATGGTTTATCTCTCCAGTAAGACTCCCTGGGAAAAAATTAATTTTTCACTTGCAAGTGGCTATCACCTGGAACGTCATACAGGTCCTTAGATTGACCCGCTTATTGGAGTACCTGTTTTTAAAATATCCTCATAATATTTTTAATTCATGTAGTGTTTATTGTTGTGTTTCCTTGTTCATTTCTGATTCTGTTAATTTGGATCCTCTCTTTATTTCTTTTGGTTCATTGGGCCAAGTGCTTGTCAGTTAACTTTGATGATTCTTCCTATTATTGTCTTCGTTTTTGTTCTGTTGATTTCTCCTTTTATTATTATTTCAAACTGTCAACTGCATTGCATTTTGTTCCAACTCTTTGAGTTGTGTGATTATGACAATTATTTGTGCTATTCATTTCTGATATTTAATGTAGGAGCTTAGAGCTATAAATATTCTACATAGGTTTGTTTTCAATGTATCCCAGAGGTTTTGTCTTATATCTTTAATTTTCAAATAGCTCCAGGGAGTTTTTATTTCTTTATTGGTTTCTTTTTTGACCCCATCATCATTCTGTTGTTCTGTAATGAGCTGTTTAATCTCCATGAGTTTTTGTTCTACTAGAGATTTGTTTCTTTTCTGTTCCAGGTTTTATTGAACTGTGGTCAAATTGGATACAGTGAATGATTATTTTGATTTGTTTTGCATATCAGGGTATGGCCTATTTTGGAAAAAATTCTCTATGCCACATTGGAAAATGTATATTCTTTGGTGCTTGGTTAGACTATTCAAAAGGTACTGACTTCCTGATTAGTGTGTTTGATATAGTAAATTCAATATGGATTTTTTCAATATGGATTTTAAATTGTCCTTTAATGTTCTACTACATTACTACTTTGAAATATATTAATTCTAGAAACATTCATTTGCTTACAATGTTAAAACTTTATTATTATGCTCTACTAAATCACTGCCTTGTAAATATGCTTACCCTTGTTTTTTCTAATCTGTAAGATAGCTTTAGACTTTTATAAGCTATGGAACTTTTATCAACTAAATCATACAAGAAACTGTTATGTTCTCTGTTTATGGGCTATGGTTATGAGTCTCAAGACTTCAACTTAACAGGGATAAAACCTAAAGTCCAGTCATTCATTATTAAGATCTTATAAATTATTAAATCCTTTAACATGTTAAAGAATATATATTTAGTCCTGGTAAGAACCAATGTGACATATTTTCACGGTCAAACATAAGATAAGAGCATAACACTCTGCTTTATGTTTGTAAGATGTAGTTTAGAACAGATAATTAAATACAGGCAAAGGTTGCTTTACTCAAAGATACTCGCCCTCAAGCTTGTCAGAAATCTGCTGAATACAGATCCAAGATGGCGGCGAGCAGTGTGGACCGCGTTTGGAGGCTCCAGTGAACAATTCAGGGAATTGCACAGATTTCTGAGCCAGGAACACCGAGGTCCGAACATCACGGCAGCGGGAGTGCTCCACGGTTCGGAGGGACCAGGGTGCGGAGGACCTGCGTGCCCCTGCACACGGGAGGAGCGTGGTTTTTCTCTGATCGGAGCGGCAGCGGTAGAGGCGGCAGCACCAGCGGCACCAGCAGCGGCGGCTGAGGTTTGCAGCTCATAGCCTTCCGGTGGAGGCGATTGGTGTGGTGGCTGGTGGGAATTGCTGCGGGAGAGGGGACTCGGGGCAGGATTTGGGTCGCGTGGAGCCTTTGGACCCAGATTGGACTCGGCGGACAGTTCGGCCCCAGAGTCCCGGGTATTGGCCCGGCCCAGCAAACAATTCTGCCTGAGGCACTAACTCAGCGTGGCCATAGCTCCCCTGCTGTGGCGCAGGCGTAGTTGAGCACGCTGCTCCACACTAGGCACCACCTCAGCTCAGCGGCAGCTCCCCTGCGGTGACACAGTCTGGGCGGAGCACTTGGGTTCACCACAGGCGCTAACTCAGAGCAGCCGCAGTTCTCCTGCTGTGGCGCAGGCTTGGTGACGTGCTCGGTTCCATCCTAGGCACCACCTCAGCTCAGCGGCAGCTCCCCTGCGGGGACACAGTCCGGGCGGAGCACTTGTTCCACCACTGGCGCTAACTCAGAGCAGCCGCAGTTCTCCTGCTGTGGCGCAGGCTTGGTGACGTGCTCGGTTCCATCCTAGGCACCACCTCAGCTCAGCGGCAGCTCCCCTGCGGGGACACAGTCTGGGCGGAGCACTTGTCCCACCACTGGCGCTAACTCAGAGCAGCCGCAGTTCTCCTGCTGTGGCGCAGGCTTGGTGACGTGCTCGGTTCCATCCTAGGCACCACCTCAGCTCAGCGGCAGCTCCCCTGCGGGGACACAGTCTGGGCGGAGCACTTGTCCCACCACTGGCGCTAACTCAGAGCAGCCGCAGTTCTCCTGCTGTGGCGCAGGCTTGGTGACGTGCTCGGTTCCATCCTAGGCACCACCTCAGCTCAGCGGCAGCTCCCCTGCGGGGACACAGTCCGGGCGGAGCACTTGTTCCACCACTGGCGCTAACTCAGAGCAGCCGCAGTTCTCCTGCTGTGGCACAGGCTGGACAGAGCTCTCGGTTCCACCAGCTCTAAGACTCTGGTTGGACACAGTGTACAGTTTGAATCCAGAATTCCTGGCTGAGATTGGTGGTCAGTTCGGGCCCTGAGTCAATAACTGACCACAGCACGCACTTTGGGCCAAAAGGCCCTAGTGGAGCTTGGTGCGTAGTCCCAGCCCAAAAATTCTGGCTGGGCCCTGTGTGCATTTTGGGCCCAAAATCCCTAGCTGAGCTTGGCAGACGGTTCTGGCCCTGAGAATCTAGCTGAGTTCTGCCCGTGGTTCGGTCCCAGTGCTCCTGGCTGGACTTGGCAGGGAACACAGAAGGCTGTGGATACCTTGGCCTGACCCAACGCTCATTCAGAGACCCAGAACAATTGCAGGATCCACAGCAGAGAGGGACTGAGGATCACTGGCTGTGAGAGACCAGAACAACAGGGCTAACCTCCTAACATCCACACCAGTGAAGCTTTGAGCTCGCAGCCTAGGGAAATCGTAAGAAAACAAGTGAATCTATCATCAGACACCCTCCATTCAACTCTGGAAGCTACCCAACAAAAACAAAGACGGCAAGATGTCTAAAGGACAACGAAAAAGCATACGCAAAAAACCCCAAAACAACATGGCGTCTCCAGTTTCCAGCTATCCCAAAGAAAACCACCCAGAGAACTCAAATACAACGGAAATACAAGAAAATGACCTCAAATCCTTAGTAATGAGGATGATAATGGAGGAAACAAATAAAATTCGTAATCAAATGCAGGAAGACGCAGACAAACAGGTGAGAGACATAAAAGAAGCACATAGAGTGGAACTGGAAAAATTGCAGGAAAATGCAAACAACCAGATGAAAGAAATAACTAAAACGGTTCAAGCTCTGAAGACCTATAAAGAGGCAATGGAAGAAACTCAGGAATATACAAAAAATCAGATGAAAGAAATCAAAAAATCAGTTCAAGATCTGAAAATGAAAATGGATTCAATGATAAACACACAGACAGAAGAAAAACGAGAACGTGAGACCTCAGAGAAGAAGGCGAGCAACACAGAGGTGAGCTTTTCTAACAGAATCCAAGAGATGGAAGAACGAATCTCAGGGCTAGAAGATACAATCACAGATATTGAATCAACCAGTAAAGAAAATGCCAAATCTGGAAAACTCCTGACACAAAACATCCAAGAAATTAAGGACACCATGAAAAGAAGAAATTTGCGGATAATAGGCATTGAAGAAAGAGAAGATATCAGACTCCAGGGCCCAGAAACTATTCTCAACAAAATCATAGAAGAAAATTTCCCCAATCTAAAGAAAGAGATGCCTATAAACATACAAGAGGCCTACAGAACACCAAATAGAATTGACCAGAAAAGAAAAACTGCCCGCCACATAATAATCAAAACACAAAACATGCAGAACAAAGAAAAAATATTAAAAGCTGCAAGGGAAAAGGGCCAAATAACATTTAATGGTAAACCTATCAGAATTACACCTGACTTCTCAGCAGAGACCATAAAAGCCAGAAGGGCCTGGACAGAGATCCTGCAAACCCTAAGAGAACACAGATGCCAGGCCAGACTACTTTACCCAGCAAAATTATCAATAACCATTGATGGAGAAACAAAATATTCCATGACAAAAACAAATTCAAACAGTACCTATCCACAAACCCAGCTTTACAGAAGGTACTAGAAGGAAAACTCCATCCCAAAGGGTCAAGCTACAACCAAAACTACCCAGGAAATAGATAACTATCCCATGGCAAAAACACAACTACACAAATGCTCGACTGGAAACAACATCAAAATTAAGACTCTTAACAGTCACTGGTCATTAATATCTCTCAACATCAATGGCCTCAATTCTCCAATAAAAAGACACAGACTAACTGAATGGGTACATAAACAAGACCCAACATTCTTCTGCATCCAAGAAACACATCTCACCCATAATGAAAGGCATTACCTCAGGGTAAAAGGTTGGAAAAAAATATTCCAAGCAAATGGTCACAAGAAGCAAGCAGGTGTAGCCATTTTAGTATCGAACAAAATAGACTTTCAACCAAAATTAATCAAAAGGGATGAGGAAGGACACTTCATACTCATCAAAGGTAAAGTCAACCAAGATGACATCACAATTCTGAACATCTATGCTCCCAATACAAGGGCACCCACATATGTAAAAGATCTCCTAAAAAAGCTTAAACCACACATCGATCCCCACACAATAATAGTGGGAGACTTCAACACCCCACTCTCACTGAAGGATAAGTCATTGAAACAGAAACTAAGCCGAGAAATAACATCATTAACCAATGCCATGGGTCAAATGGATCTAACAGATATCTATAGAACCTTTCACCCAAACAAGAAAGAATACACCTTCTTCTCTGCACCCCATGGAACCTTCTCCAAAATTGATCACATCGTAGGTCACAAAGCAAGCCTCAACAGATACAAGAGGATTGAAATAATACCTTGTATCCTATCAGATCACCATGCTCTTAGGCTGCAATTCAACAACAACAGAAATAACAAAAAGCCTACACGTTTGTGGAAACTAAACAACTCTCTGCTAAATGACACCTGGGACAGGGAAGAAATAAAGAAAGAAATCAAGGAGTTTCTGAAATTCAATGAAAATGAAGAAACAACATACCCAAATTTGTGGGATACATTGAAAGCAGTGCTAAGAGGAAAATTCATAGCACTAAGTGCCTTTAAAAAGAAATTGGAAACATCGCACATAAGCATCTTAACAACACAACTGGAAGCCCTAGAAAAAAAAGAAGCAGAAACACCCAGAGGAGTAGACGCCTGGAAATTATCAAACTCAGGGCTGAAATTAACAAATTAGAAACTAAGAAAACAGTCCAAAGAATCAACAAAACCAAAAGCTGGTTCTTTGAGAAAATCAACAAGATAGACAGACCATTAGCCAAACTAACTAAAAGGCAGAGAGACAGTATTGAAATGAACAAAATCAGAAATGAAAAGGGAGACATAACAACAGACACTGATGAAATTCAAAGAATCGTAAGATCCTACTTTGAAGGCATATACGCCACAAAATTTGAAAATCTAAGGGAAATGGACGATTTTCTTGATCAAGTTCACTTGCCAAAGTTGAGTGAAGAACAGATAAACAAGTTAAATAATCCCATTTCCCCGACAGAAATAGAAGCAATCATCGATGGTCTCCCAACCAAAAAAAGCCCAGGGCCAGATGGTTTCAGTGCAGAATTCTACCAGACCTTTAAGGGCGAGCTAATACCGATACTCTTCAAGCTACTCCAAAAGATAGAAATGGATGGAAAATTACCAAATTCATTCTATGAGGCCATAGTCTCATTGATACCTAAACCTCACAAAGACTCAACAAAGAAAGAGAATTTCAGACCAATTTCTCTTATGAACATAGATGCAAAAATACTAAATAAAATACTTGCAAAACGAATACAGGAGCACATCAAAGATATCATTCATCATGACCAAGTAGGCTTCATTCCAGGCATGCAGGGATGGTTTAATATACGGAAATCCATCAATGTAATCCATCATATAAACAAACTGAAAATAAAAAACCACATGATTATCTCCTTGGATGCAGAGAAAGCATTTGATAAAATTCAACACCCATTCATGTTTAAAGTTTTAGAGAGATCGGGGATACAAGGCACTTTCCTCAACATAATAAAGGCTATATACAGCAAGCCAATAGCCAAAATCAAAGTAAATGGTGAGATACTCAAGGAAATTCCTCTCAAATCGGGAACAAGGCAAGGCTGCCCACTCTCTCCATATCTCTTCAATATAGTACTCGAAGTTCTAGCCAGAGCAATAAGACAACAAAAGGAGATCAAGGGGATCCAAATGGGAAAGGAGGAAGTCAAATTATCCCTCTTTGCAGATGATATGATAGTGTACATAAGTGACCCTCAAAACTCCACCAGAGAACTCCTAAAGCTGATAAACACCTTCAGCAAATTGGCTGGATACAAAATTAACTCAAAAAAGTCTGTAGCCTTCCTATACACAAATGACAAGCTTGCAGAGGAAGAAATTAGGAAAACCACACCCTTCACATTAGCCACAAGCAATATAAAATATCTAGGAGTTACCCTAACTAAGCAAGTGAAGGACTTGTATGAAAAAAATTTCAAAACTCTGAAGAAAGAGATTGAAGATGACCTGAGAAGATGGCGTGATCTTCCTTGCTCATGGATCGGGAGAATTAACATAGTAAAAAATGGCCATCCTACCAAAAGCAATCTACAGATTCAATGCAATCCCTATCAAAATAACTACACAATTTTTTAAAGACATTGAAAGTTCAATTCTGAACTTCATATGGAAAAACAAAAAACCCAGAATAGCTAAAACAATCTTGTACAATAAAAGATGCTCCGGAGGAATCTCCATACCTGATCTCAAACTGTACTATAAAGCAATAGTACTTAAAACAGCATGGTACTGGCACAGCAACAGGCTGGTTGATCAGTGGAATCGAATCGAAGACCCAGATATGAATCCACACACATATGGTCACTTGATTTTTGACAAAGAAGCCAAATCCATTCAATGGAAAAAGGATAGCATCTTCAACAAATGGTGCTGGTCTAACTGGAGGTCTATGTGTAAAAAAATGAAACTGGACCCATATTTGTCACCTTGCACAAAACTCAAATCCAAGTGGATTAAAGACCTCAACATAAAACCAGAGACACTAACTCACTTAGAAGAAAAAGTGGGAAAGAGCCTGGAACATATTGGCACAGGAGACAACTTCCTGAACAGAACACCAACGGCCCAGGCCTTAATGTCAACCATTAATAAATGGGACCTCATGAGGCTGAGAAGCTTCTGTAAGGCAGGAGACACTGTCAAGAGAACAAAGCGACAGCCTACAGACTGGGAAAAAATCTTCACCAACCCTACATCTGACAAAGGTCTAATATCCAAAATATATAAAGAACTCAAGAAATTAAACACCACCAAACCGAATAACCCAATTGAGAAATGGGGCTTGGAACTAAACAGAGAATTCTCATCAGAGGAATATCAAATGGCTGAGAAACACTTAAAGAAATGCTCAACCTCCTTAGTCACCAGGGAAATGCAAATCAAAACAACTCTGAGATTCCATCTTACACCCATCAGAATGGCTAAGATCAAAAATTCAAGCGACACCACATGCTGGCGAGGATGTGGGGAGAGAGGAACACTTCTTCATTGCTGGTGGGAATGCAAACTAGTACAGCCACTTTGGAAATCTATCTGGTGCTATCTCAGAAAAATGGGAATAGGGCTTCCTCAAGACCCAGCTATTCCACTCCTTGGAATATACCCAGAAGATGCTTCCAGCACACAACAAGAAAAATTTGCTCAACCATGTTCATAGCAGCCTTATTCATAATAGCCAGAACATGGAAACAGCCTAAGTGTCCCTCAGTAGAAGAGTGGATAAAGAAACTGTGGTACATATACACTATGGAATACTACTCAGCTATTAAAAACAAGGAATTCCCGAAATTTGTGGATAAATGGATTGAGCTAGAAATGATCATAATGAGTGAGTTAACCCAGAAGCAGAAAGAATCAAATGTATATACTCACTTATATCTGCATACTAGCCCAAGGGGCATGTCCCACGAAGCCTTCACTTACCAGGAAACTGGGACAGAGGGGAAGGCATCCTATTGGGACTCTAAATGAGAGACGCATGGGAGAACAGCAAAATAAAAGGATCCAGAGGGTCCTAGAAATCTACAAGTAGAACAATATGATAGGCAGATTTGGGCCCAGGGGTCCCGCTCAAACTAAGGCACCAGCCAAGGACAATACAGGAGGTAAACTTTAAACCCCTTCCCAGATCTAGCCAATGGTCAGAATATTCTCCACAGTTGAGTGGAGAGTGTGATACGACTTTCTCACATACTCTGGTGCCTCACATTTGACCATGTCCCCTGGAGGGGGAGACCTGGTGACACTCAGAGGAAGGACAGCAAGTAGCCAAGAAGAGACTTGATACCCTATGAGAATATATAGGGGGACGTAATCCCCCTCAGGAACAGTCATAGGGGAGGGGAATAATGGGAAAATGGGGGGGGGGGGGAGAATGGGAGGATACAAGGGATGGGATAAACATTGAGATGTAACAAGAATAAATTAATAAAAAAAAAATAAATAAAAATAAAAAAAAAAAATAAAAAAAAAAAAAAAAAAGAAATCTGCTGAATATGGCATTTAACATGTGTCAGTTTATTATAAAAACAAAACAAGACAGTTTGTCCTGCGGAACAAACTCTGCCATATTGTATCTACCAAAATTTTCCATTTTTGACATTTAAAGATTTATTTATTTATTTATTATACAGTATTCTACCTGCATATACACCTTGAGGCCAGAAGAGGGCCATCAGATCACATTATATAGATGGTTGTGAGCTGTCATTTAGGACTTGGGATTTATTGTTCAAGGATCTTCTAGCTTTGAAATTTTCCCTCGGAAAAATTTCTTTTGGTGGGTTTTCCTCTATTTATGACTTGTTGATTGTCTCTTGCACCTTTCAATACACTTTTGTTGTTGTTGTCGCTGTTCTGTACACTTAGTTTAATCTTGAAAAGCCATGGAAATTTTTTTCTGTTTTTTGTTTGTTTGTTTGTTTGGTTGGTTGGTTTTTCACCATAATTCCTATATTTCTATGTGTATGTCTTTTTTATTGAAGAGTTGGTCTTTGACATTGACTTGGTATTCTTCTCCCTTAACCTGTGCCTATAATTTGAATGTCTGATAGTTTTCATGGTGTCTCCCATACAGAATACTTCCTAGGAATACAGGCCATGAACTGAGATACATTCCTAGGAATACAGGCCACGAACTGAGATACATTCCTAGGAATACAGGCCATGAACTGAGATACATTCCAGCAACACAGGCCATGAACTGAGATACATTCCTAGGAATACCGGCCATGAACTGAGATACATTCCTAGGAATACCGGCCATGAACTGAGATACATTCCTAGGAATACAGGCCATGAACTGAGATACATTCCAGCAACACAGTCAGATTTCTGCTGATAACACAGTTACAGAACTTCATGACTGTGTCCTCATAAGGATCTCGTATGTTTGGAGAAGGTGACATTTTCTAAGTTTTAGCAAAAGTGCAGTTAATTTCTAGGTGAAACCCTGAAGCCACTGTCAACTGAGGATGGCGGCCGCCAAAAATGTTTTAGGAGCAGGAAGGGGACTGAGGAATCTGAAATGTTTTTCAACTTCTTTTAAATGTGATATTGTTATTGTTACTTTTGTTATGTTCACAAGGATCAGTTACTTGACACAGACAGTTATGGCTTGGGGAGAATAGCACACATGGGAAAGCCAGACTCAGCTGTTCCTACAACACTGTTCTCCTGGAATTCAGGAAGTTCACTTTTCCATTTGATGCTGCCACTTTGTAACAACCTCCATGTCAGAACTGGCTGCTCTGCTCCACATGACGTGATAATTATGTGTGTAGAGGGAGATGAGCTGATGACATTTCTTCTTTATAAGTGCTTTGTAGGTCTTCATTTTACACGAATGTGTGTCAAAGGCCCAGTCAGGTGAGTGTTTCTTTTTCTCTTCATTAATAAGAGAGCTGTAAGTAGGTGACAGAAGAAAGCAGGACTATCTGTAATAAATTAATAAAGAATTCTCTGCTTAGAATTTTACATTTGAGCCGTACTGTATCATACACAAACACAACAGATGCTTCTAGACACAGAAATATCAGTGTAACGATTACTAAAAGAGCATAGAGTTCAATAAATATCATCTCCGATTATAATATATTTGACAGTAGAAGGGGGCTACTGGGAAGAGGACAGAGCCTAGCGTAGGGTTGGATAGAGACAGGGAAGGCTGTAGGGTGAAGATGATCAGTGGGTGTTATATATTGAATAATAATGTCATGAAGCTCATCATTTTTACAATGGATGTGCAATAATTGTTATGCAAAAAGTAACCCCAAATGGACTATTTTAACCGGTATATCAGACTATGGGTATTCCTGAGTGTGCACTCTAACAACTCAGGGTTCACCTAGGTAATGGCAACTGTGTTTGTTTTTCATCCCTGTCATAAAACACCTAAATAACTTAGAGGGTGAAAAGTAGAGAACACACATTTATTACTTTGCAGGAGTACATTCATAACATTAAGATACATTTGAATTGTATTTGTATTTTTTTATTTTACTACTTTTCTCAAGATAACTGACCATTTATTTATATGAAATTTTAGCTAGGAATATACAACAAATATTAACTTATTTAGTGTTTTCAGTAATTTCACATCTACTAAGTATGCATTATATTTATAAATTCTTAGAAAAGTTTCAACTCATAGTCTAGTAAAAATATAAGATGATTTTAACATTGCATAGTAAGTTAAATTTTTTTCCACAGACTTGTTTTTTTAATTGCATTTATTTCTAATAAAATTGATCTTTTCTGGTGACTTCAGAAGTATCTGGATACTTCAGCTCATGTATTTATAAAATTTTTGTAAATTTATCCTTATAAAAATATAAACTGGAAATTTTCAGTAGATGTTTGAGTGTTTTAAATAAAATACATTCATTTTTAATACTTCAAGTTTTCTAAATTAAACATGGTAACATTTATATCATGTAACAATGAATAAGCTCTTTATCAGCAGTGAAAAAAATATTTTCAGTTCTCCAAAAAACATAAAATTATTAAATATCACAATCTCCAAGTTTTCCTCTAGTAGCTACAAAATACACTTGCCTTCTAAAATACACTTTCTCCCAAAAGAAATGTCAAATCAATTTAAATTTAGCTGCTGCATGTCACAAATCTGTTTTTATTTGCTGTAATATCATTTACTAAGGTGTATAGGATTAAAGTGAAGGCAGGTGTGGCAGCACACACCTATGATCCCCGAATTTTTGAGGCTAAGGCAGGAGCATTGTGTGATTGAAGTCAGTCTGAACTCCAGAGTGAGGCTCTACCTAACATGCACACACATATTCAATTATACAGCAAAATTAAAATAGAAATGGATATTGTATAATTATGAAATAATTGTGTAAAAAAGGTAACAAATTATAAAATATGTAACAAATGTAATGTCATTAAATAACTGGCCATAAAGTAATTATCCCAGAAAAAAATGATAGAATCATGAGTTTATATTTGCAAGAATTACTAAATTTCAGGTTTTTGTTTTTTGTAATTCATATTAAAAATTCTTCACTGGTACATTAGGCAGGGCCCATGGATCTGATCAAGTCAAGCTAAAAACAGAGAAAACATTCTGCATTTTCTTTAAAGTTCATTTTATTTCATGAACATAGAATGATGTAACTCAGTTTTCACTCAGGTGATGCACAGATATTCATGATTTTAGCCCTAACATTCATGATACTATTGATCTATTCTTAGACCCAACAGTCTAATAATTTCACATTCGAATGCATGCACATATGCATACACACATGCACACACACACACACACACACACACACACACACACACACACACACACTTTTCCAGTGAACATTTTTATATTTCTCCCTAACTCACACCATGCATCTTGTGGTGAAGCTCTGGGTGCAATTGCTCCCTCAACGTCTCACAGTGACGTTCCTGCTGCTTCATCTTAGGGGAACTGACTCGGGATGCTGAGATTGTAATATTCTAGTCAGCATTTGTTTGCTTCCAGTTACACCTGCACTAAAGTCAACTCCCAATGAACAATCCATGAATTTAAATTATTTAAGAGTATAAGGTATGAATTAAAATCTTATTAATAAGTGGTAAATATTTAGTCCTATTGTCATTATCTATGTCATAAAGATTCCATGGAACTGACTTGGGTGACTACGGGCTTTGTGTCCTGAGATTTCTGAAGACTTATTAATGTTGCTGACCATGGACAGCACAACATGCAACACCATACGTCACATGAAAGTCGCATACTCTGTGTTGTCTCTGAGCAGTCATATTACTTATGGGTCATTACTCAATAAATACGGGAAATCTTAAAATGAAAATTATGCCTCCGATTGAATATATTTGTATATTAATGAATACTAGTGAGATAGGTGTGTTTTTTAATGTTACATAAAGTACGAAATCTTGGTTAAATAATTTATACTGCAGCACAAAGTGCATCCTCAACACCTTTTAGAAGTGAGTGATATTACGGTTTTCATAATTCCGAACACTATCACTCTGCACAAATAAATATATAGTATAAGATGGAACAAGTACGTTAAGGGCCATTTCTCAAAGTTCTCAAAGTTCTCATGGCCGTTTTTTATTTAATTACTTTACAGCCTGATTGCAGCCCCCTTGCTCCTCTCTCCCAGTCCCACGCTCATACCCGCTCCCCCCACCCCAGTTCTCCCAAGGCTCCCGTGGCACATTGAGTTGCTGCAGGACTGAGTGCCAGACAAACCAACCCAGCTAGGGGAAAGGGATCCAAAGGCAGGCACCAAGGTCAGAGACAGCCCCTACTCCTGTTGTTAGAGGACCCAAGTGATGACTAAGCTGCATATCTGCAACATATGTGTTGCAACCCATGCATGCATACTCTGTGCTTGGTGGTTCAGTCTCTGTGAGCCCCCACGGGCCCAGGTTAGTTGACTCTGTAGGTCTTCCTGCGGTGTCCTTGACCCTTCCGGCTCCCTCAATCCTTCCTCCTACTCCTCCATAAAAGTTCCCGAGCCCTGCCTGCTGTTCGGCTGTGGGTCTCCGCATCTGTTTCCATCAGCTGCAGGATGAAGCCTCTCAGGAGACAGTTATCCTAGGCTCCTGTCTGCAATCATAGCAGAGTATCATTAATAGTACCAGGGGTTGGCTTTCTCCCATGGAGTCGGTCTTAAGTTGTGCCAGTCATTGGTTTGCCGTTCCCTCCACCTTTGCTCCATCTTTATCTCTATATTTCTTGACATACTTAAATTTTAAATTAAGATAAACATCTCAGATCGATGTGCACTCCAGCACTCAGGAGACAGAAGCAGAAGGAACATACGTTTGAGAACATCCTGGGCTACATATCATGGTTAAGGCCAGCTCACCTACATCATGAAGTCCTGTCTTAAAAGCAAACATAAGAAACAAACAAACAAACAACAAAAACACAGAGCTTGGGGGCATGTATGTCTTAGTTTTAAAGTGCTTTCCTAGAATATAGAGAACATTTAGATTAACCCCAGAATTGCAACAACAAAAAAGATTGTCACATAAAACAAATGACTTTTCTCAGTGTATGCATGTTAGCAGCTCTGTAGCTGTTACAACTATGGTCTTTTCTGGTCCAATTTCAACTTTAATGAACCTCAGAGAAAGATGCCACTTGCTCAGTTAAAAGATGTCATTTTATGTATGTGATAAAAATAAACAAACAACGGATATGAAGTAGAAAGGTTGACACGCATACCTTTGGAAAAAGAAAAAAAATCTTATCTTTTACCTTATATTATCATTTATGTATAACTTATAAAATATGTGCTATACTATAACCGTAGTAAGCTGTTGATGCATACTTAATAAAAAAATGACTCTACATATATGATTTATATGATTTATCAATTTGTAATTTTAAAATTAGAATTGTGCTATGGTTCTTTCAGTCTGGAGACTAAGGTTTGAATTAAGTATTACCTTGGAATATTTATGTATGTATTTATTTACTTGTTTATAATATTTATTTTCTTTTGTAAATTTGTGTGTTTTGCTGCATGTTGACTGTCTACCAATTACATGCTTTAGTTAGATAGGGCAGTGTATCCTGTGACACTAGGGTTACAGATGTGTTATGAGCCACCATGTCATTGCTGGGAATCTAATCTATGTCATCTATAAGAGTTAAAAGTGCTCTTAACCAGAAATCTATTTTTCCAGGCCACATCCTGGAGCTTTCAAAAAACAGAACCTCCCCGTGCAGCTACCAAAATGTATGTTGGTGAGAGAATCAGATGTTTGGCTCTCATAATTGGGATGAATCCATTCCTTTACTAGATTAAGCTTTTTAGGCCCAAAAGTCATGTAAATATAAAATGTGTGATTTATGGTGTCATATTAGTGGGAATGTTGAAGAATGGTTTCTTCCACTAACTTCTGCATATATGCATGCATGCGCCTATATATGTGAAATATATGAGTGAAAAAATTGAGTCACAGAGCTGATTTTAAGGTACGGAATCAAATTGATCCAATAATAAATTGATCCTGGTAACTGGACAAACAACTTACATAAGCAGCAAAAGTAAGACTGCTGAGTGAAACTGTAAAATGTCTGGGTGGTGGTGATATATAATAACACTGGGGACCTTGATTTTTCACTGCATGGAGGAAATATCTTTGAAACAGAAGTTTTAAAACCGGATTACTATACGGTCATCCTTGGCAAGTTCATGATGGTCCTAATGTGTTGAAATAGTGTTTGTCTTGTCGTCACATGTTTTTTCTTATTGGAGGCTCTTAGCAACACGTTTTTGATGTAACTATGTAGCCTGTACTGACTACAAAAAACCAAGAAAGCAAAAGAGGACCTTTGCCAGGATAGGGCTGGGGGTGGGAAGCAATAGGGAGGAGAAGAGCAGGATACAGTGACCTCATCAGGTATATGGGAAACCAGCAGCAGGGTGCTCCTTAGGGAGCAGAGAGAGGTAAACTCAAAAGAAGGTAGGAGGACAGTAAAGGAGAATCACAAAATATAATTGATCTGATAAGAAAACAGGAAAAATAGATGGGGGGGTTTCCTTAGGAGAAAGGAAAGGAGATAAATACAGAATAAAATGGTAGGTAGATAAAATAAGAAGATGTATGGCTGGGAAAGCTGTAAGGAGTCATACTATTAATATTTCTCTTCCCCACAAAAAGGAAAGAAAAATAGCTTTTATCTTGATATATGGGAGTTATTTCTTTAAACCTAAAGTAGAGTTCACAAAAGATTTAAGTGGGACAGGAACTGAACTGGGATCCACATAGGACCATGTATAACCATAATTAATGGGTGTAAAATTAGTAGAATGTGAAAAGTACACTAATGGCCTCCAAGTATTTTATGTCTTCAATTCTAAATTCCAAGGATACAAGATTTTATAGAAAAGAAAAATTAAAAACAGATTAATTGAGATAGACAATTTGCTGATTAAAAAGCAGAATTTCCATGAATTATCACTGTGATTCTATTAGAATTATGAGTAAAAACATGGATAGTTGCAAAATTATGGAGCATGAGATTGAATCCCAGATTGACACAATTTTTATTCAGTTATATAAATGTAATTAATTGTCTGTATTCACCACTACTGATTTGGGTGTTAACTATAAAGTGAGGCAATTTTTTTAAGTCAATAGGATTGGATTTCTAAAACATGAGACTCAGGTGCAATACAGGCGCACAAAATGTGCATTGTGTATAGACTACAACTATGAATGTGTTCATTATCTATAATATGCTGTGTATACAGGTAGAAACATGAAGAGGTACATAGAAATGTAAGCTATGATGTACAGTCTGGAACATCAAAAGTTATAAAGACAGATTAACCAAAACTTAGTAGGGGAAATTGAATGAGGATATATTTACTAACTAGCAAATCACAAGCTAAATGAGCACTCTATTATTTTTTCCAGATATATGAAATATGTTCCCTCTCTGCTATTAAGGTAAATACTCTTTTCACTTATGTCATCATTAAATAATTTCCTTTATTTACAAGCTGGACTCGGAGTCTTAGCCAATATGTTTCTTTTTTTTTTCTACACTTCCATAATCCTGGGTCATAGACCTAAGCCCATGGACCTGATCTCCTGTCAATTGACCCTCATTCACATAATGATGGTCCTCACTGGAGGGAACATTTGGCTTACAGATGTATTTGCATCACTGAACATTAAAAATGACTTCAAATGTAAAACAACATTTTACATAAACAGGGTGATGAGAGGCCTCTCCATCTGCACCACCTGCCTCCTGAGTGTGTTCCAGGCTGTCACTATCAGTCCCAGTACCTCTTTGTTGGCAAAATTTAAACATAAATTAAAAAAATACATGATCAATGCTCTCGTCTCTATTTGGTCTTTCAATTTGTCCTTCAGTAGTAGGTGGATCTTCTATGCTGGTGGTTTTACCAACATGAGTGAGACCAGCCAGATGAGGGTCACTAAATCCTGTGCACTCTTCCCCATGAACTACATCACCAGGGGATTGATTTTAACAGTGACAACCTCCAGAGATGTGCTTCTTGTAGGAGTCATGCTGACCACAAGCACATACATGGTGATCATCTTGTTCAGACATCAGAGGCAATGCAAGCATCTTCATAGCATCAGCCACCTAAGAGTGTCTCCTGAGAAAAGGGCCACCCAGACCATCTTGTTCCTGGTGGTTTTATTTGTGGTCATGTACTGGGTGGACTTCATCATCTCATGTACCTCAGTCTTTTTATGGATGTATGACCCAGTCATCTTGACTGTTCAGAAGATTGTGATGAATACCTATCCCACAATTACTCCTTTGGTACAAATCAGTTCTGATAAGAGAATAATCGATGTGATGAAAAACTTGAGGTCAAAGTGCATGAGATTTTTTTAAAAGGGCAATTTTCTCTTCTTTTTAAAAAGACATTTATTTGTTTTCATTTATACATAAGAGTTTTGGGCCATCATGTATGTATGTGTGCATTCCTGGTGTCCAGAGAAATCAGAAGATGTCATGGAATCCCCTAGAACTGGAGGTTTAGGTGGTTGTAAGGCTCCATGCTTTAAAAGATTATTCCTAAACTTTAATTGTTCAAGTAGCAAAGAAGATGCTTCATATTATTTAAGTAAAATTTGTGGGATCACACATATACATAGTTTTGACATTTCTGCTGCTAAGGAGTATAGAGTTCTTTAAGTTCACTTTACACAATAAGTTGATATTTCCACAGAAATTCTCTTAACTCTCCTTTTTGCTTCATATCATAAATGTTTTCTTGATGTTAAGGTTACTCAAAAGAATGTCCTTGCTGATAGTAACTTTTTAATCATTTTTTAATATTTTAATTTACTGTAACTCTTCAATAACAGTTTTTAAAAGTATTTTTAATTTATATATTCACTTTGCATCCTGATTGTAGTCCTCTTTGTCCTCTCCTCCTGGTCCCTCTCTCCCACCCTCACCACCCTATCCCTCCACCCATTGTCTTCAGAAAACCTCCACCGAAGACAAACCCACCACAACACATCAAGTCTCATAAGGACTGAACTCCTCCTCATCAACTGAGGCCAGGCAAGGCAGCCTGGTTAGGGCAAAGTGATTGAAAGCAGGCAACAAAGTCCTTGTCATAGACAGCATTCTCTCAAGTTTCTAGGGGACCCACATGAACATCAAACTGCCCATCAGTTACATATATGTATGAGGCATAGGTCCAGTCCATGTATGCTCTTTGGTTGGTGCTTCCACCTCTACAAGCCACCATTGGTTTATGTTAGTTGACTCTGTTACTGTACTTGCAAAGTTCTTATCCTCTCTGGGTGCTTATATTCTTCCCTCCCACTCTTCCACAGGACTCCCCAAGCTCTGTCTAATGCTTGGCTTTGAGTCTCAACATTTGATTCAATCAGCTGCTGGGTTGGGCCTCACAGAAAATGGTTAAGTTAGGCTGCTGTATGTAAACATTGCAAAGTATTGTTAATGGTGTCAGATGTTAGCTCTCTCTCATGAGGAGGGTCTCAGGCTGGGCTAGGAGCTGCTTGGTCATTACCTCAGTCTCTATTCTATCTCTGCATATCTTGTAGGCAGGGTAAATTTTGGTTCAAAAGTTTTGTAGGTGGATTGGTGTTCCCCTCTGACCATATAGGTGCTACCTTGTCTCCTTAGTTTTGTATCCCCCGCTGCTAAAAACACTCAGCTAGAGACATCCTTATATCCTCCCTGTATCCTCCCATGGGCCCTCTTGTTATAGACTGGCTGAGCAGTGGAATTGAATTGAAGATCAAGAAATAAACCCACACATCTATTGACACTTTATTGATTTATAACAAAGAAGTAAAAAACATACAATGGAAAAATGATAGCATCTTCAACAAATGGTGCTGGTGTAACTGGATGTCTGCACGAAGAACACTCCTCCATTACTGGTGGAAGTGAAAACTTGTACAACCACTTTGGAACTCAATCTGATGCTTTCTCAGAAAACTGGAAATAATACTAGCTCAAGGCCCAGCTATACCATTCCTGGGTATATACATATCATACAACAAAGACATTTGCTCAAGTATGTTTATAAGAGCCTTATTCATAATATCTAGACACTGAAAACAACCTACATGTCCCTCAATTGAAGAATGAATAAAGAAAATATGGTATATTTACATAATAGAATACTACTCAGCTATTAAAAACAAGGAAGTCTTGAAATTTGCAGGCAAATGGATGGAACTAGAGAGGACCATCCTGAGCAAGGTAACCCAGACCCAGAAAGACACATATGGCTGGATATTAGTCATATGGTATAAGATAACCATAATACAAATCACTACCCAAAGAAGCTTCAAGATAGTTTAAGTATCCAAATGTTGCTTTAATTCTGTGTCCTAATCATAATTTCTCTAGATCATAAAAATAATATGTATGTACATTTTGCTTTTTTAACTTAATGATTTACTTAAGGAGTCTTATATCAAAATATCATGTGCCTATTTATTTTCACTTCATTTCATCTACAGTTATTGAAATACTATTGGTAAATAAAATTTGTTCATATATGCATACATATTGCACCATGTGTTTTTTGTGTATGTGTGTGTGTGTGTGTGAGTGTGTGTGTGTGTGTGTGCAGAGATAAAGAATGTATGTGCATGTGCACATGGAGGACTGGAGACAACCTTGGCTTGTCTTCATATGCTATTACCCTGTATTTTGAGTGAGCATTCCTCATTGTGGCCTGGAGCTTGCCAAACAGGCCAAGTTGGTAGTCCCACGCATTCCTCTGTCTCTGTCTCTCTAGCAATGAAATTACAATTCGTATCACTATACCTCAATTAAAATTTTCTTTTATTGAAAATAGATTTTTTTCATATAATATATTTTGATTAGTGCTTTCCCTTCCCTACTCCTCCCAGTTTCTCTCC
Source organism: Acomys russatus (assembly GCF_903995435.1). Lineage (NCBI taxonomy): Eukaryota > Metazoa > Chordata > Mammalia > Rodentia > Muridae > Acomys > Acomys russatus. The sequence continues at coordinate 65,144,542 of NC_067146.1, read as the reverse complement.
ACCTCCTCTCTCACCTGGATCCACACTCTTTTTTGTCACTTTTTGGGAAACAAATAAGCATCTAAGTGATAATCATAAAATAAACAAGAGTAAAACAAAACAAAATCAAACAAATCAGAATAGGGAAAAAGAAACAAACAGAAAAGAGCTAAAGAAGAACACCAGGTCTTGCCGTTGTGAGTGTTTTGGGTGCGGTCTCCACCGCCGATCCCGCCCCCCCCACCCCCCCGGAGCCATGCCTCGGAAAATTGAGGAAATCAAGGACTTTCTGCTCACAGCCCGGCAGAAGGATGCCAAATCTGTCAAGATCAAGAAGAACAAAGATAATGTGAAGTTCAAAGTTCGCTGCAGCAGGTACCTCTACACTCCGCTCATCACAGACAAGGAGAAGGTGGAGAAACTGAAGCAGTCCCTGCCCCCTGGTTTGGCAGTGAAGGAGCTGAAGTGACCCAGTGCTCTGCATTGACTATTAAAAGCACTGGAAAGTACAAAAAAAAAAAAAAAAAAAAAAAAAAAAGAAGAAGAAGAAGAACACCAGAAACACACAGACATAGAGATCCATAAGTTCTCACACATAGGCATCTCAAGAAAGCCCCAAACCAGAAGCCATAATATATGCAAAGTACTTGTAAGGTCTGTAGAGGGGGAGGGAGGGGAGGGAGAGAAAGGGAGAGGGGGCTAGAGAAACAAAGAACTTCCAAAGATGCCATTGCATTGCTTTTTTATTGGCCATATCCCGCAGGGCCTGGGACCTACCCCTAAAAGTGGTTTATTTACCTAGTGAGACTGCCTTGGAGAAAACTAAGTTTTCATTTGCAAGTGGCTATCAGTTGGAGACACCATCTGGATTAGAGATGGGTTGTGTATCTACTTCTTTCGGTTCTAGGATACTGTCTTGTACAGACCCCTGTAGGTCCTGTGCATCCTGCTTCACTATGAGTTCATATGTCTTTGTATTTCTGTATGTAGAGGCCTTATTTCCTTGGTGTCCTCCATCCACTCTGGCTTTTACACTCTTTCCACCTCCTCTTCCATAGAGTTCCCTGAATCGTAAGGGGAAAGATTTGATGGAGACATTTCATATAGGGCTGAGTGTTTCAAGATATCTTACTCTCTGCATATTTTCTGGCTGTGGTTCTCTTTATCTGTTCCCATCTGCTGCTGGAGGAAGCTTCTCTGATGACAGCTAAGCAAGACACAGATCGATGATGATAGCAAATGTCATTTGGAGCCATTTTATTGCTAATCTACTTTAGCAGAATGATGGTACTTGGATTAACCCCTTGGTCCCTGGCCTGTCTAATCCCAGCTTCCTGACTATCTAACCATCATTGGGTATGGGTTCCATCTTCTAAAGCACATGCTGTAAATTAAGTCAATCATTGGCTGGTTACTCTCACAAGATTTGTACAACTATTGCACTAGTCTATCTTGGAGGCAGGTTACCATTGTAGATTTTATCATTTGTTGTTGTTTTGGTGTACTGTTCTTGTGGATTGTGTACAATTTACCCTTGTTCATACAATTATTGATTTCTCCACCCAACTCTCTGGACCAGTCCCATTGTGATGTTTATTCTAAGTATCTCCAGTTTCAAGTTTCTGTAACCTTGTCACCATTTGTTCTGTGAGTTGTCAATAAAAATGCTGAGCAATAACAAAGAATAGGGTGGGATATCCTGATCCAGCGAGGGGAGAAGAAAGAGAAGTAAAGGAAAGATGGAGCCATGAAGAGACCAGGAAACATCAGGAGATGATTTAAAAACAAGTATAAGGTGGGAAACAGAATGGGAGGAAACTATACTAGCATGGAGGTTTAGGATGGAATAGTTATTGTGCTGTATTATGCTATAGGCTTAAACAGATACTGGTCTCTTTGTGTGATTATTTGAGTATAAAATTGGTTAAGGAGTAACCACTGACTTCACTAAAATAATTATTCAATATTGAATATTAATAATCATACAACATAGGTGTAATGGTGTTTACCTTTCTCCTTTGGTAGCATGTAGAGTACTTTGCAGTACCATAGACCCTAGTCCATAAGGGTAAAGTCTCTATATAGGCACCAGCTTGAATTCTCCAAGGTCAATGAGTTGTGTAGGTTTTGTCTTTAAGAATAAGACCTTACTGTCAGTTTGTGGAGAGTAACCAATAGCTAGGGCAATAGCCAGGGATGCTTGTGGGTTCCCATAGGGCTTCTTTAGCCAATAACTCAATTACATGTTGGCTAATGTTCCATTTCCCATAGTGGAAGCTTCATTTGGTTATAACAGATATTAAGCTGGAGTTATGTCTCCCCTGTTACTTGGCTAGTTCATTTAGATTGCTTTTTTAAATGTATATATTGTAGGAAGCTTCTACTGCATTAGGTTCGGTCCAGATCCCCAAAAATGTTTCTTAGTTTTAGATGTCCCTCTATGCATTCTCTTTCTTGCCCCTCTCTTCCCTTCCTGTTCCTGTTTAATCTACCCATTTCCCCACCTGTGTCCATCCAAAACTGTCTGTTCTATTTCCTCTTTCTAAGGAGATCATCCCTAAGCCCTAGTTCCTTATTCTTTACTTAACTATGTGGTTATTGTAGATTTTTTTTAAATCAACAACTTAAAAAATACATCTACATATAAGCAAATATATACCATGTTTGTCTTCCTGGGTCTGGGTTAACTTGGTCCAGGTGATTTTTTTTCTTTTTTGATTTAATGCTATTTACCTGTGAATTTCATGATTTCATTATTTTTAATGGCTGAGTAATATAATTTTGTGTAAACATACAAAATTTTATTTATTCATTCATTTGCTAATGAACACTTAGGACATTACCAGTTTCTGGTCATTAAGAAGAAAACAGTAATAAACATGGTTGAACAAGTGTCTCTGTAATAGGATGAAACATACTTTGGTATATGTCTAAGAGTGATATGTTTTGAGGTAGATTGTTCCCCAGCTTCCAGAGGCTTTCCATAGTAATTTCTATAGTGAATTTATGTCACAGACATGAGGAACAGTTGTAGAGGCTTTGTTTAGCAAAGTTTCAGAGACCTCCAACTGTCCAGCATGATCTCTAAACATTCGGAACAGCTGTTGAGGCCTTGCTTGACAAAGTCCCAATGATCACCACTGCCTTTAAATATTATGTATGGTACAGGTGTAACTTTGTCTAAAAATCTGCCCTTTCTCTTAAAACTGTCTTTTTCTCTTTATTTCTCAGCCCTAATGAAATTCACACAGGGAAAACTTTTTCCCACAGAGAATTTTGAAGGAAGGCCTCTGGCCAAAGACTTGAGACAATGATAGAGTTTATTGATCTGACTGTGAACACCTAAGAAGAAATTGCATGAAAGAAAATTAGGTTCCTGAAATAACAGTACCTGGCTATATACTGTTAGCTATAGGAAAGTTTCTTTAGAATATGCTTTGAGAGCAATAGAAGGTGGGCTTGGAACATCACGCTTTACAGATATTTTACAAGAGAAGTTTTTCTAGGCTTAGATAGCAGACTTGTTGGTTTGGGACTGAGAGTAAATCAAGTTTTTTTCTTTATTAGAGAACATTTAGCTCAAACTATGTTGCTATAACAATCATGTAAACACAATGGGTTTCAGCCCAGGGAAATTTATCATTAAACTTTCCCAAATATTGTTTAATAAACAATGATCAGGTTATGCTGGCCAGTGCTTGGAAATTGATTGATTTTTGCTGTACACTTTATTGTGGGTTATACAGAACTGTTTGGATTTCCTTGTTAGACTGTTCTCTTGCTTTGCTGACTTTTAAATGTTCTATTATTTGTAAGAGATGAGAAAATCATGATGTAATCTGTAATAAAAAAAATTGAACTTCATTCTAAAAGTACTGGGGTTTGCCCAAGGAGTAAGAACAAGTAAGATAGGCAGACAGACAGTAACCATGTGACAGAGACAGAAAAATAAAGTTCTGCTGGGCTTTAAGACCTTCCGTTTGTACCACATATGAATGGGTCTCTAGTATCTCTTTTTCTTTCATTCCTCAACCTCTCCTCAACAGCTGGTTCCTATTATAGCCAGCTATATCTCAATGGTTGGTTTCCCTTAACCAGCTGTTCACTGCCTGTTCAATTCTCCCTAACTCGAATCCATCAAGACTTTCTCTTCTCTCCTCTTCACAGTTCCTGGAGCTGGTCTGAGGGAGCAGCAGATGTACAAGTTTACACTACCACCAGCAATGAAGAAATGTTCCCCTTGTTGCATATATCACCAGGATGAGTTATTACTTTTTCTGACTGGTGTAAGATAAATTCTCAAAGTAGCTTTAATTTGCATTTCCATGATAACTTTGGATGTTGAATAGTTCATTAAATGCTCTTCAGCTATTTGAGTTCATTTTGTTTTTGAGACCTCTCTGTTTAGATGTGTACCCCATTTTTTTAGTTGGGTTATTTGTTTTCTTGATTTCCAGTGTTTTAAGTTCTTTATATACTTTGAATATTAGTCATCTATTGAATGTATAGTTAATAAAATTTTTCCCATTTGTAGGATGAGGCTCTGAATGAATGATGTTTCTTTTGTTTCAATAGGTTCCACTTATTAATTGTGGATCGTAGTCCTTTTGCTTACAGTATTCTGTTCAAAAGTCTTTTCCGGGGCCAATGAGTTCAAGGCTATTCCATCACTCCCTATTGTATCAAATTCTGTGTATTTGACCCTAGTTGGGATCTTAGATACATTTAGAATTGAGTCTTGTGTAATGGGATAAGGATGAATCATTTGCACTCTTCTATATACAGTAGCCCAATTTAACCAGCACCATTTGTTGCAGATGCTGTCTTTTTCCCACTGTGCATTTCAGGCATCTTTATAAAAGGTGTCTTTATGTGTGGGGGTCTTTGTAACCACCACAATCATCACAGTAATGATCCAGGTAAAGATCAGTAGCCCATGCTGATTCAATCTTCAAGAGTCTGACCCTAAGTAGTTTAGTTTAGGCATATTTAGACACAGCACAACTTGGTGGATTTTTTTTTTATTATGTTGACGATCAACTCAATCCCATGTGCACAACAAATCTTAGGATATTACTACATTGAAACTCTTTTAAAGTAAGATTAACACCCTCCATAAAGATAGTGTCTATAGGTTGACTGAAGCAAACAAGCTCAAGACAAGGGCCTTGGGGAGGATCTGGTGTGCTCTCTGCCATGGAGTTATCACTAGATTATTTCCCATGTCCACTCCCAGCCTTCTGGGAAGAAAACAGGTTATACATTTCTCCCTTTGAAGAGAGTGCCCATTGTGTTTAACATTTCTGGTTCCTCTAGTACTTATCTATGACCCGAAAACCTCTATGTCCCTAACACATAGGTGTATGGGACTTCAATTCCATTCGATTTGTCAACATGTTTACTTTTGTTTTTGGAAACACCATGCTGCGGTAGTTTTGGTTTTTTTGCTTTGTTTTTGTGGCTTTTTTTTTTTTTTTCCTATAGCTCTGTAGCACAAGTTGAGGTCAGAGACGCTGATACCTCTAGCAGTTCTTTTATCATCCGGAAGTGTTTTAGCCATCCTGAGGTTTTGTTTTTCCATATGAAGCTGAAAATTACAAAGCTCTGTGGGGACTGTTGGAATTTTGATGGGGATTGCAGTGGATCTGTAGATTGCTTTTAGTAGGATGGCCATTTTTACTACAGTAATCCCATTGATCCATGATCCATGGGACAACTTTCCAGCTTCTGATATCTCCTTCAATTTCTTTCTTCAGTGTTATAAAGATTTTTGTAATTTGAGTCTCTCAGTTGTTTGAGTTACTCCAAAATATTTTATATTTTTGAGGCTCTTGTAAATGGTGTTGTTTCCCTAATTTCTTTCCCTAATCGACATGTGTATAAAATAAAGTTCATGTGTTAATTGTGTATGCTGCTACATTGCTGAAAGTTTTTATTAACTGTAGGAGTTACCTAGTGGGAGTTTTAGAGTCATTTATGTAAACTATGACACTTTCCTGTTTGCATCTCCTCAGTGTCTTTCAGTTAACTTATTGTTCTAGTTATGACTCCAAGTACTATATTGAATAGCTACGAAATGAGTGATCATCCTTGTCTTGTTCTTGATTTTAGCGGAAGTGCCCTAAGTTTCTCTCCAGTTAATGTTGGCTATGAGCTCACTGTAAATTGCCTTTATTAAGTTAAGCTACGTCCTTTTTAGCCCTAGCTCTCCAGGACTTTTATCATGAAAAGGTTTTGGATATTGACAAGGCCTTTTATACATCTAATGAGATGATCATGGAGTTTTGGCCTTCCGTTTGTTTATATGGTGGCTATACATACATATATCAATCTATGTATCTGGAACCATCCCTACATCACTGGGAAGAAGCCTTCTTGATCATGGTGGATGATCTTTTGATGTGTTCTTGGATTTTGTTTGCAAGCATTTTATTAGTTTTGCATCTAAGTTCATAAGTGAAGTTGGTCTGCAATTCTTATTCTTTGTTAGTTCTTTATGTGGCTTATGTATCAGATAACTGGTCCTTGCAAAAAAAGAATTGATCAGTGCTCCTTCTGTTTCAAATTTGGTGAATAATTTAAGGAGTATTCAGTTGCCTTGAGAGAAGGCCCTCCAACACCTTCATCTCCAAAGTTCCTCTACCTTGTATTCTATGCTTCTTCAGTCTATGTGACCGGCAGGCATCACAGTAATCTCCAGACCTACTTAGATCCACCATATACATACATTGCAAACTCTGTTCACTGAACAGAGGTACTTCTCCCAAGCAGAGGCTACATGGCTTTGCTCATATCACTTTGGCCACTAAATGCACTGGGCTTAGATACCTGCTTTTGGTATGCACTAGGCCAAGCAACTAGATCAAGGAACAAAACTCACCATCTGTGTTTTACAAAACTCCACATCTTCACCTTAAAGACAGGCCTGACTTTTGAGACATGAACAGAAGTACCCCAAAAAAATGAGACCAGAAAACAAGTAGGTGTCACTATCATAATATCTGCCCAAAAAAACCCTTCAAAATAAAACTAATCAAAAGAGATAAAGAGGAGCACTTTATTTCCATTTGAGGGAGCAGTTAACCAAGAAGATATTACTATCTTAAACATACATGCTTCAAATTCAGGGGCACCAATTTCCTTTTTTTTTTTTTTTTAATCTACTACTGGATTAAAAGGCACAGATTAACACCAATTCATTAATAATAGATGATGTCAATACCCAACTTTCTCCAATAGACTGGTCATCTGACAAAAAATAAGCAGAGAAACATCAGAATTAATTGACATCATATATCAAAAGGACTTGACAGATACTGTAGAATATTCTACCCAAACACCAAAGAATATGCATTGTACTCAACAGCACATATTCTTGCTGATATAGACCATATCCTGAAATACAAAACAAATCTTTACAAATTCAGAAAGATTGAAATCACTTATTGAATCCTACCTGACCACAATGTGATAAAACTTAAAATGGACAGCACATAAATCTCTAATAAATACACAAACTCACAGAGATTAAATAACTCATTACTGAAGGATGACTGGGTCAAAGAAGAAATCAGAAAATAAAAAATTCTTGCAAATAAATTAAAGTGAAGATACAATACAACAAAACTGCATGGACACATTAAAAACAGTTATATGAAAGAGATTTATAGCCCTAAGTATCTACATTAAAAAAATAAAAAAAGATCACAAATAAATGAGTTAATGGTACAACTAAAAATTTGGGGGGAAAAAAAGAACAAATCAAACCCAAATCTAGTAGACAGTCACAAATAATAAAGATCAGAGTAGAAATCAATGAAATAGAAAAAGAAAAAAGAGAATAATACAGAGAACAAATATAAGAGCTGCTTCTTTAAGAAGATAAACAAGACTGACAGACCCTTAGTCCAATTAACTAAAAGATAAGAAAGACCCAAGTTAAAATAATCAGAAGCAGAAAAACACTACTACTAACAAAAGAAATGTAGAATATTGTAAGAGGATGCTTTTAAAGCCTGTGGTCCATTAATCTTTAAAACCCAAAAGAAATAGATAAATTTCTACCTTCATCCAAACCACAAAAATTAAACCAAGAAGTCAACAGCCTAAAGAATCCATAACAAATGATACTGAAATAGTAATAAAAAGCCGTCCAGCTGAAGAATAAGTCCAGGGCCAGAGGGGTCTCAGCATAATTAGGAAAGACTTTCAAAGAAGATCTAGAACCAGCTCTTCTCAAACTATTAAAGAAAAGAAGGAAGGAAGAAATGGAACGAGGGAGGGAAACAGAAAGTGTACCACAAAACTCCCTCAATAAAGCCCATATCCTTCTAATAAGAAGACCAGTTAAAGACACAGAAAAAAAGAAAAAAGAAAGAAAGAAAGAAAGAAAGAAACTACAGGCCCATAGATCTGATGAACAAAGACTCAAAATTGCTCAATAAAATACTTGCAATGAGTGTATAAACATAGTTAAAGATTATAAACCATAGCCAACCTGGATTTGTATCTGAAATGCAGGGTTGGGTCAACAACCACAACTCACTAAATGTAATAAATAAGATAAGTGGACTTAAAAACAAAAATCACATGATCATCTAAATATGTGTAGAAAAAAACCTTTGACAAAATCCAACATGAATTTATGATAAAAGTCCTAGAAAATGTAGGGCTAGAGGAAATACAACTCAATATTAAAAAAAAAAAGTTATTGAGGAAGTTTAAATGAGAATGCCACCAAAGGCCCTTGCATTTAAGCATATTGTCCCCAGTTAGTAGAACTCTTTGAGAAAGATTAAGAGGTGTGGCCTTGTTGGAAGAGATGTCACGGGGCTTTAAGGTTTCAAAAGTCCACATCACATAGTTCTCTCCTCTCCTCTCCCCTCTTCTCCTCTCCCCTCTTCTCCTCTCCCCTCTTCTCCTCTCCTCTCCCCTCTTCTCCTCTCTTCTCCTCTCCTGTCCTCTACTTTCCTCTCCTCTCCCCTCCTCTCCTCTCCTTTCCTTTCCTCTCCTCTCCTCTCCTTTCCTCTCCTCTCCCATTCTTTCCCTTCTTTTTTCCTGCATGTATTTTTGTGGATAATATACTGCTCCAGCACCATTTCTGTCTGCTTCCTGCCATGATGATCATGGATTAATCCTCTAAAATGATAAGCAAGTCTTCAGTTAAGTGCTTTGTTTTATAAGAATTGCCTTGGTGTCTTTTCACATCAAGAAAATAGTAACTAAGATAGCAATGTACAAGAAATCCAGATCCAACATGATTCTAAATGGAGAAAAGATTAAGGAAATATCACTGAAGTCAGGAATATGAATGGGATGGCCGCTGATCCCACTCCTTTTCATTATTTTGCTCCAAGAACTAGCTGGATCATTAAGAAAAGGGCAAGAAATTAAAGGATTATAAATAGGAAAAGCAGCCCAATTATTATTTGCAGCTATTATACATTAAAAATTCCAAAACTCTCAAAGAGTTTTAGAAATAATATAGAAATCCATCAGTTTGGCAGCAGAGAGAATGAACTTGCACAAATCAGTAGTTCTTCTTTGCATCAGCAACACAGAGGCATATCATGGACACACTCCCATTCGCAATACTCTCAAAGTTATCTAGGAACAAACCTAACCAAGGAAGTAAGGAACCTCTATAACCAAAACTTTAAAACTCCGAGGAATAAGATAGGGAAAAACACTAGAGAATGGAAAAGTATCCCATGTTCATAGATTGGTAGAATTAATATGAAAATAAACATTTTTCTAAAGGTTTTGCAGAGTCAATGTAATCCCGGTCAATATCCTCATCTCAGTGTTTACATAGACAAAACTATCCTTAAATTCATATGGAGCTACAAACACCCCTGAGCAAGAATGCTCTTCTTGCTGGTGGATTACCATTTCTGAGACAAAGTAATAAAAACAATGTGGCACCGATGCAAAAACACACGTAGACCAAAAGAGCAAAGTAAAAAAACTGAAACATGACTACACACATTCAGCCATTTAATATTTGACAAGTATGACAAAAACATGTGTAGCAGAAAAAAAATATCTTCAACTAACGGTGTTGGGAAAGCTTGATGCTCACACACAAAAGAATGAATGTATCTATCACCTTGCACAAGAACTAAACCCAAACGGAAGATCAAAGACCTAAATCTGAAAATGCTAGAAGAAAACAGGTATTAGCTTATATGATGTTAGTGTAAGAACAGGCTTTATGAATAGGCTCCATTTCGCCAAGAATTAGGGCCCATAAGCACCAGCTGGGACTTTATAAAACTAAAAAGCTTCTATACCACTAATAAAACAATCAGCCTCAAGATGAGGAAACACACAGAATAGGAGAGAATCTTTGCCAGCCATACCTGTGATAAAGGATTAATAGCCTCTAAGCTAAAACAAACAAACAAAAAAACAAAAACAAAACAAACAAACAAAAAAAAGAAGCAAACAAAACAAAAAGCCAACAGAACAAAATAGAAAATAAAACAAACAAAAAACACCCCCAAACAAAAAACCCAATAAACAAAAACAACCTATTCCAAAAACAAGCTGGGGAACTGAACAGAGAGTTCTCAAAGGAAGACAAACAGTAGCTAAGAAATATCTCAAAAAAAATCATCATCCCTAGCAACTAGGGAACTGAAAGCCAAATGAGGTTTCTTCATGCATAAGTAACAGCAAAGATCAAGAAAACAACTGACAAAAAAAATGCCAGAGAGAGAAAATAGAACCCTCTTTCACTTGGTGGCATTTCAAAAATAGAGCAGCCACAATATAAATTGCTGTGAATTCTCAAAATGCTAAAAATACATCTGACATAGAACCCAGAGTTACCACTTTTCTTTTGCATATGCTGCAAGGACTTGACATACTACTGTACAGATGCTTGCCCAAGCACAATCACTGCTACTCTATTCACAATAGCTAAGAAATGAAAGCAATCTAAATTTCCTTCAGCTGAAGGTGTGCTACTCAACTGTTAAAAAAACCACACACACATAAATAAATAAATAAATAAATAAATAAATTTTGTAGGTAAAAGAGTAGGGGACAGATCCAAGATGGAGGCACCCATCACATACCTCTGATCAGCAGGACAGTCTCGACTATGCAGCGACCTAAAGACCAAACTGAGAGCTACAAAACACCAGTGCTGCTGATTCCCAGGTGAGAGGTTCATACTGGGTGGAGCACGGGTGGATCTGATGGTTGACCACCCAGCCAACTCACAGAAAAGTACTGGGTAAAAACTCACTTTAGCAGGCATCATGAGAGCGATGAGACAACTGTGAGACACTCACGCAGCTTTGGGTTCCAGTCTCTCTCTACCCACCAGCTGCGTACCTCCCTAGTCTATCTGGGTCACAAATCAGACAGACAGAAGCCTGCCATCTCGAGAAGGCTTTTGGAGCACCTAAACAGCTTTAGGCTCCGATCTCTCTCAGCACCCTGCCCCCAGCTGCTTACTTGATCTGGAACTCACGGCAGACAGTCAGAGCTGAATCCTGGTGCCAGGCGCAATCCACATTAGCTGCCACCCCAAAAGGAGCTTTAGTCTCAGCTTTCTCTCTCCCTGTCTGCAGCTTACCAAGCTGGCACATCTAAGACACAGAGCAGATAGGCAGAACTGAGTCCTGTGTGGGCAACAATCCACATTAGATGCCGTCTGGAGAAAGACTGTGGAGCACCTGAGCTGCTTTGAGCTCCAATCTCTCTGACACCCTCAGCGGTTTACCAGCCTGGCCCATCGGGGACACAGAGCAGACGGGCAGAGTTGAGTCGGGTGTGGGCCAAAATTCACACTTGCTGCCATCTCAAGAAGGTCTGTGGGACACCCAAGCAGCTTTGGTCTTGGATCTCTATCTGCCTCTCTATCAGCTGCTTACCAGCCTGGCCCGTCTGGGACACAGAGCAGATAGGCAGAGCCCTGCCATCTTGAAAAGGACTGTAGGGTACCTGAGCAGCTTTGGGCTTGGAACTCATCAGCCTTCTCCTCTCCTGCCTGACATAACTGGGATACAGACAGGGAAGGCAGCAGAGCTGATCTGGGTGCAGGCTACAACACCCACTCTACATCACCCTGAGGAGGGCTCTGGGGAGCCCCAGCAAACAACCTTTGTCTTGGAGCTCTCATTGCTTGCTTCCAATATGCCTGGCCCACATGGCACAGAGACAGCGACCGACGCCATTGGAGGAACCTCTAGGCCTGCTAACACCAGAGACAATCAACTGTCTAGAGGCCGGCGCAAGATGACAAGCAACAAAACGCAGAGCTGGAAACCAGTGATCCTACCACAGCAAGTCCTGGAGATATGAACCACCACAAAGTGCAAGAAGAAGACTTTAAATCTCAGATGATAAAAATAATGGACATCTATGAGGAAAATAAACCACTTCTTGTTTATTCGGGTGAATAGCTTTATTCCTTCTCAAATCTCTGATGGGGTTGAAGACCAAATAGTTTGGTTTTACAATTAAGCTTAGTTGTTTAGGGGTTAAGATGTTTTTAGGTCTAGATAGATTTAAATTGATAGAGATGAGTTATGATAGATATTGATTTACATTCAGGAATTTAGATCCACCAAGATGGTACAGATGTTAGCCAAAACACTATGAATGTAACATTAATATAATTCCTGATTATTTCATGGTTCTTCTTGCTGTAGGTAGCTTATTGTATATATGTGTAATAATATAAATGTACATGTATAAAAGAAAATATTTCAACAAAAAAGAATGAACTAAGAAATAATACAGGCCTAGAAAAGATCACATTGAATAAGGTTACCTAGACCAAGTAGTACAATCATTGCAATTTCTCTCTCATTTGAGTCTCTAGCTCCAATTCTTCAGATGTGAGCATGTAACCTGGAGTAACGGCAGAAACCAGGTTAGTTGAAAGGGGCCATTGCTAAGGTGGGGGTGGGAGAACAATAGTGAGGCAAACAGAGGGTATACGTGATCTGAATGGTGACGTGGGAAATAAGGGGCATTGCTGTACCTACAGGCAACCAACAGTAGGTTGCCCAAAATAAGAACTAGAAGCCATGACAACCGAAAGGAGGTGTGTCACAAGGCAGCTCTCTTAGATAAAGAGCTACAGGCAATCAATGGTTGCTAAGAGAGAGAGTATGAGTTTTCTCCAGGAACAAGCCCCGTTCAGGTTATCAGGTCCCGGTTAGTGAGTGACCCCTAAATGTGTTCATATGAGCAACACTAAGTGGACTCAGTATGCTATATAACATATCGCACTAAATATGGGTGTATGCATAAACCATAAGAATATTAAGTGAAGAAGAGATTATATATTTGAGAGGGAGTAGGGGGGCAATTGGAGGGGGATTAAAAATTTTTAATTAATTACCAAAAAAATTTGCAAAGAAGTCAAAGTTACCACAGCCCAACGGTCCTTTGCAGGCTTTGAGTCAGTCCTGTGTCCACACAAAAATCCTCCAAAAAGAAACTGATTGAGAGTGACGGAAAAGTTAAGAACATCATCAGGGCCAAAGCAGAGATTTCAGTGCTTTCCTGTAACCTACCTTTTTAATGAATCCACCAAAGATCTTGCTTTTTTAAACTTTATTCTGTTACTTATATAACTTTATGAAGCTATTGTGTTGGAACATGGAATTTGGGGTAACTGTGATTCCATTTTTTTCCTGCTTTGCTTGCCAGTTGTAACAACTGTGGTTTCGTGGCGCATGCACTATACTAATCAAATAAGTCCATGGACTGAAAGTTGGCCAAGTATTTAAGACTTGCCTAATAAGAGATCTGTTTTCCTAAACTTCTTTCCATGTCCGGTTAGAGGTGGTTCTGTCATTTACCCAACCGTAGTTATTAAAAAGTATTTAATTCACTATTGTGAGTGTATGTGTGTGTGAGGTGTGTTTGTGTGAAGGCATACATTGTATGTCATATGGCCATGTGGTACAACGAGATGATTCTGTTTCCGTCTTCACTTCCCAGAGAGGAACTCTCAACTGTAGGTTTACCTGGCAAGCACTGCTGCCTGCTTAGGGATCTCCCTGAACCTAAGCAATTCTATTTTCTAATCTCGACACTTAGCATCCCGTATCATAGTTGTTTAAATTAGATCGTTCTCAAGACTCTTTATGAGATGTTTTCTTGTCCACTTTTACACATCTGGCCTCCAGCTCAGGTCTGCCATATCTTACAATTTCAACCAATGTTTCAGTCATTTCATGAATAAGGTGGCATCTGAACCTCGTTGTGGAAGGCGGAAGGGGAGGGGGAGGACGAGTGTGGGGAGGACGCGTGTGGGGAGAACGGGTGTGGGGAGGACGGGTGTGGGGTGCAGGTCTACACAGTGTCTGAGAGGAAGTAAGAGTAGACACTACAGTCAGCATCAATTCACCATGGTTAAAGCGCCTACTTCAAAGGTGTGGTCCTAGCAGAGCCTGGCAGAAAGATGTGGGTTGGCGTAAACCTACAGCAACCTTTTGCAGTCAGCTGTCCTTTCCTTGCAGTTTAACCATCCATCTCATCATGCTGGGACGCGGTGCACCACCCACCTACCTGCAAGCACCATAGTGAGAATGTCTCTCTAAGGGTAGAAACTTCAGGAAGGCCCATCCCTGGGCTCATCCTTATCCATCACCTCCGCCCCCCAAACCCAGTGACCTTTAAAAACCTTCCCAGAACTGTGGAGATGAGACAAGATGGTCTCAGGGAGAAGAGACACCCAGCAGTCTTCGCAAGCTTGCCTGCCGTCTCCGCGTCCCGCAGCGCGCTCCACAGACCGCCCGCGAGCGCGCGCCCGTGCGCTGGGTCGGGGGCGCGCGGCGAGGGCGGCCCGGCACGTCCTCCAGCTCTGCTGGCTGGCTGAGCGTCCTTCCGCGGGCGTCCGCTGCCTTCCCCGGGGTCCGCACGTTCGCCCCGGGGTGGACCGACTCTGAGCCCGCCCTACAGCTGGGCTTCGGACCGGCCCCGCGGGAACCATGAGCCGCTGTCTCGGCAGGGTGGCGGCGCTGCTGCTCGGGCTGCTGGTGGAGGTAGGGCCGCTGGCTCCCCGCGCCTCCAGGAGCTGGGACGCAGGAAGGGCAGTGGTGGCGCTTGCGAATCTGCAGTGGGGGACGGCGGAGGGGCCTAGTGCAGGGACCCCCAGCACTGCTGGCGCGCCGCCCTCTCCTGTCTGCGCCCCGCTTTTTGTGTGTGTGTGGGCTTTGCCACTCTGGGGAGGGACCTTTGTGCGTGTCCACACGCGCTCGCCGCCGCACAGGGCCTGGGGCGGCGCCTCCCGCAGCTGGTAGGAGGGAGAGGGATGGTTCTGCTTTTAGAGGCTAAGAGCAGGCTTTTGGAGGGGAGGAGAAAAATTATACCGGGAGCTTGAGTAGTGGGTGGACTGCAGGGAAGCCGCGGGAACTTGACGGTGGGTGGAGGTGCCGCCAATGCACAGCTAGGGTTAGACCTGGGCTGTGGTATACTAAACTGCGACATCCTGTGACGCGAGCCGCCCTTTTCTGCTTGAGCGGGTTCATTCAAAGACAAAATAGTGGACTACTGGTGTGTAAGATCTGGAATCGGGTTTGAGGGGTTTGTTCACACTCCCACAGTCTCAGTATTTTGAAAGAATTTTGCATTAATAAAGTCAGTGATCGTGGATAATGATACCCCCTGACTATCACCTCCCTGCCTTAGAGACCTGTAAACTTCCTTGCTTGGGGAGGTAGCAGTGCTGGGAAGGACATACTCAAAGATGCTGGAGGCAAAGTCTTTTGAAAGGAAGATTAGTGGACCAGTTTCTTTATGCTCGAAGTTCAGAAATGGAGCAAAGATTACTGGCCTTTCTTCGAAATTTCTCATTTATTGAACATTTAGCGTTTTTTTTTTTTTTTTGAGGAAAAGCCATATCTGGCTTTCTTCCCACTTGTTAAGATTTTCAAAAGCTTAGGACCCAGACCTTGTGGGTCATGATTCTACATTGAGTGCTGTGGGAAAAGGGGACCAGGGACCACTGTTTACAAAAACAAACGTGCGTTTCCTTTAACACATCTCTGCCAATTTTTGTAATCTGATAATCTCGTGTGTGTGTGTGTGTGTGTGTGTGTGTGTGTGTGTGTGTGTGTGTGTGTGTAGCACTTGATAAGACTATCCAGCGTTCTCTTGTTTCTATGTTTGTGCCTGTCTTCTACCTAGCTTTGTGTGTATCCTTAAAGGCTGATTCAAAGCACTTTTAAAATGGTGTTGTTTTGCTGTTTGTGTTTATTTATTTATTTTTTTCTCTTCTATCTTTTTTGTATTCCAATGGTTTTTATCGAGGAAGTGAACAGGAGAGACCTGCCAGACATGCCAACACTCTAGGGCTGGAAGTGGACAAGCCTTCAAACTGAGTCAACTGAATTAGCTTTGGGGGGGGGGGGAAGAACCAAAAGTAACCTCAAATATGATAAGCTATGATTGTTGCTTGCCGTCAGTTTGTATTTATTTTCAACTTCTAATTTACTGCTTTGTTTGGTTTGATGCCGTCATGGTGAGGTTGTCTAGAGTTGTGGGAATGGACGCTTTTTCTCTGCTGATTTAAAGAATAAGGGGTTGGCAAAAACAAGGTCTCAGCACCGCCCTGGTGTTATTGCAAGCAAAAAATACACACAGGGAAAGGAGAGGGGAAGAGAAGAATGGGGCGGGGGAGAGGAGAGGGAAGGAGAGAGAGAGAGAGAGAGAGAGAGAGAGAGAGAGAGAGAGAGAGAGAGAGAGAGAGAGAGAGAGAGAGAGAGAGAGAGAGAGAGAGAGGCAGGCTAAAACTTTTACATTTGGGGAATGGGATAACTTCCCACTTTCCCTCTTAATTGGCTGATTTGGCTCCTACAGGAGATTGGATAATACAGACAAAGAAAGGGAAGCTGATTGGTTAACAGCCCCCCTCCCACCTATCCACCCCTTTGTGCGAGGAAAAAGTTCACTAGTCTTGGTGAGAGAGAAGGACCAGGAAGTCACATGTTCAAGTAAAAATACGTATTAATCCTCTTTTCCTTGTCTGCCAGCCTGCTAGGGATCTGTCTGTAGAAGGCTTTGTTCTATCTTGTAATCTGTTCCGTTGCATAGGAACTTTTCTCAAGGGTCAGGAATGGAACTCAGGACCCCAGTGCCTTGAACATCATATCAAACAAGGCACTGGACCTTGAGCTGCATTCCTGCTTCTTACACATGCTAGGCAGGTACTCTATCTAGTCCCTGATTGAGTTTTTAAGACAGCATCTTCCTATGTAGCCCAGGCCTCAGTTTCCCACATGCTGTGATTACAGCGAGGGTCACCATGTCTGGTTGGGATATTTTACCTTAACAGGAAAGTTAAAACTTCTTGAAGGGGTTGAAAGGCCCTCAAAGGCAGAGCTCTTATGCTTTCACAATATTTCCCTAGGTAGAGACTGCTAACATTTGTTTTTTAGGTAGCCCATTTATACATGCCAACTGTCTTCGTCCTGATTTCTGGTAGAGAGTTGTGATCCAGAGAGTTCCAGGACAGCTAGGGCTATAAAGAGAAGCCACCCCTGCCCCCCTCTCTCAATAACAACAACAACAAAACAAAAACAACAACAAAAGAATTTCTTAACAATTTATCCTATGCAAGTCTAATGTGAGGTTTAATGTGAGGTTTCATGTGAGGGTTAATGAGGCCGTTTCATCTTTAACTGTCTGCTTTGTGCATACTTGTACTGGGATGCTTTTGATGGTCCTTGTCAAGTGCTTAAATGTGCAGTTACAGTTACAGAGCATATGTGGGGGGCACAGGGTCCCTTCTGAGGCCATGAAAACAGCTGGGGGAGGCCTCTCATGGCTCCAGTTTCTGATGACTGACACTTGGGGCATCTGCTTCTGTTTCTCTGTGTTGCTTGAGATGGTTTCAGTGTGTGAGTTTGTTTTCTAATTGGCCGTGAACATCTGTAATGACCTGTGTGGCCGTCGATGTCCCATTTCTGCCCGCTGGCCACCTTTCATCAATGAGTGCTGTCGAAGATCACGCTTAGGAGTTTTATTAGTGAAATATCCTTGAATAGAGAGAGAGAGAGAATCCTGACAGCTTGAGGAGGGCTTTTCTGTCCCGCTCTGACTTCAGTTTATAGAATAATTTACTCTATCACCAAGTCCTGCTCTGAGCACTTTACAAATGCTAACTCGTGATTCATCTTAGCAATTATCCTCGAGCTCATGGTTATTTCAAGCACGAGATATTGTGTAATTTGTCTCAGGCCTGTCCGTTGTTAAGTGAGAGAGAGTCAAAGTATAAAGTCAGGCACCTGGTTCTTTGTTCCACTGCCACGGTCTTCCACTGCTTCCGAAGTCAGCTTACGTGGTAACACAGAGGCAATATACCCCTTGCGTTAGCCCAGAGAGCTTTGTAAAGGTGTGCATTTCCAACATGCAGGCAAACGACCAGAACTCCAGAAAAACTAAGTCAGCCCTCCTTAGAGGGATAATCCAATTTAGCACTGCAGTGTGACATTTCAGAGAGGAACGCTGGTTGCGGACTGGATAGCAGGCATGAGCAGGAACATCCCAGGAAAGCTGGTTGTTCAACTGGATTTCAGGACTTCAAGCAGGAAGAGTCAGCTGACAACACTGCCCTACCTCACGGATGCACCTTGAAGGTCATTTCCTGGAACCACTCTTCCCCCCAGTTTAGTTTCCTGTGAATTAATGTCATCCGCTAGTGGGAGTCCTTATCTTATGCTCCCCAGACCTCACAGTCACCAGCTACCGCCTGGTTAATTACAACGAGAAAGGTGTCAGAGATGTAGCGTGCTGTATATGTTGGTCACACGCTGGTTCCTGTGAATGGAAGAAGCTAAAAGCCCCTTTTGAAACCTCAGATACTAAGGCTTTAGTTTTCCTGTCTGACTCCCAAGACCTCTTTGTAGGAGAAGAGAACCAGATTCAAGCTCCAGCTAGTGCTGGTGGGATAATTTCCAGGGGCCTTCTCTGGGCCACAGTAAACTGCAGAAACAAACTGAAAAGCTGATTGCACCTCCCTGGGACGTTTCCTCCTGGCACATTGTTTCGCTGCATTCTCTTTATAGAGGTTAAGTTGGTGACACTCTACGAATGCATTTAGTCTTTGCTAGACGGATTCTGTCCTCCCTGAAATGTATACTTTTTAACTTTATTTATGTGTCTATTTATTTTTCCTAGTATTTTGCCTTGGAAATGGCCTTGTGCATGCCTGGCATATGCTGTATCTCTGAGCTGTACACTCCCAGTCCAATAGAATACGGTTTAATATGGTTCACCAGTGCAAGTCTGTAAGTTCATCCATGTTTGTTGACAGCACCTTGAACTCATTTCTTAGGTGGGACCAGCTTCACCATCTTTCTGATCCTTCCCTGCCAGAACAGCTATTCTTGGCCAGGAAGAAAGGGTGGTCATTCCTGAGAGAAAGGGGGTGAGGAAGTCAGTGCTGCCTTTTGAAGTTAAGAAAATGAAAGATTAGTGAGTGCTTTTCTGTGGTTCTGTCTTTTTTCATGCTTGGAAATCTCAAAATAAGAACCTAGTTGTTTCTGAGTGAGTCATTTTTGTTGTTGTTCATCAAATGTTTCATGCTCTGGAATTGGAACCTGTGAATTTCCTAAAAATAACATTTTCAAGTGTCCTACTTCAACAAATATTTAAAATCCTAGCAACAAGCCTATCCAAATGTAAAAGCCACCAGGTTTATCTCTGGAAGCTCCTGAGAAGGCTGGGTGGCCATAGGTGAGAAAACAAATGGCAGAGATAGATGAGCCAGTGACACATGTAGTAAAGGCATTGCTTTGAAATACAGAATGACTGTGGCCTGGGAGTCAGGAGCATTGGCCAGAGCAAGGAGTGGGGTTAGGGTCGGGGGGGGGGGGTGGGGGCGTTTACTTGGCCTTTGATTTCCTTTAGTTTTTACAGGTGATGAAGGCTACCTGGGAGTATAGATGAGTGTGACATACACAGCAAGAAGAGGGTTATAGTCATGGCTATCCACTTAATTAGATTCATGGTGCATATAATTTCTAGCACTTTAATTGTGTTCTCTCTGGGAAGTCTCTCAAATGTCCCCTTGTCAGTGTGGCTGTCCTTACCACCCAAAAACCTCCATCCCAGTTGGCCTCCCAGCTACCATTGTATTTTCAATCAACTCCTTTCCTTCCTGGTACATATCAGCTTCAAAATATGTTTGAATTTATTTTCCACCATATAAGCCTTTTATTGGCTGAAATATCCTAGGAGACTGGGGATGTATCCTAGAGGTACAGCCTAGAGGTTTATTCTCAGTGCCATCAAAAATATATACAGTACTTGGCACATAATAGAGACTTAGCAAATATTTGAATGAGAAAATAGATAAACGTCTAAGTAATCGTGGGGCAGGAGGTGGGCAAGGCTGTGATAGGAGGGAGGCAAGTAAGAAGGCTCTGAAGAGGGGGTGCCTGTGCAATGTGCCTGCAATTCCTGAAGCATTTGCTGAACGTGTAAAATATTCATAGTGAGTGTTCCCCCATCTTCTCCCCAATTATTTGTTCTAGTCATCAATCCCATCCCCCTTTCAACTTCTTTAGCCTTTATTTAAATATCATGCTCCATGGGTACCTATTGGACGTTTGCAGAACTTAGCTACCAGACTCTTCTTGTCTCTTCACTAACTACAATGTAGTGTTGCATCTTAGGATATCTGTAAGCTTACTTTTCTGTTCACTTCTTGGGACCCTGTGGTCAGTTTGGTTATGAAACTAAATGTTAGTGAGAAGTAGGCTATTATTTTGTAATTGAAATTACTTACTTGTCACACAGGTCTGTTTGGTATTTGCCTCCCGTGTCGGGATGGCATTGTGACTATGTTATATAGGCTGTTGGCTCTTCATGGGCTAGCTGAGAATCTATGGATAAGTTATGGATTTAAGCTCACACTCACTCACTAACTCAGCTGATTCATCTGTAAAAAGAGAAGTGCCTGGCATTGGCAGAGTTCTTTGGAACATCCCCACCTGGAATTTAGCTGGTTTCACAGGTTGGATTAAGAGATTCTGAAAGGGAGCCAGAGAGACACAGCTCAGTTAAGGAAGCCAACCAGAGAGTTTGATTCCCAGTACCCACCTGGGTGGATTATGGTTGCTTTTAACTCCAGCTCCAGGGAATCTGCTATTTTCATGTGATCCCCCCTATATACACATGATTAAAGATAAAAATAAAATGTAAAAAAAATGAGATTGTGAATGTTACAGCAATTCCCAAGCAAGGGTGTTATGCCCCTGTCCTTACCAAGATCAGCTGTCTACCTACAAAAGAATGCTCCAGGTAATTCTTTATTTAAAAGTTGTGCTTCTGGTAAGTTGCCCATGATCCAAAAGAATAACTCCACATCCATGCTCATGCAAACAGCCCTAATTTCCTTTCCTTTCTATTCTCTCTCTCCTTATGTTTCCATTTTCTCTGGAACCCTCTTCTTTGACATAGAAAGTATCCACATTTGTTATATTCTCTTAAGAATTTTCCAAAATCTGTACTACTTTAACATTATTTTAGAATGAATATGCAACCTTTTCTTGTTGGTTTTAAAGAATTACAATGGTTTTTATTTCTCATGCATCATAAAATATGAAGTAAAATTATAACATTAATCTTCTAATGTATTCAGTGGAGTCTAACTACTATAAGTAATTTGATACTGATTATTATTCCTTTGAGTATACATAAATATCTTTTATACCAGATGGAAATCTAATCACATCCCCTTAAGTCTTTGAGTTACATTTCCTAAAGAATTTTATTGTAACAAATATGTATTTATACTTGAAAATTGCAGCAACTATGAAACATATATATTATTTTTATGGCCATTCGTTTTGCTCTTTGAATGTCTTAGGATTTCTATTGTTGTGATAAAGATCACAGTCAAAAGCAACTTGGAGAGAGAGAGAGAAGGGTGTTATGATTTATGATAAATGTGCCAAGCAACAGATCTGGTTTGAAAGAAGATTTATTGTGGGGAAAGGGGAAGAGAGTAGAAAAGGGAGGGCACTCATGACAGAGCGAGAGAGAGACAGACAGAGGGAGAGAAATGGAGGGAGGGAGGGAGGGAGAGAGAGAGAGAGAGACAGAGACAGACAGAGAGAGACAGAGAGAGACAGAGAGACAGACATATAGACAGACAGACAGACAGACAGAGGGAGAGAAATGGAGAGGGGTAGGGGAAAACTGAGTGGATAGGCTCCTTTTTATCCGGCACACACCTGGCGGTGGCTGCAGAGGGTGATGTCACAGGTTGCTAGGTCCCGGAAAGTCTGTCTAGTGGAATTGCCTGTGAACTAACCAGGGGTTTATTTCATTTACTTCCTTCACCTAGGAAAGTCAAGACAGGATCTCAAGGCAGAAGCCTGGAGGCAGGAACTAAAGCAGAAGCAGAATACAATAAAGGAGTGCTGCTTTCTGTCTTGTACCCAATGGCTTGCCTGCTTTGCTTTCTTCCTATCTTAATTATTATTTGTTGCTGTGAAGTGAGGCCTTGACCAAGGAAACTCCTAGAATAAAGCATCTTGAAGGGGGCTGACGTACATTTCAGAGGATTAGTTCATGATCATCATGGTGGGAAGAGTGGCCTCAGGTAGGCATGGTGCTGGAGCAGTATCTGAGAGCCACATCCTGATCTACATGTGTCAGGCAGAGAGCTGTTGGGCCTAGTGTGGGGTTTTGAAACCTCAAAGCTCAGCACCAGAGACATACTTTCCAGTAAGGACACACCTACCAGTCCTGGTAATAGCCAGGTCCTGCAGAGGAGATAAGAGGTTGGCAGGAGAGGAGTGAGTCAGGCATGGGGGTTGGGGACTCTTGCATCGGGACTGCCTGGCACTCAGAGTGCTTTATTTATACAGAACTCAGTAGGCAGTGGGTAGATGCATGATGTTCCAAAACATAGATCATATCATTATTGTTCCCATATATGCGTTTTAACTTCCTCTTGGTCATAAGTTTAGTCATCATTGATAAACCATGACAGAACAGAGGTATCTTTTACAGTCATTTTCTTCATCAATCCCACAACCCAACTTTTGAGAATCTAGAGGCATATTTTGCCAAAGCATGGCAGCTCTCTCTCAGGCTGATGGTTCTTTGGTTTCAGGGGCACTAGGAGGAAAATCTTCAGCTCAGGGAGATTGTCATGTCCTGAGCAGTATATTATTAACTTTTTCAAAAAGAACTTACATTTACTTTGTATACATTGGTGTTTTGCCTGCATGTATGTCTGTGTTCAGGTCCTCTGGAACTGGAGTTACAGACAATTGTGAGCACCCGTGTGGGTGCTGGGAATTGAACTCTGGTCTTCTGGAAGAGCAGCCAGTGCTCTCAACCACAGAGCCACCTCTCCAGCCCCATGTTATTAACTCTTAATGGTCAGAGCATGGATTATTATTAGGACCAAGAAAAATCTTCAGGCCAAAGCTGCTGCTGTTATTATTCAATTTATGCCATAATATAATGTTTATGTCTTTGTAGGATTTATTTATATGTCTAATCTTGGTGTTCTTTTGTTCCTTGATCATATAACAGAGTGGTTCTGCACAAGCTAACTTTTCGAAGAAAGGGAGGGCGTAATACTTCATTCTTTTATCATTTATTCACACCATTCTTCGTTCATCAGTGTAAGTCCCAGTGTAGGGCTGAAATAACTCCAGCCAATCTAACTTTGTTGCTGTATCTTTTCATAGAGGAGCATACCATATGCCGCCCCCAGTGGCCCCCAAAATGGCACATAATCACCTGAGTGTTTAATAGGAAGAGGCTTTTAACCTGATCGGCTGCCCAACTCCTCTAGCCCACTCAATCTTGCTTACATTTTTAAGTTTACTCTGTTCTGATTATCGTGGTCCTGAGTAAGTGCAGGGGCAGATGTGTCAACATTATCTTGGAGTCAGAGCCTCATACGGAGGTCTCTGGCATCTTTATTTAAGTCACAATCTCCAGGGTATAAGGAAGACGTCAGGTAGGACCAGATAAGGCTGTCTCTCCCCTAAAAGCAGGAGGGGTATTATGTTAAAGACTTTCCTCTAGAAGCGTGGAATCAGTACTCCTGGGAGGAGGCATGAATGATTCCTAAGAAATTTTCCATCAATTCAGTATCCTCAAGTTGGTACAAATATTAAAAACCCCCAAGCAAGCAACACATGGAGATCAAGACCAAAAGTGAAGCACAGCACAATGGCGATTGCGTTATACGGCTCAGCTTTGCTAGATCTTTGTCAAGCAGCTGTGCTAACTTTATGACTTTCACTGTTTCCATTAGATAAGGCTGTGCCACCTTCCATGATAATCATGGACTCACATTCTAAATAAGCCCCAAATAAATTCTTTTCCTTATGTTACCTTGACATGGTGCCTTATTACAGAAATTAGAAAAGTAACTAAGACAGAAAGAAGTTGGTTATAGGAGACTAGTGCTTTGACAGCCTTGAACATTCTGTTTTGTTTTCTTATTTTCCTTTGAAAGAATGTAGAATACTTTTGGATTTTGGATTGGGAAAGCGGTTTTAAATGGGCTTCTAGGGCCATCTTAATTGGAGCTTGGAAGACAGTAATGCTGAGAGCAATGTGGACTACGGAGGCCCAGCTCAAGATGTTTCAGAGGGGAGAAATACTAGCAACTAAGCCGGAGATCCTACTTGTGATATCTTAGCAAATAAATAATGTGGTTGCTTTTTACCCCTGTCCTACAAGTCTGCCTGAACTAAATTGAAAAGTTTTGGACTAATTCTGTTGACAGAGGAGATTTCAAGACAGCCTAATGTTGACTCAGTTCTGTAGTTACTAGCAGTCTCTCTTACGTTGCTGTATAACGACAAAGAGCAAGCAGGGCAAAAATAAACGCAAAACATACAATTTGAAGTGCAAAACAACATTAGAAAATGTAATACTTGAGCCAAGGCTTGTGGTGAAAGAGAAATGAGAGGACAGATGTGAGATGGAATTAAGGGAATGGTGCCCTCAGGGCAAAACCCCACTGGGACAAAGCTTCCAATTTATAAAAAAGGAAATACCTGAAGAATTTTCTGTTCTACAACAAAAGAAAGCAATAAGAGAAAGTTTATACAAATATAATCCAAGAAGGGGCCAGACTGCATCCCAAGCAGGCAGCTGAACTTGGCAATGTCGGCCGAGTGGTTCTAGCTCTGGAGTCATAAATGAGTGGTGGAATCCTTCTCTGTGGTTTAAGGAGAGCCATCCAGGCCAGATGCTTGCAGGCATTACCTGGATGGAGGCCCTGAGGTACCATTGTGTGAAAATGAAGCCTGCACTGCATTGGAAACCTCAGAGGTTTGAGACATCTGCCACAGAGAATTAACTACTTACTTGGAGTAGAAGCATCCCAAGAGAGAGAATTTTGATGCAGTCAGCAAAGCTGGAAGGGCGGAGTCATCTAAGCCCTCTGGTACCCGACATGGATCGACAGGATTTAGAGTTTGCCTTGCTGACTTTCAGTCTTGCTTTATGGTCTGGTATTTGCTCGGGATGTCCCCATTCCTCCCTTCTGGAATGGTAAATGTTCGGTTCCATGTGCTGCGTATGTTGGAAGTATGTAATTTGCTTTTGATTCTGATTTCACAGGGGGTTACAACTAAGAGATTGCCTTGAGTCTCAGGAAAGACTTCGACTTTGGACTTTTAAACTGTGTTGAGCCTGTGAAAGCTGCTCTGGCTCCATGCCTGCCTGCCTGCTGCCTGCTCCCTGCCATGATGGTCATGGACTCTAAACCTCTGCAGCTGTAAGCCCCAAATAAACTCTATCTTCTCTAAGTTGCCTTGGTCATGGTCTCTTAACAATAGAAACCTAAGATAGCAACTCTACTGTAGTTTTAAAAAAAATCAAGCATGCTAACACATTATAATCTAAAGCTATCTTTGTATGCTGAGGAATGACAATAGGAAAATAATTTAAAGACCTTTGTTTTTTTTTAATGCAGTTGTTTTTATAAGAACAGAAATGTTTGCATGTACAGTGAATTTGTTGCAGTTTATAACATACTTTTGAATTTGAGTAGGGTGTGTATGGTTTCTTGGCATTTTGAGGGTGTGCACTCTGTAAACTGGGCATATTGTATGACCAGAGCTAAGGCTGTAATGGAGTAATGTGATACAAGGAGGAGTGCTTCTAGAAACACCTGGCATTCTCCATGTAACTCATTTTGAATTGATGTTTTTTTTTTTTTTTTAGTTGTTGCACCTTCTGAAATTTTTTTACAACAGTGGATTTTTCACCCCATGTTCAGTGATTTGACCCCACCCACATATTACTAAACTGCAGTTTAGGAGACTGGCTCTCTTGAGCTGCTCTGGTATCTTTGGTTCTGTGACTCAGTTGTGTTGTGTCAGGGAGTGATTTCTTCCAGAGGCTCTTATCCTTATTATGTAGTAAAGGAGTGCCTGGGTTCTTCCACAAGCATAGGCATTTTTTGTGGCCTGTCTTTTTCTGGGAAATAAGGCCTGGGGCATGGCTTCCTGGTCGGTCCCCCTGCCCTGGGTCATGTAGTAATCCTGCCCTGTCATCCACAGTGACTGTGCTCTGGATGTGGGTGGCCCATAGATGGTTTGCGTGGTCTAGCAAACTGCTGTGACTGCAGGATAATATGTGGGGCTTTTCTTAAAATGGAGAGTTCTTATTGAATATTCTCTTTCTGTGTAGACTATAAAGGAATGAGCTTCAGTGTGTGTGTGTGTGTGTGTGTGTGTGTGTGTGTGTGTGTGTACCAGGTGCATGGTTGCGCTGCTGTGTGTTAACTGGTATTACCCATCATGCTCCTATGAGACACCTTGGGGTAGATCTCTTTTCTAGATCACCTGCCCTGAGAGTGGGGTGAATGTTAGAACCTTTGCTACCTTTTTTGCCTCATGTCTGTGTATAGTAAGTTTAGCCTTGATTTATGAGCTTGGGTA
The DNA here is from genome assembly GCF_903995435.1 of Acomys russatus. Lineage (NCBI taxonomy): Eukaryota > Metazoa > Chordata > Mammalia > Rodentia > Muridae > Acomys > Acomys russatus. The sequence continues at coordinate 65,117,660 of NC_067146.1, read as the reverse complement.
TATGTAAATATCGAGTCATCCATGACGAACTATCCCTTTGTGGTTTGTCAAACCCTCAGATCATTTGGGGATGACTTGGAATACCAGGCCTCCGTGTGCCAGGACTATTCCTTTTTTGGTGACAGACCTTTTGCAAATTAATGTCCTTAATAGACAGGCTAGGATAATACTTGTACCTCCCCCAGAGTCAAACTTTTCAACTTCAACGCCCTATAGGCCACCAGGTTCCTAGGTACCTATGTCTCCATGCACCTTATCCCACGGTAGTCACCCTAGGTTCCTTCGAGATGGCGACGAAACATCTCTACTGCCAGGACTGTAGGGTTTCGTTATCCTCAAGTCCAACTACAGAACTTACAGTATATGCTGGTTTGCTTTTATCTTACTTCTAATGTGTTATAGCCAGAGATGCTGGTAATTATGGACCGTATTTCCCAAGTTTTGAGATGTGATCTTGTGCCGAGAGGAATATTGTAAACCTAAGTACGAGGTTGATGAAAATAAGGAAGGCAGAGTCTGTTGGGTAAAGAACACATGGCAGAGGATTCTGAACTGTGATAAGGAAAGCATGGAGCAGGCCATGGCTTCTGTGTGTAGAAGGGCAAGCTCATTGTGTATTCTGAGGAGTGAGTGGCTCTGGGAGACGCGTGTCGGGTACTTGGCCATCACTCCGGTTTGCGGATTTTCAGTAAGTGGTTTTTCAGATAGAATTGTATATAGAATTTTTTTAATGTTAAGTTTCTATATCTTAAAACTACTGTGGGATAAGTAAAACACATGCACAGGTGGGTAGTTGGAGGCCAGCATTCCAACTCAATTTCCAGTAAGGACTGTGAACGCCATATGGATCGAATAATGTATATGCTTAGTTCTGTGTGTGCAGAGGTCTCCAGAAAGGTGTTTTCCTGCTGTTTTTGTGATGTTCTGGCTGATTCTCTGTGTCAACTTGACACAAGCTAGAGTTGTCAGAGAGGAAGGAGCCACAGTTGAGGAAATCCTTCCATGAGATTGAGCTGTAAGGCATTTTATTAATTAGTGATTGATGGAACGGGCTCAGCCCATTCTGGCTGGTGGCCCCCTGGGCTTGCGGTCCAGGGTTCTTTAAGACAGGCTGAGCAAGCCAGGTGAAGCATGCCAGTAAACAGTGGCCTTTCACGGCTTCTGCATCAGCTCCTGTCTCCAGATTCCTGCCCCGTTTGCGTTTCTGTCCTGACTTCCTTCAATAATGAACAGCAATATGGAAGTGTGAGCCAAATAAACCCCTTTCTCCCTAACTTGCTTTTTGGTGATGGTGTTTCATAGTAGTAATAGCAATCCTAACTAAGACATTTGAGATTTTGTAATTTTCAGGAAGTTGGGAAGATATATTGGTTCATAAAAGGTTAAACTTAAAGAGTACTATACTTTAATGTTAGAGAAGTGTGTGGTTTCATTACAAAGCATGATGGAGGGAACCTAAGAAGGCTAGGTACTTCTGTGCCTTGCTGTGTGTTGTTAGAAAGCCTCAGAGGTCCCTGGAGCCAGCTTCATGCTTCTCACGGCTATCCTGTTTTGTGAGGAGAGGCAGCCTTAGTCTCGCCAAGGTCCTGTATGTATGTGGCATCCCTCAGGTCTCTATCTTAGTTCCTCAGTGGATGCCAAGGCAGGGTTAAGACCGGATGTGAGCAGGTGAGAACAGTGGAATCCAAACTCAATTCTATATCACTTCCCCGAGAGCTTTCGACTCTGCTGAGGTTTTACAGCTCACCTGCGGCTGCTAAAATCCAGATCAGCTCCAGTATGCTAGGTCTGGCCTTCTGCCAGGTAGGACAGTTAGTGAGATGTGGGTCAAGTGTGATGCTGCTTCATTCATTTGCAAGTCAAAGACTGCCCTTCTCCTGTGTCCCGCAGGCAGAGTGAGGAATCCTGTAGTCCCAGAGGAGCTGCCAATGGCCTCACACCTCAGCCTTTTTGCTCTCAGCTCTGTTATTCCATTTCCAAGCAAGAGGCCTTTATTTAGGTTTTCCTTAGCTTTTGGGTTTTGGCTCTACAGAGAGATATATGAAGTACTTGCATGTTTTTCACATTAATTTTTAATTTTAGGATAACTTTTAGATTTGAAATAATCATAAAACGTATTCAGACTTCCTGGGCAGCTATTACCTAATTTCCTGTCTGCGAACATTTTGTACTGCTATGGTATTGTTTGTCTGAACAAGAACAACAATAAAACTCAATATTGGCACCGTACCGTGAAGTAGTTGTACCGTGAAGTAGTTGCAGGTTTTGTTTTGTTTTAGTCCCGCCCCGCCCCAGCTGTGCCCCCCTACACTAATAGCCCATGTTCTATTTCAGGATTCACTTATGGATCTAAACCCACCCTGCTCTCCTTCAAATTTATGGCTTGGTTTTCCACTGATTGCTATTGCATGCATATATGCATTTATAGATGTATGTGCGTGTGTATTCCTAAATATAACCTGTTCAGTCCATATAGTTACTTGTATGGATATTTTTAGGGCTGAGTATTTGGCACTGGGCAGCCACTGGTATGCCCTCCGCAGAGGAGACATGCCTCCTGCTCCCAACGTTTCTCATTTACAGTTCTCATTTAGAGTTCTTTGTTAGGGTTGAGACCTTGTGGGGTTTCCCCTGTTCACATTGGTGTCATCTGTGTCCAGCGCATGGGTGGACAGCCATGTTGGTGAGAGTTTATTTGTGTAGCTTCTGATTGTAGTAAGAGACACAATCTCAAGGCAAACTCCCCGGTCTTTACTGTCTTTTCAACCCCTCTTCTGCAGTGTTTCCCAAGCCTTAGGTACGGAGAGTGTTGTGTGGATGCTGTGTAATTGGAACTGGGCTCCACAACTCTGTAGTTTGATTGGTTGTGGTTTTCTGTAGTGGTTGCCATCTGTGGCAAAAAGACATGTTTTGATTGATTGGTTGGTTTGTTGTTTGTTTTTTGATGGGGGGCAAAGACTGCACTTATCTGTGGGCATAAGGGCACATGTTTATAGAGTGTGGTAAGAGACTATGCTGCCATAGTACATTAGTGGTTGCACATTCTCCTCCAATCACCCTGGTTTAAGTAGCACTGAGGAGTTAGCTGAGGTGCTTTGCCTGCATGTAGGTCTACGAACCGTATGCATGCCGGGAAAGGCCACTGGATCTCCTGGAGCTAGAGATAGAGCCTGCTGTGAGCCATCACATTGGTGCTAGGAACTTTTGTGCCTTGCTGTTGGGATCCACTTTTTAGAGGAAAATACTTTCACTTCTTTTAATTGGTTCTTAAAATGCTTACATGCACGTTTTAAAATAGTGTACATGTGTGTATTTACAAGTCTTGATTTAGCAATGTTTGCATTATTTAGACTGTCTTTGTCTATCCTCTCAGTATATTTTGTTATGCCTTTCAGTACAAATACAGTAAAATACTATCTATCCTCTAATACATATTATATTTTATGTCTGTATATCGATGTAGTATTTTATGTACATGTATCAATATTTTATTAAATCCATATTATTCTGAGTTTTGTGTTTTTAAATTGTTTAACTCTTAAGCTTTTTAGAATGCCAGAATTTCACTTACAATTTCTTTAATCTCTGAGAATTTTATACAATGTACTTTCGTCATGTTCACTTCTCAGTCTTCCCCCACTCAAGGTCTACATCCACCTTTCTACAGTCTCTCCCAGCTTCTTTGTTCTCTCAGTCTTACAGCAAAAAACAACAACAAAAATCAAGTCCAGTTTGTGCTACAGTCCTGGGTGTGGTACCATCCGTTGGCTCTTGGTGGCCCAGCAGTGTCCACTGTTAAAGAAAGCTGACTCTCCCCACCACCACCACCACCACCCAGGCACCATTGTCCGTAGCCCCTACTTTAGAGAACTTGGAGGTGAGATTCATGAATGGCTTCCTACCCTCTAAGCGTTTTGACCGTTTTGACCGGCTTGATCTTGTGCCGGTGTCACAGCTGCCGCCCGTTCATAAGTATACCCTATTGTGAATAAAAGACATTTTTTAGCCTCAGTATTTCCCAAGCTTTGGCTCAAAGAATCTTTTTCTTAGCCATTCTGACTGGGGTGAGATGAAATTGCTAAGTTTCAATTTGCATTTCCCTAATTGATAAGCATGATAATCAGTTTTTGAAATATTTCCCAGTCATTTTTCTTTTCAGAACTTTGTTCAGATCCCTAGTCCATTTTAAAACTCAATTATCTTGGGAGGCAGAGGCAGGTGGATTGCTGTGAGTTAGAGGCCAGCCTGGTCTACAAAGTGAGCCTAGGCCTGCCAAGATAACACAGAGAAACCCTGGCTTGGGGAAAAAAAGAAAGAAAGAAAGAAAAGAAAAGAAAAATAAATAAAACCCACTTGTTTGTTTTCTCAGCCATTTTTGAGTTGCTTATATACTTTGTATATTAACCTTCTGTCAGATGTATAGATATCTGGCAGGGATTTTGCCCCCATCTTTCGCCTTTAGATTCTCTAGACAGTTTCCTTTGCTGTGCACAGCTTTTTAGTTTTCTGAGGGCCCACTTGTCACTTGGTGGCCTAATTCCTGGGTACGTGGGAGTTCCAATCCAGAAGTTATTTTGTATGGTTCTGCCTGTGCTTTTTTTTTCCCCTAGAAGTTTCAACATCTCAGGTTTCAAATTGTGGTCTTTGATCCATTTGGAGTTCATTTTTCTTCGGGGTGCTAGGTACGGATCAGATTTCATTCTTCTACATGTGGATACCCAGTTTCCCAAGCGTCATTTGATTTGTAGCCTGTATTTAATAGACTTTTCTTTATTTTCCTACTGCATGTACCATGTTGGTGCAGAGCTTCATTTACTCCCTTCGGTGGAATGCTTTTGCCTGCCCATGGAATGCCTTGGGCAATATGTTTCCTCCCCCTTCCTCAGCGTTGTCAGATCACAGATGGTTGTAGTTGTGTGTACTTGTGTTTGGGTCTTCTGCTTTGTTATATTGGTCAATAAATGTGTTTCTGTCCCAGTACTGCACTGTTTTTATTACTGTAGTTCTGTAGGTCTGGTAATTGCTTCAGCATTGTTTGTTGTTGTTGTTGTTGTTTGGTTTTGGTTTTGGTTTTTGGTTTTGGTTTTTGGTTTGTTTGTTTGTTTGTTTGTTTGCTTATGATTACTTTTTCCACCTGGCGTCCTTTGTAGTCCTGTATGAATTTTAGAATGGTCCTCTCTATTTCTGCGAAGACTGTTGTGGGGATTTTGCTTGGTGTTGTTTTGAGTCTGTAACTTGCTTTGGATAGAATGATAATTTTCACAGCACCAATTCCACAAATTCATGGGTATGGGAGTCTTTCTACATTCTGGCACCTTCTTCAGTGTCTTTTTTCAGAGATTTAAAGTTTTCATTGTAGAGTCTTTCACCTCCTTGTTTAGATTTCTTCCTAGATATTGTATTTCCTTTGAGGCTTTTTGTGAATGAGAATGTCTATTTTGATGTTGGGTAGGAAAAGCTATTGGTTTTTGTAGTTATTTTGTATCTTGCGTCTTCAGTGAAATTATTGATCATTTATATATGTTTTCTGGTTGAGTCTTTGTTTTCTCTTGTTTACTATATCATATGTTTGTAAATAGGGATAATTTGATTTATTCTTTTCCTATTTATAACTTTTAATTTCCATCTCTTGTCTTATTGCTCCAGATAGAGCTTCCAGTAGCACTGTTCTGCAAACAGTTGTGGATAGTGGGCAGCCCTGTCCTGTTCCTGATTTTAATGGGATTGCTTCGAGTTTTATTCCATTTAGGGTAATGTTAGCAGTAAGCTTGCCATTTATAGCCTTTATTATGCAGAGGCATGTTTTCCCCAGTCCTATTCTCTTTAGGACTCTTATAGTGACAACATGTTGGATTTTTGTGAAAGCCTTTCTGAATCTATTGAAATGATCATGTGATTATTTTCTTTAAGTCTATTTATATTACTTATTTACTGACTTAATGTAGAGTGAATCATTTCAAAAATTTTGGGATAAAGCTAACTTGATCATAGTAGATAGTCTTTTGATATATGCCTGTATTGAGTTTACATTTATTTTTGCAATTGTTCATCAGGCATTTTGACCTGTAGTGTTTGTTTTTTGTTGTGTTTGGTATTAGAATAATGATGTCATAGTGACTTTTCAATTGCTATGACACAGCACCATGACTTTGCTACTTATAAAAGAAAGAGTTTAATACACAGGCAGGCATTGCAGCAGTAGCTAGCTGGAGCTTACATCTGTTTTTTTTTAAAGAGTTTTTTTTTTTTTAAAAGATTTATTTATTATGTATACAGTGTTGTCTGTTTGTAGGCCTGAAGAGAGCATCAGGTTGCATTATAGATGGTTATGACCCACCATGTGGTTGCTAGGAATTGAACTCAGGACCTTTGGAAGAGCAGGCGGTGCTCTTAACCACTGAGCCATCCCTCCAGCCCTGAGCTTACATCTTGATTCAAAAGCATGAGGCAGCGAGAACTAACCGTCATCACATCTCCTCTGTGAAGGCTACAGTTCCCAATCCTTCCCAAACAGTTCCACTTTGGACCAAGAATTCAAACATATGAGCCTATGTGGTATATTATCAGTCAAACCACAATACTCCGCTCCATGATTCCCCTAAGATTGTGGCCCTGTTGCAGTGCCAAATGTATTTATACTAATTTAAAAAGTCCCCAAACCCTTCACACTTCCAACATGGTTTGAAAGTCCAAAATCTTTTTTTGAAATTCAAAGCAGTATCTTAATTGTAGCCTGCTGTAAAAGGAAAAAGGAAATCACATATTTCAGACATACAGTGGCACAGAATATGCATTACTATCCCAATAGGGAGGGGAGGGGGCATAGTGAGGACATACTGACTGAAAGCAATGCTGAGACCCAGCAGTGCAAACTCCACACACACCCTGTAACTCCATGTCTGACGTCAAAGGGCTTAGCCAGCCCTATCCCTTTTGCTTTGTTGTCTGCAGCATGCTTTGCTCTCTTGAACCTGGTTCCACTCCCTGTACACAGTTTTCTCTGGCAGATATCCTGCTGCTCTGGTGCTTCCAACATCCTGGTGTTTCTAATGCAATCCAGGCTCGACTTTCGCAGCTTCATGCAGTGGCCTTGCAGGGCCTGCAAGCACACACCTGGTTTCAGCAGATTCCCTTAGCAGTGGAGGAAGATTCCACAAACCCTTACTCCTATATTTCCTTATAATTCTAAAGTCAGAACACATGGCTGATGTTGCCAGGTTCAGCTGCCTGCTCAGGATGGAGCTTGGCTCCCTTCTTGAATTACATTTTCATAAACTTTTCTTTGTTCCATAAGCTTTACTTTATCGGAGCAGCAGAAAATTCCTTAGGCATTTCCTTTTAACAAGTTGGAAGCTTTGTAGGGTGTGGCCTTGCCCTGTGGGCATCATGCCCTTTATTCCAGAAGCCTCCCCTTATCTTTTTTGGCACAAATCTTGATTCCAATGTTAAAGTGCTGAGTGCTCTTTTTTTGCTTCAATTTGTTTATTTTGTATTACTTTTTGCCCTGCTTGGTTTTTGTTGTTGTTGTTGTTGTTGTTGTTGTTGTTGTTGTTGTAGGCATGCATAAGAGTAATTACTAATCATATTACTGAGATAATATTATGCTCTCTTGAAATCCCTTCTGCTAATGAAATTAGTTCAAAGCTTTTCAGTTTTCCCTCCACCAAAACTTTATAACAAGGGCAGAAAGCAGCCACATGCTTTGCCAAAATATAATAGAAACGCTCTCCAGACCAGTTGCTGGTATTGTTACCTCCTGAGACCTCTTCAACGGGGTCTCCATAGTCCACCTTATTCTCAGAACTGTTCTTTTCCAAGCTCTACTAGTATGGCCTGTTTAGCCCTGCTCACAGCATTCAACTATTTTTCTAGTCTGTAATTTTCCACATTTGTCCCCAAATCAGCATGATCAGGCCTGTCACAACAACACCCACCTCCTGGTACAGAGTTCTGTCTAGTTACTTTTTAATTGCTGTGATGAAACCCTTTGACCAAGGAAACTTACAAAAGAGTTTAATTTGGGGCTCATGGTTCTAGAGTGCTAGAGTGTATATGACAGTCAGAGCTGCAAGGATGGCAGCAGTCAGGCAGGCATGGTGCTGGAGCAGTAGCTGAGAACTTCTATCTTGATCCACAAGTGTGAGGCAGAGAGAACTGACTGGGAATGGCCTGGGATTTGGAGACCTCAAAGACTGCCCCCACCACCTCCAGTTACACACCTCCTCCAAGAAAGCCACACCCCAGTCCTTCCTAAACAGTTCTACCAACTTTGAACCAAGTGTTCAAATATAGGAACCTAAGGGGGCCGTTCTCCATTCAGACCACCACAGGGGTGCTGAAAGATCACCCCTAATGAGTCACAAAGGTCATTGGAGTTGAGGCTCTTTCATTTGGATTCAGATATCAGTTTCATCTTTTGTTAGTGAAATAATATCTCCAATAAATCTCATACCAGTTCCTATGCAGGATGTGTGACAGGTATTCTAAAAGGCAGGATGATTGGTTGTTGCTAGCCTAAGAAATTATAACATCCATACAGTGTTTAGAGAGAACATACAGACATTTGAAACTAGCATGACTTTGTTCCAATTTTGTAGTTGCTTTTTGCATTACATTTGTAATTCACCCTTATCTGGCCTTTGCTTATATATAAATGGATGTTCTACCTAATTCTCACAGTGGCCATGATGTGAAATGAGGTTTCATATGATAATCATCTGCAGATAAAACACATACGCGTGCACACACACATTTTCATACGTAATATTACTATTTTCCCCCCATTTAATTTAGCTGGAGTAAGAAGCATACATTATTAGGCAGTATGAGAATGGCAGTTAACCCATCCTGAGATACCACCATAGTGCAAGATGGTTAATACTAAAAGGAAAGATGATGAGTTGGACATGGAGAAACGTGAGCTCCTTTATATTTTTAGTATGAATATAAAGTGCTGTAAATGCTTCGTAAAACAGCGACGGCTTCTCAGAAAGCTGTGTGCAGTGATGAGTTATTGTTTTCTCAGATATCCAGGAGGCCGTGGAGTGGCAGGGTCACCTCGGCCCAGAAAGCTCAAGACCTTGTTTCTTTAAAAAATAAATAAAAAACTGAAAAGTTACATATGGTGTGTTCTGTTGCCTAGGAATCTATTCCTAGGCATCAACCCAAGATATAAGGACATGCATGCAAATGATTGTCGAGTTACCAGGGAAACTTGAGGTTTCTTTTTTTGGGTTCTTAGTCTTAATAAGAAAATAATTTAAAAATGGACTCAGGAGGCACCTCAAGGACAATTTTATTTGAATCTGAGAGCAAACGACAGAGAAGGTGAGCTGCGAACCTTGATGGCTCCTTTAGAATAGGCAGACGGGGCCAGAGGGAGGGAGGAGGCCATGGCTTTCGTTGTGGAGCTTGGCACACCGTTGTGGAGGGGAGAGGAGATGGGGAGTGAGGTCTCAGAGCTTCATGGAATGAGTGAGATAGCCCAGGAAATGTCACGGAAAACATACTCAGCCTTTGATCAGTATCCAACAAGAAATTAAAAAAAAAAAAAAAAAAAGAAGGAAAAGTTACACTTCTCTAAGTCAGGATGCAGGAAAGTGGGTGGGCCACATGGTAGAGCCTCCACAGTATTATATGGTGGAAACTCTGTACACAGCTACATCAGGAGGGGGTCTTCTGGAAAGGACAAGTACATTCTCACATGTGAGGGTAGTTGATCATTTCCTCTCCTGAGCATATCTGCAGTTGACTCAGATGTCCTGAAGGATAGGGTGCTAGGGTGGGTACCTTCTTAACTAGGTGAATGACAGGCCAAGTTGGATTAGTGTATGCGCATGAGTGCGTGCGTGCGTGCATGCGTGTGTGCGAAGGGTTCTCTGCATAGCCCTGCAGTCCTGGAACTCACTATGTAGAACAGGCTGACCTCAAACTCCCAGAGATCTGCCTGTGCCTGAGATTAAAGACATGGGCCACCACATTTAAGTATGGGTGCCTTGGCTTCCTTGTATATATGCACCACATTTGAGTGGTGCCCAAGGAGGCCAGGAGAGGGCGCTAACTCCCTAGGAACAGAGCTAACAGTTGTGCGCTGCCATGTGGGTGCTGGGAACTGAACCTGGTCCTCTGGAAGAGCAGCTGGTGCTCTTAACCACTGAACCATCTCTCTAGCCATTGGATTGGTTAAAAGGAGGCAGCAGTATGTGAGTTTTGTTCTACACCAAGGGCAGGAGGCCTAACTTGGATTCTATTCTTTTGACCTTGCCCTACTGAAAAGGCCGCTTTTTTACATGGTAATTTAACTTCTATGGATTAGCAAATCTGGTGTTTACTTTTGTACTGCTACCAGGGAAATGGGACTCAGGGGCCAAGCTGCTGTAACATTCTCCCTTCTGGAGAAGTAACCCTAAAGCCTTTAGGAATCAGAGCAAGGAGTAGAGCCCCAAAGCACTTTTGGCATTTCTGGCCTCGTGCCAGCGTCAACCTGTGACATTTCCCATTCCTGTCAAAGGAGAAGAATCAGCGCTCACCAAGATAGGAAAGATATTTCCTTCAAGTGTGCCAAATACAAATAGCCTAAACACTATGAGTGTAACACTTATATAATTCCTGATTGGTTCATGGTTCTTCTTGCTGTATGTAGTGTATACATATGTGTATATGTACATACATATGTAGTACATACACATATGTGTAATATAAATCTATATGTAAAAAAAGGAAAAGAATAGTAATAAATGGAAAAGAAAAGAATTAGCGTTCTGTGTCCCAACTGCCCGCCCCATCGGTAGCAGCAGCATACATATTAGCCCAAACATAGGACAACACAAGTGTCTAACAGCTAGTGATTGATGTTTCTATTCAGTGAGACACAAGCACAAAAAAATAAATAGAGTACAATAACACATACAGGATCCAGACCAAAAATATAACTTTAAAAAAAGGGGAATAGGCCGTGCTTTGTGAGTTAGAGGCCAGCCGCCTGGTCTACATAGTGAGTTCCAGGACAGATGTAGAGAGTCCCTGTCTCAAAAGAAAGAAAAAAGAAAAAAGAAAAAAGATTTTATGTTATTGAATCTTGTAAGAAAAAAAAAAAAAAACAAGACTGTAGACTAGAAAGAACCTAAGATAAGAGATGGAGGTGATTGTAGAACTCTGGGGACAGAAAGCTAGAAGAGCAGACAGCTGCACCCGTTCCCTGAAGTTCACCAAACTACGTTTGAAATGTGTTGGCATGGCAGGTGTGTAAACCAAACCTCAGCAAACTGAAGTGGAGCTGAGTCCACCCTACTGTCTCCTGAATGTTGTCTTAAAACCGTGTTTTAAACATTGTTAAAAGATTTTGCGAGCTCTGCTCACAAGGCAGGAGTAGTTCTTCCCAGGGTCACGGTGTAGTTTGGGCTCTTCAGTGGCTCCTGCCCTTTGCACCGCCGACCCACATTCTTCGGCTCCTCTTGTCTTTTAGGAACTTCTGCTAGTGTTAAAAAGGACTTAGCGTAAAGTAAGAGTATGGCTGCAAACCAGTCAGCCACCCTTGTAGACTCTTTAGCATATCCCACCCCAAACTCCAGTTCCCAAGAGGTTTTTTTCTAGTAACCCTAAACTCTCCACATGTATGAATGCTTATTTTTACTTAATTGAAGGAAACATGCAATATTTTAAGTTGACTAGTGACCTTTTCCATGTTAACCTTTTCCTTAGTGCAGCGCCAGTTGCTCCGTATGAGTATTGTTTCAGGACAGCCTTCCACTGTTGTGTATTCTTTTCCATAATCTTTGCCCATCTTCATTTTGCAGCAGGTCCATCCTCCAACCGGTTTATCTTAGGTTGTCTTTAGACCTCCCGTAGGCATCCTCTATTTACTTGTGTGTCTGACCCACCATCCTCAGGACTAGCAGGTAAAGCCCTTGAAATGCATTAATAGACCACTAGCTCCCAGCAACCCCCGGGTGAAGAATGCAGTCAAATACTCTCTGAGGTCAGTGGTTGAGATGGCCTTTTTTAAGTCTTGACTTATGACTTTCTTGTCTCCGTGCTCATAAAAAGTTCATGAACCCTTTACTAATTGAAACTTACAATTTGTGGTAATCTGAATCCATGTTCCTAGACCATGGTTATTCATATTTGACTCCAGAATAAACTATTTCTAATACCATTTCGGGTGAGAATTGTGTCTTCTTGTTCACACTTTCCCTGTTATTTGTTTCTTTTTTAATGTGTAAGAAAGGTCTGCAGTTCTAGAGATAGTATTTTGTTGGCTTTCTCAGCAAAATATTCCTATGTTATTCTATTTTTTGAAGAAAATGAATGCCTACTACCATTTTCTTTTGGGGTTATGATAACTTTGTTAGCTAAATTATATTGGAAATATAATGTGAAATTTTATGTCTTAAATTATAATTTTATGAGTTTTATTTTGGAAATTTTGGTTTCTTGTTTAAAAAAAAGTTATTAGTTCTTTGATAATTTGTGCCATGGAGTTTTACCATATTCACCCCTCTTCACCCCTTCCCCAAATCCTCCCATTTTTTCTAAGTTTGAGAACTTTTTTTTTTTTTTTTGGTTTTTAGAGACAGGGTTTCTCTGTGTAGCCCTAGCTATCCTGGATTCGCTTTGTAGACCAGGCTGGCCTTGAACCCATAGAGATCACCTGCCTCTGTCTCCCTGAGTGCTGGGATTGAAGGCATGCACCACCATACCTGGCTGGAGACCTCATTTTTGTAAAGCCCATCAAGTATAGTTTGTGTTGCCTATATACTCTTGGACGCATAGCCTTCCACTGGAGCAAGCTGACCTACACCTTTAAGAAGAGTAATTTTCCTTCTCCCAGGAGAGGAGCTAGCAGTTGCCAGTAGATTCTTAGCCACAGTTGGCACTTCATGGCCTCTCTTCTATGAGTTCATTTGTACAACTGCCCTGCTGTGTCTGTAGGATAGTATTTCCTTATAGTTAGTTATTCATTGCCTCTGGATCCTTCTGTTGTTTCTCTGTGTAGCACTTGCTGTCCTGAAACTTTCTCTTTAGAGCAGGCTGGCCTCGATCTCAGAGATTTGCCTGCCTTTGCCTCCCAGAGTTGTGGGGTTAAAGGCATGTGTCACCATGCTGGTCTGTCTGCCTGTCTATCTTATGTTATCTATTTATTTTGCTTATGACTCTTACAATCTTTCTAGCTCCTTTTTCTGTAGTGATCCCTGAGGGAAGAAGGGGCTGAGATAAAGATGCTCGCTTTAGCACTGAGTACTCTTCAGACTCTTATTATCTGCATATTGGCCATTGTGGGTTTCTATTTTAGTCACCAAACTGAGGGTTAAGAGAGGCACTGATCTATGGGCATAGCAGTAAGTCATTAGGAGTGGTTTACTACCGCTACATAATAGATTCTCCCTTAGGGCCTATGACTTGTCTTGCCGCAGGTTTTTGGCCCTGATAGTGATGCCAGATAGGGGCTTCAAGATGTGGGGTGGGCCATAATCCAGTCAGAAAGGGGTTGGGTACTATCATGACATTCATACATACTACTGTTGTACCAGTGGGCATGTCTTGCTCTACTGGACCCCTCAGAGTTTATAGCTGGGTCATATTGATGGTAGGCATGGGTAGCACCTTCTGGCACTGTGAAAGTTAGCCAGTAGGGATGATGCTTCCAGATCTACACCTTGATCTCTCCATGTTCCATTACTCAAGTATCTGGAGTCTTCAGCAACCGGGTCTTACCATCACATTCAGAAGGAAAGCTAAGATTAGTGAGAATAGACTGTAATCTTGGGGTAAATACAGGACCCCACTGGCTTACAACTCCAACATCCTGTCAGGGGTCTTTATATTTAATAGCCTGTGATGTCTCTAGTAAAAACATTATTGCCCCATTATTGGGTAATTCCATTTAAACTCATTTTTTATATGTGAGAGGCTGAGGCAGGAGGATAGCAGTTTGATTGCCTGAATGGGACACAGAGTATATTCAAGGCCCATGTAGGAAACTTAATGATCTTTCTCAGAATGAAAACAAAATAAAACATGGGAGAGGCTGGGATGGGATGTGCAGCTGAAACACACACAAAGCACAGACAATTCCTAAGGTTCAATTCTACCACAAAAAAATAAAGAAATATATTTTAAAATTAAAATTATAATATGTCTTGAAAATTTACAGTCCTTAGAGACATTTATTCTCCTAGCAGTAATATGTGTCTTATCTTTTTCTTTATACTCTTTTTCACAGGGTATATCAGGACTTCCTTTTCTATTTTTTTTTTAATTAAAGTGCTTATCTTTTCTTAATGAATTATATAAGCACTTCATTATTCTTAATCATAGCCAAGCCATTTTGAAAATTTCCTAAATGGTGATACATTCACCAAATCACAGTAATCAGCATTGCAAGACTGGAGTAATTTGTTTTCCTAGCTGCCTGATGGTGCTTCTGCAGACCCCTAATAATGACTGGCCATAAGGGGCATTTGTGGGTTACCTCTCACCACTCTTCAGTTACTCATAGCAATGGCCATTCTTAGGTGAGCAAGGGACGCTTTTTTGGTTTGTGACCCTTCTCCTTCCCCCCACAACTATCTGTCGTCTAGCCAAAGGCAGCGGTTGCTCTCATTTCCAGATCTCGAGTCCTCCACTTCCTAGGTTTTCTCTGAACCTGTTCTGTTGTAGAAGTTGCTTGTTTCCTTGTCTTTTCTTCTGCCAATCTTCCAACTGTTTAATGATATTACTCTTTCTTTCCTATATAGATGTTTTCTTTTCTTTTCTTTTTGACTTTTAATTTTGGTTATTGAATACATTCTGTGCAGGAGATAAGGACTTTTATTTAATTGAGTTCAGGTTACAACATTTTCTGTTGTCCATCTCTTTAATTAGAACCCAAAGGCTGGCAAAGAAACTGTACTCATAAAGTTATGAGCACTCACAGAACTTTTCCAGGGATATGTAGCTGGGACTAACTTGGACCTTACAATATGTATTTTCCCAAAGTCTTTAAGAGAGTAGTTGACTTTAAGACATACTTCTTGTAAGAAGTCATCCAGGTCTCTGAAGTGCAATTAGTGATGGGAAACAGCATGCTTAAACTCCCCTTAGAATTTCCATCAATTCCCTAAGTGCTCACTACCTAGTCTTGGTTTTAAGGATGCTCTCCTTTTCAGTAGCACCTCTTCTATATTTTTAAAGGTTAGAGAATGAGGCTTCTTACAAGCGATATTTTTTTAAATGAGGGAAAAAGAAAGTATGATACTTAGATTCCTTCACCGTGTTATAGAAAAAACTGTTAGCACTGATTAGAGATGTAGCACTGTCTAGCACGCAAGATAGGAGAAAGAACACTGCGTCGAGAGGCCTTTCAGGTAGTACACAGAGTCTCACTCAATGGAGGGCAGCAGAGACACAACTAGAGGTACCCTGGGTCTGGCCACAGATGGTGGTGAGTCCCAAGGGAATGGCTGGGAGAGTGGGCTGGGGTGCTCAGGCATGCTCACATTAGGTGTACCCAGGAAAGACTAGAATGGAGAAGGGGAGGGAAGGCACGGAGAACCTACTTGGTTTCCAGCTAAATGTGGCATGGTGCTTGTGGAGTCCCTGTAAGGTCGTTGCGGGGAGCGGGGGGGGGGGGGGGGGGCGTCACAAAGGAATGCAGATGGCTTGGGAGGAATGGCTGAGCAGAGCATCAAGGAAGAACTAGGGGGACTCTGTGTCGCTACCATTCTGTGGCACAGCCTCAAGGATATGGAATTGGGTATCAGGATGGGCTGATGCAGGCAGTGGTGGCAACCCTCTCCTTCCTTGCATCTACCTGGTCTCAAACTCCTGTCTGCTGCCAAGAAAACCTCACTTGCACTGTCCAATAGACCAGGGTCTGCCACTGTGGAGAGAGTAGTTTGAATGTGGCTCTTTTGACATTGTGAAACATAAAGATCTAGAAATAATGATGCTGTGGGACAGTTTTTATTGAAAACAAAAGTGTTGGGGAAATGGAGTTCCTAGTGTTTTGTTTTATTCATTATTTACTATTCTGAAGTATCATCCGTTTTAAAGATGAGTTTGGGGTGTGGCACAGTATCTATAATAATTTCCTAACATGCACAGGGCCCTAGGCTTGATCCCTCTCCCCAAGAATGGCCTTTCATTTACTCTTTTAAGAAAATGATTGTCTATAGAGTATTTAGAGGTATAGAAAACTAGGAAAATAGTTGCTTTTGTTTTCCTCCCTTTAAAATTTTTTGAAGATATAAAACAGCTATGAGAAAGGGAGGAGATGGAATCTGCCTCACCACTTGCTGCTCACTTCATCTGCTAGGTTTTGAGCTTTTCCTCCATTGCTTCGCTTTTCTTGTTAACTGCTTGACCCCTTTTCAGTAGTGTGCAAGTTACTCACTGACAAAGGTTTTTTATATATATATATTTTTTTTGCTTTTATTTCCAGTGCACAGAGGCCAAAAAACACTGCTGGTATTTTGAAGGACTCTACCCTACATACTATATGTAAGTACTGTGCTTCCCTGCTGGCTTGGCTGTGGTCAGTCGTTTCTCAGGGAGTAGTTTGGTTTTTCTGTTTTGTTTTGTTTTTGTTTTTGTTTTTAGTAGGACTGCATTATTGCATAGGGAAAGCTCAGGTTGATGTCTTCAACAAATGATGCTGGGGAAACTGGATGATCACATGTGGACAAATTAGACCAATGACTGTCAGCCCTACACAGACATTAACTTCAAGTGGATCAAAGACCCCAGTGTTAATCCTGAAACTCTGCAAGTGCTGGAAGAAAACATAGGCAGTATACTACAGGATTTACATGTGGTAAAGGATTTTCTGAATAGGACTTCATTTGTCAAGGATGTAACGCTAACAAATGACAAGCAGAGCCTCATGGAAACTAAAGCGCTTCGGTGTAGCAAATGGTACAGCAAAGGAAACATCAGTTGAGTGAAGAAGAAGGCCAGAGTGGGATTGAACCTTTGCCAGTCATGTAGCTGACAGTGAGTTAATAGTCAGAGTGTATGGTAAAGAACCCCAAACATGAAGAATAAATTAAACAAATTACATAATTGAAAAGTGAGCTGTTTCTGCTACCCATGAGGCTTGAATTTGGTAGCCTAAAGTAGGCTGGTGAGGGAGTGAAGAAAGGACAGACTCATGTACAGAAAAGCCAAGGTCAGTGGGCTATATGAACTCTGCAACTCATAACCTTAGTGCATTTATTATGTACAACGCAAGGGGAGAGGCTTGCCAGCTTTGGTAGGAGGTCTCTGTGAGTGAGCATGACAGGCCACAGTCATCCTGGAGGAAGAAGCTGCAGTCGCTAGTTTTTGTACACACTGGTCAACAGTTTGTTAAAACTCATACTTGGGTAGAGAATGTCCTTGACTCTCTGAACCTGACTTGCAGGAAAGGTTTGCCAATTTCCCATGGGTTCAATTATGGGGTCCTTGACATGACCAGGTCATGTCAAACAGCACATACTTAGTCAGAACTTCATTAGATCATCATGTCACTCACTCCCGACAGGCTATGGATCTGAGCAAAGGTTCTCAAAAGAAGAAATAATAATGTCCGAAATTATCTTCAGAAAGTCTTAAACATTCTTAGCAATTAAGAAATTACAAATTAAAACACCATTGAAATTTCATCTCATTCCAGTTGGATTGGCTGGGGTGATCAAGAAATACCTGGCAGCAAATGCTGGTAAGGATATGGGAAAAGGGAACCTTTATTTACCCTTGGTGGGATAGCAGACTGGTGCAGCCACTATGGAAAGTTGTGTGGAAAATTCTCAAAAATATATCTACAATATTATCCATCTGTACCACTGCTTAGCATATGCCTACAGGACTTGGCATCTTTTTTCCAGCAAGAGCATTACTCAGCCAGGCTCATTGCTGCTCTATCCACTGTAGCTAATGTCCTCCTAACTGAAGAATAGCTAATACAATTTGGTCCATACGCACAATAGAATATTATTCAGGTGCAAAGAAATGTGAAGTTATGAAATTTGCAGGTAAGTGGGTAAAACCATATTCTGAGTATGGTAACGAAGCCCCAGAAAAACAAATATTCTCTATTATTTGTTGTTCCTAGCTCAGAATCTTCAGATGTGAGTATATAATCCATAGTAGCTGCAGAAACTGGGGAAGTAAAAAGGAGCTATTTGTGGGAACTATAGGAAAGTAAATAGCAGAACATAGGTACCATCAAGTGAGAAATTGGAAGAATCCGGGAGGACTTTAACTGGAGGTTTGAGGGAGGGCAATAATGAGAGAGAGCACTAAGCATTTCTTTAAAATCCAGGGATCCTATTATTTCATGTTTGCATAAAACTGCGTGTCTATCAATGTATTTGCATATACATATTTATTGTTTAAATAAAATTAAATTTGAGTACACAACAGATTGGTGTTAAATCTTACGTGATTTCAAGATGCCTTATTAATTTCACTGCAAGGTCCAGCAAAAATTTCAGGCTCTTAGAATGTAAGAAGTATTTTTATAATTTTGCATTAGCACAGTTGAGGAAAAGCGCTAATTTAAGAAAAGTGAGATAAATGTCTGAGGGTGAGAGAGGTTTTCAAGGAGGAAAGAAGCCATAGTACCATTGTCTAAGGACTTTTTATGGCCATGGGAGAAAGTGGAGAAAGGCTGATGTAATCTCCATTGAAGTTGATTAATTCTCCAGGGCATCATGAGCTAAGCTAATGGATCACCTCATGACTTACACCTGTCTCCCTGACCCAGGCAGGGAAATGATCATGCGCTGTTTATGTACTTACCCACTACCCAAGAAGCCTTTCAGAGTGCTCCTCTTACAAGTTTGTCCCCTGCCTGGCTAGTGATTGAGTCTTCTTGATCCAACACAAATGATTTAAACTAGTAAGTAACCCCATAGTCCTGTAAATGCTGGCAGGTGGGAAAGGTTTCACCCCAAAGACGATACTTGATTTACCTCTGTTCTCTTAGAATGCCAAGGAAATGTTAAGATCAATGCAGTAACAGAACACTAGATGTTCAGCCATTACCCTGGACCTGAAGCATCTTCAGAGGCCTTCTGCATGTTTGAGTCACATGTCTGGCTGCCATATTGATGGGGCAGAGTAAAAGAAGGGCTCTTGGTTCTGGTTCAGATGTAAACATGTTTAAAGGAAGGCATTTGAGGATGCTTCTTTGTAAACAAGGTCTTAATACTGGAAGGGAAGTCATATACTTAACAACTGAAGGAAAAGGATGAAAGGAAATATAGGATGGACAGCACTGTGATCAAAGATAAAAGGAAGATAGATTTGTGTCTGGCTTATCTTGCACCTAACAGAACCCATTCTTCCTAATACTGTTCTCCTCTGTCAGTTTTGAGCAGGCCATTTGAAAGCCCCAATTCCTATGCCTGCTGTGTGACAGTGAAACTTCTTTTCAAGAACATAGTAGTTGCCCTGTGTTATGAAGAATGCTGATAAGTAAATTGCACTCCTGGGTGTCGCATTGCATTGAGATTTCCCTAGGGACACGTGAATTTACCCCAGATGGGATGCTAATGACCAACCTAAGAAACCATTTTGCTCAAGTGTAGCTTAGTGAGCCAATGAGCCTTTGGGCTACTTACAAGAAAACGAGTCACTCCCAGACAATGGTGCCATGGACCCCCAACATGGGGGATAAATCCTATGTCTCCTTAAGTGACTCAATGCCATCTTGGCCAGTAGAAGCATCTTTCCCCCAGCAACTGTTTACTGAGGTATAATATTGTAGACTCTAGATTTCAGAGACTTGAAAGTTTTGTTTACCTCTTGAGTCCTTCAAGCCGCTCTCCTCCCTATAAGAAGGGAGTGTGTCAGTTAGCAAACTGCAACACAGCTGACTGAGAGCCCAGCAACAGGCTTTGTGAGCCAGTGCCCAGGAGAGTCACTGTAGCTGCCTTCTCGAGTGGTAGGTACCAGTGTGAGAGCCAGATACCGGGTCTAAACCCCCATGGCTCTAGTGTGACATTGGACCTGATACTTTTGGGTCTGTGGGCATCTGAAGAAGAAATGTTCCTCACAGGCTCATGTATTTGAACACTTGGGTGGCCTGTGTAAGGAGATTATGGGATCTTCGGAGATATAATGTTATTGGAGAAAGTCTGCTGTTGGCGTAGGCTTTGAGTGTTCATAGCCTTGCGCTCCTCCCTGTTCGCTCTGCTACCTGTGAGTGGATGAAAATGTGGTCAGCCAGCTCATCCCTCTGTCTCTGAGCTTTCGCTACCTGTTGTCATGGCTTCTCTAACATGATGGGCTCATCCTGTGGAACAATAAGCTAAGCAAACCCTTCCTTCTTTAAGTTGCGCTTCTCCTCACTCTGGAGATGTGCAAGGAGGCGACAGGTGTGGGGGAAAGCCCTTCTTCCATTGTGATCCCCAGCTCCCTGTACCCCTTGCTTTCTAAAATCCTGTTTTTCTCTGTGGTTGATGAAACAGCTGAACACAGCTTTGGTTACCAGCCTGAAGAGGCCTAGGGAGTCTGCTGTGGAGGGAATGTGTATAAATTCCCCAACGGCCTTAATGGACTGAGACAGCAGTGCAAGTAAAGATTACACTGAGAAAATAAGCCAGTCATCAATGTAAACTCCAGTTCCCAGCCCCAGGAGGTAATAGAATCAGTCTCCCTTTCACATCTCATTGCCAATTTCATATCACTCCGTTTGTACTTATTGTGCTATGTGATTTCAATGGTTATAGACTTGGCATCAAATTAAAACACTGCAAGGTTCTGGGAGGATGTCTACTTTCTCATTTCCCACATGACTCTGCTGTTCTGGCAGGGTATATTTCCTTATCTTACCATATCTTATTCTGAATCTCACTGAATCCAAAACCAGAAGGACTGCTTCCCAAGACAGACCTGACTTGAACTGATTTCAGATGAGTAGCAATTTACTAAAATAGGAAAAGGAAGAAAAAGTTGGATCCTAGGAACACAGTGTAGACTTTGAAAGTCTCTATAGAGTTAGTGAAACTTATCAGCAGTGTGGTCCATCCTACGTCAGCTCACCTTTTCCCTATTGTAGCTGGGTTCCTCAGCAGTTACCAATTGTGAGAAAATGAGCACTTTCTAGTCCATCTGGATTGTTAATTATAGGCTTTACAGCATTTATAATAATTTCCCACCCGGGATATAAATAAAAAAGTTTTTTCTTCAAGTAAATGTCACAAACCACCTTAAATACAAGTAATGTGGGCTTATGCAAGTTTGAGAAAGTCTCTTCCAGTGATAAATAGATCTCCAAAGAAAGAGCTGGCAGGCAATTGTCTCTCTCTGAAGCCACCCTGTTTGGCATTGACCTTGGATATGTTGATCAGATGGAAGTTAATTGGCCTTTATACTATGACTGTATGTCTGAACAGACAAGCACACTCCTTGTGGAGAAACCAAGACAGACCAGGAAGGAGGATAGGAGGGTTCTGACCTACAAAAGAAAACAGAACAAAACAAACATATATATAAACAAAAGCAACAACAAAACCCAACCTTACTGTTCTGCCAAACACATAAATGAAGAGAATGGGCTGTGGAGACTTAAGACTGAAGGCAGGGAAAGGATTGCATGTTCTTCTCCAATAAGTTGCAATGCCACTATGTTACCAAGACTGACCTGGAACTCAGTGCACTAAATCATTCTTCTGCCTTGTGCTCCTAAGTAGTTGGCACCACAGATATGCTACTGTCCTTGGCTGAGTATTAGATATTAAGTCAAATAGTATTAAAGGATACAATTATAAAGTTTAATTATTAACCATACCCTGTTATTTAACACTACCCTATGATGACACAAGTTTACAACTGTCAAGATCTCTTCTCTCTATACTTTGTACCCTGAACTCACATTATAGTTGCTTTACCGCATTCAGAGTTAATTTATTACGTAACATTTTAAGGAATAACTACTTAACATCTGCCTGGGCTTAGATTACTCTAACAATTTCAAGGGTTGGTTTAAAACAGCAAATATTGATATCTTTGTTATTCCTGAGGCTCGAAGCCCATGGTGGTGCGAGCTGACCCAGTGTGGTTTGTAGACAGTCGCCTTCCATGCAGGGAGCTCAGAGAACAAGCAAGCTGTCTCCTGCCTGGCCTTATAAAGACACTCATTGTTTCCCTCAGGGCTTTGCCTTTATGATCTGATGCTTGTCAAGGCTTATGCCATCCCATTTCTGATGTGGTCTTCTGCAGAAGATGCAGGGCAGAGGACAGTAATAGCCAGCCCGTCACAATAACCAAAAGGAAAAGGAATGTTTATTCCTGCGATGCTCTCTCTGCGTAGCGCTGGACGGTCTAGAACTCCCTATGTAGACCAGGCTATTTAAGAAGCCACAGAGTTCTCCCTGCTGCTCCCTCCTTAGTGCTAGGACTAAAGGCTTGTGCCACCACACCAAGCCCAGAAGGAAGTCTTTATATGTCAATGATTTGCTTTTTACAAAATAGAGATACCTTTATTTTATTGACATTGAACATTCCCTGCCCTAATACTTCCTTATATTCTATTCTTGATGTTTGTAGAATAAATGTGTCTAAAGGCCAGATAGACCCTCTTCACTCCTGAACAGTGCTAATAATGACACATGCTTATTTCTCACCTTTAAATATTTGGCAGAGGCACCATCTCATTTTTATATTAAACTGCTACTGGCACACACTGCAAATTCATAACTTACGGCCCAGAAGCAACCAGATTTATTCTTCCTTTCGCATTTTGCACCCTAAGGACTACATCACTTATCATTGAGGGCGGGAGAGGGGTGGAGAAGGAGGGGGACAGAGAGACAGAGACAGACAGGCAGACAGAGATTGTGTTATGTTTAGAATATTCTGAATTACAAATTAATACCTGCTTAGGGTGCTTTGTCCCGTTCTCTGTCCTTACTGGAAGTCTATATTTGGCTCCCAGAATGCATTGAGAAGCACTTGGGTAACAAAGCAATTTCAGTTGCCCGTTTCTGCCAAGCAGAAGTTCCAGGCCCATGAAATTATAAGTGCTGACAGGTGAGTTTGGGTAAGAATGATGCTCTTTTGTGCTGCCAGTCTGAGAATCTGCGCACACGGTAGAATGAGACAGAAAATCCATTCTGTTCTCACCATCTGCTCTGTACCCAGTTTAGTATTAATGACTTCCTTTGGAACAAAAATGTTTTTTCTAGGCAGTGAGTGCTTGGAGTGTGTTAGGTGATGGGCTTATTTACTGTCCAATCCACCCAGTAATACTTTCTACTTTTATTTATTTATTTATTTTTATTTTTTATTAATTTATTCTTGTTGCATCTCAATGGTTATCCCATCCCTTGTATCCTCCCATTCTTCCCTCCCTCCCCTTTTCCCCTTATTCCCTTCCCCTATGACTGTTCCTGAGGGGGAGTTCCTCCCCCTGTATATGCTCATAGGGTATCAAGTCTCTTCTCGGTAGCCTGCTGTCCTTCCTCTGAGTGCCACCAGGTCTCCCCCTCCAGGGGACAAACTTTCTACTTTTAATGAAGCACAAAGTTGTAGTTAACGTCTTTGTTTATTATTGCCGCTATTTGAAATGATAGCAGGGAGTGCCTAGTTCCAAAGTACACCTTCAGCCTTAATCGGAGGAAAGCAGTGAAGGAAAAGGGATGGGAGGATTAACCCCCGAAGGAGTGTGTTCTTTCAGTGGCCGGCACTTGTCAGCATCTGACAGTGAGAGTCAGGCCAGAGCACAGATGAGCTTCAAGGGTGCTTAGGAATGAGTGGTTGTCTAGCTGAAGGGGCCTAGTGAATGCTTTGTGTTGTAGTTTCCGTTTGTGTGTGTGTGTGTGTGTGTGTGTGTGTGTGTGTGTGTGTGTTTTGTTTTGTTGTGTGTGTGTTGTTTTGGTTTAGATTTATGGTTTTTGGTTTTTTGAGACAAGGTTTCTCTGTGTGGCCTTGGCTATCCTGTACTCCCTTTGTAGACCAAGCTGGCCTCGAACTCACAGAGATCCACCTGCCTCTGCCTCCTGAGTGCTGGGATTAAAGGCGTGCGCCACCACCGCCAAGCTACACTTTGTGTTTTCAGGCTGAGTGCTGCATGTATATTAACAAATACATGTAATAATTTTCTATATTTAAATATTAAGTACATATGAACTCCCAAAATTCTAGACAAGGAGCTCTAAGCATGTGTATAAGATAGTCTGTCTTCCTGCTCCCTCTGTAGGATGTCAGGTTGAGTAGCTGTTTCTTATAAAGCACTCTACTAGTTCTTTCAGCATACCCAGGTTTTTTTTTTGTTTGTTTGTTTCAGACTTTCTCAACAGTAACTATGAAAATATGCTTTATGTTAAAGCCTATTGTATACATACTTTTGTATACAGCAGAGGTCTGTAGCAGAAAATAGTTCTCATAAAAGAGGCCATTTGACCATTTCAAATCAATTTTCACCTTCATAGCACTGGTTATAATCACCCCTAGAGATTGTAGCAGCTGGGAAATACTCACTGTAAGTGCATTGCCAGTTCATCCCAAGCCAACACCATGCCTGTACCTTGTGTCACCTGTCAGTCATCCTGTTATATCAGCCCTTTAATGATTTTTACCTGCAAACCATAGCAAACTCTTAATATATTGCCGCAGTCTTCTGTGAGACCCTTTCTAGCCAATGTAAAGTTCCAAATTGGATTGAGAACTTCTGCACTTGGTATCAGAGCATACTATGTATGCTGATTCCTGTCTGTGGGCTCAGGGCAGGGGTCTCTTCCCATTTACAGAAGGGTTATTGTGCTATCTTCATGTCATCTTTTCAGTTTCCAAGTAGAAGGGGTAAGAATGACGAGGGAAATCAAGTGGGAACAGAGAAGGCAGCCCATTATTAGTGTTGGGTTCAAAGTACTAGGGTTCCAGAACACTACCAACATCCTGGCTTACTTTTCCTGTTGTTGTGAAAGGAAATACCTGGCAGAAGTATTTAAGTAAGGAAGGGTTTGCTTGGCCCTTATGGAGATCCATCATGATGAGAAGTCATAGGAGTGTGGCTGGAGCTCTGACCATAGGAACATGACGCAGCCATTCACATTGCATTTGCATTCAGGAAGCAGGGGACCGAGATGCAGGTGCTACACTCACTTTCACTTTTTTTGGGGGGGAAGGGTATGAGACCACAGTCCATAAAGTGGACCGCTCATGTTCTGGGTGGGTTTCCCTGATTCAGGTAAACCTCTTTGGCAATGTCCTCAAAACCAGGCAACCCCAGGTGTTTGCCTACAAGACCCATTAGGTTGACAATCAAGATTAGACATCACCCTAGCCAAGTTTACTCTTGCTATCAGCAGACAGTCACCAGAGCAAAGAGGTGCTACAATAGCCCTTGAGTTTTATTTTGTTGTCATTTGCATCTTGCGTATGGTTACTAGACTTTGACAAACAATTTAAATAGGTATCTCTAAGCAGTGCTTATATCCTATAACTTTTTCCCCTTATTTATTCTGTTATTTTGTGACAAATTGCTACAAGTGTCCCTGGTTGAAACACTTTACATGTTGATACATAAATCTCAGTTTCTATAGATCCTAACTGTGAGCATAGCCAATGTAGTTTCTCTGTTCATGGTCTCACAGGGCTGAAATCAAGAGATTGGTTCAGCTTAACCCTCCTCCAGCACTTGGAGTCCTTCAGGGACTTGTTCATAGTGTCCAGAACTCACATTCCCTCCACTTGCCTTTCCTGTACTTGCATTGCTTCTTCCAAGTCAGTAGGAGAGTATCCAGTCTGCTCTGGCAAAGTCTTATATTGCATACAATCTTAAGTTTATAGTCTTGTGAGTGGACATCCTATTTTGTTTTTTGGACCCTCGTGCACTGGAGAGAGAGGTATTTAGACACAAATACAGAGAGGGAGATCTTCTGTCTATCTTGAGTTCTACCTACCACACTTAGAACACATATTATGAACGTAACGCATGTGCTAAGAATGTTCATCTTCACAAATCCATGATAGGAATCAGACCCATTTCTTTAGTATATAGTTGTCTGATTTCCACCCATCCTAAGAGTAAGAGTTCAGCATCTCCCTTAAGTGTTGCTCTCTCCTCCCATAAAGATAATCTTACACTTAATGAGCCATCTCAGACCTACAATAGATCGCATCCCAGGGGCTTTCCTAGGTTAGAACAGCCGCTGGGCATGTCTCATGCTGCTGGATTTTGCCAGAGGCTGTAAGTATGTAGAGGTCTGTGGGAAGAGAGTCTGAGCAGACTTAGTTCTTACATAACGATGAGGTCCTTAAATTAGCATTTGAAGTGTCCCCACCATTCTTTTGCTGTTAAAGAAACTAAAGCTGATAGAGTTTAATATCAGAAATCACATAGCTAGTTAGTACCCAGACCAGAACCAAGCTTCTTTACTTAACTTGACTCTGTAACCTTTGCTTTTAACTTGTAATGGCATAAGGAGACAGTCCCACCTTTCTCATGGCCGGAGGTTAAAGACAGGACAAGTCATTGTTAGTTCTGATGCCCAGCTTCCTTGGAACATGAGTCTGGTAGGTTTAATATCCTTTTCTGGTCCTGAAGATTCCCCCAGAAGGAATCCATTTAGATTTTTCTAAGAATACTTATGCTTACAGCGAATCTGGATGAAACCATGCAATGAGGAACAGCCCCCCCCCCTTTTTTAACCCATAATTGTGTCCTCTCTCCTACAGATGCCGTTCCTATGAAGACTGCTGTGGCTCCAGGTGCTGTGTGCGGGCCCTCTCCATACAGAGGCTGTGGTATTTTTGGTAGGTTGCAATTCTTTCTTGTTCTGAGTACCAGTCCCCAAGAGGTGTGCCCACTGTTAGTCACCACCTCATTTCCAATGCCATCTTTAAGGTCCTGGTCTTTGGGAAAGACTGGCCTAAGATAAAGAATATCTGGCTTCACTTCCTCTGGGCCTGTGGGTAGTAGGAGTTTCCAGAACTGTCTCCCTCCTGTCTCCGTAGGCAGTGTCTGAGTAAGAAGAGCTTGGAGACGTGCAACCTCAGCCTTGAGCAGCTTCTTAGCCAGGTTTTGAAATAGTCTTGAGGAAGCAGAGTCAGTGGGCTGAGAACTGTAACAAAGTGTCTGCTGCCTGAAAGTCTTCCCACATCTGTGTCTACTGCATGCTAGCTTTCAAGACAGGCACCCTGCATCCTCACCCTTTCCCAAGCTCCTCACAGAGGTCTGGAGAGAATACAAAAGCTATCACATCACAACTTGGGAGAAGGGTAGGAAGCAGACTGTCCTTTAGAGAGTAGCTTTGTGCAAGTCTTAGGTCTCAGAGAAGCCCCTGAAAGTCCTTGGGGATAAGCTGTAGTCTAAAGCTAAGAGGCATTTCGCATGCTGGGGATGGCATAGAGGGATGGCACAGCACCGGAAAGGGGATTTCTGTAAAAACGCACTGAGCATTTCTTAAACTCATATACTCGGCTTGCTTGTAGCAATCATGTCCTGCAGGAACATCAGGGCGGGTTAAATCATCACATACTCTTTATATAACTTTAAAATGTCTGCTTTACTGATGTTTTAACACTTATAACCTTATAACCAAGCAGTCACTATAATCGTTCTCTGAACGACTGCCTTTTTCTTGTGACAACTGTTTGAGTAAGGAAATCATCTGGGACTGCAAGTGTTGGACAACAAAGATTTTTTTTTCTTTATAGCATAGATCCTTTCATCACCAGCTTTTCTTAATCAGGCTTGGGTGTTTGGGGTCTGGGCATTATCTGTTTTCTTGGGTCCTGGCCAAGCCTTCCTTTGACACAGGTAGCCATGCCTAGGTAGCTGCATCCCCCTACCCCAAGCAAAGAGTGTTGGTGTTCTGTTTCCCCCTTTCCTCGTGGCTGCTGGCGTCATAACCTGTACCTGGCAGAAGATGGCATGCAACCTGAAACAATCCAGGTGGAAAAGTTACAGACTACCACACTTTATTAAGCCAGTGGAGAGCTGAGTGCATCCTCTAGCCAGCTGACATAGAGGAAGGTCATACCTGGGAAAGACTCCTGGTGCAGAGACAGAGGATGGAAGGGGTTTTACATTCAGACGGCAGCAATCACATCATTCCTGGCATAGGCTGGAGGGTCTTTACAGCATGACCTTGGATCTTGTAAACATCATGCAAAACCTTCCCTCCAAAGCAACCAGTCTGGTTTTTTACATATCAGAATCCTTCATCCTCAGGGAAGGAAGGCCCTTCCGGTGTTGAAAAGCACTTTACCACGAGGATAGAGAAGACATTTGTCTACAGGCAAGTGTGGCTTCCAAGGAAAGGGAGGTGTTGGTCGTTGCAACCTGGCTTTTTGTAATCTCTTTCGTTCTCCTAGCTACTTTCAGATCCTTGAATTTTATGAATGGGCAGATACCGGTCCCTTAGAATCATTATTTTAAGTCAGGTTATTGATTGTTTGACAAAGCTTAACAACCAGTTAGTTACACCGTCTGGCCACTGGATCAGATACAGCAGTTGGTAAATTGTGTCAGACTCCAGTCCTAGGAAGCCAGTGTAGCTAGTCCTAGAGGAAGTGCTATGACTAATACTGCCACGAGTCCAAAGGGAGGAGAGGCCATAGTGATCCTTATCTCCAAGTGTTCCCTGTTCACTTCCAGTGGCAGCAGTGCTGCAGAAGCTGTGACCCAGAGAGGCCGTCTGGAGGGACTTTCACAGTCTAGGTCTTCCCTCCTCACCTAGTATTGGCACCTGCAATTTTGTCTTTAAATGAGCTTCCCATAGCTCAGCTGCCGGGCTGCCATGCCCTAGGACAGAGACTCTGTCTTATACGATTTAAAACTTTCTTGAGAACATCCTACACAGTCATGTAATTATCCGTTAGCCCTGAGCATTAGTTTTTGACAAGATAACTGAAAGCCAAGGTATGTCAGTTGAGGAGATGTTGAGTGCAGAGTAATTGCTGTTTGCCTCTGTTACTTGAAATATTTAGGATGTGGGTGTATACTCTAAGATCCTCCACTGGCTGAGAGACTCCCACTCCCTGTCATCTTCCCTGTAGATGAGGTTTTCCTTGTTCTGGCTGACACTGCTGGTGAAGCTGGTCAGTCCTGCACACTAGTGAATGGAAAAGAAACAAAGACAGAAAGAGAGAGAAACAGAAAAGAGAGAGAGAGAAAGAGAAATGAAAGGCACATGACTGCTCCTGGGTGTGGTGAATGAGAAAGTTTATTATAGACGTGTCGGAGAGCATAGCCAGAGGCAAGGACATCTGGGAGAGTCTAGAGTGGGCATGGCCAGGTTGAACTGGGCCATGTGAGAGTGGAAGGGACCAGGTGCAGTGGCCGGGAGCCCTAGAAAATAGACTAAAGGGCCAGAACATTTACATAATCCAAAAGAGTTGATTTATATAGGGACAAGCAGCTGGGGGAAGAACAGACCAGGCCATAGGCTGGAGAAGGTTCATGTGGGGGCTGCATATGACAGCCATACCTTGTAAGAGGTTGGGTCGTAAGGATATAGGGAGAACCTGGCT
This sequence comes from Acomys russatus, assembly GCF_903995435.1. NCBI lineage: Eukaryota > Metazoa > Chordata > Mammalia > Rodentia > Muridae > Acomys > Acomys russatus. Next base: position 65,088,218 of record NC_067146.1, on the reverse strand, counting down.
GCCACTAGACACCTTGAGATTCTGACATTCTTGTTCTCTGATGCGTTCCTGTAGTGATGAACTTTACTCTGAAGGGGTCTGTGTTCATACCAGGAAAAGGATACTAGTTGAGCCTCGGGATATCTTGTCATGTAAATGTATTGTAAATTGAACACATTATATTCAGCCATTCAGTTTTCTATGACCAGTTTTTAATCTACCTAATTTTGAATATTACTTTATTAAACAAGCTTCATGTTTTGAGTAACTTGTTTTAGGCTTAACTTTGACAACATATACAGAAGACTATATAATGGGAGATATAAACTGGACTCTCCCTCTAATTTTGTCTTGGTATATGAGTTATATTTGTGCTTAGCATAACTACAAACAAATTTTGGGCACATTAGAGATATTTAACCAGTAATGAGTTGTCTGATAGTTACGTTTATGTCTTAATTATCTTTGTTGTAACAGTTTATAATAAAGTAGCAATGCTTAAAATTAGGATTTTATAATTTTTTCTGCCAGGATTTTAACACTTAAAATTACAGTTTTGAACTGAATTTCTTTTAGTAGCAAAATACATTTTAATCCATAAGTTCAGTCCATGAAAAAACTGGGAACTTCATTTTCCTGATTCTTCTATATGAAATTTAAAAGATGTTCCATATTAAGTAGCTCATTTTATCATTATTACAGAAAAGAACAGAGATTGTATCCATGAGATATTTATAAAAATTAAAGATGTATAATTATTTTTATTATAGTTTCTTATATGTTCAGTTTCTTAACTAGCTAAAGCTTAACAAACTTATCAAAGTGGTTAGACATACATCTTGAACTAATTTTTTGTTAAGATGAATAGACCACTATAAACTTAGGAATTTATAAATTTTAATCACCAAACATACATACATCATCCTTAAGTCCCATTTCCTTTTTGGACAAAATTTTATTTTATCATAAAAAATGTATCCTAATCCAAGATATCTTTTAATTTTTTTTTTTTTTTTTACCAAACTGTAGCCTCATATTTTATAAGACTTTTTATATCTATTTATTTTTAATTTTATTTCTCTCAGAAGTTAAATTCAAGTCATATACATGGCAAACTGTAGAAAATTAAGATTGTCTGTACACTGACTATTAACTATTACCCTTTTTTCTTGTAAGTTTTGAGTAATTTTTCTAATTAGAATTTTACAGATTATTTTTGATTCTCCCCTTCTGTCGTCCAGTGTTCTTACAGACATTGAGAGGAAGAAAGGTTACATTTCAGCAAGAGCTTTAAAGATGCACATGACTTTGAATGATTTCTGTAAACAAGAACCAAATAGAGGGCAAGTATTGAAAGGGCTGAACATCTGAAATTACATTTAGCTGCCTTAACCAATAAGCCCTTCTGATTAAAAACAATTAAATACTACAAGATATAACAGTAACAAATGAATCTACCATTTGTTGTAAAAATTTTTTCCTAAGGGGGTATTAGGCGATATCTATTTTTATTGCAATCTTTACATAGTATGTATAGCAGCTTTTTCATTGCTGCATAAGTGGACCCCATCTCATGCTTAGGTTTTACCCTAAGTACCCTAGTTTCTTCAGAAAACATTGAGACCTCATTCAGTTAAGTCCTGACTGCATACAACACCTGGGAGGAGTGGCTGGATACTCAGATGAGGGGCCAGTAAACTTGGTTATCTCCTCCTATCTTAAAGGAATGCTAACATTTTACAAGCCCACCTCTAGTTAAGGAGGCATAGCTGGAGTTGTTGTTGAGAGGTTTTAGGTGGAGGGATTATGTAGTGGTTTGAATGAGAACAGGCCCCATAGGCTCATATATTTAAATGCTGGGTCCCCAGTTGGTGGAATTGTTTGGAAAGGATTATGAGGCGTGGCCTTGTTGGAGGAAGTGTGTCACTGGGAGGGTGGGCTTTGAGATTTCAAAAGCAGCGCAGGCCAGGTCTAGAGTTACTGTGCTTGCGGGATCTGAATGTAAAGCTCTCACATACTTGCTGTGCATGTCTGCTTCCTGTGGTAATCATGGATTAACCCAAATCCTTAACCGATTGGTGTGTGTCTGCCAGCTAGGGAGGCAAACAACCTGAAAAGCCTAATAAGTCTTTTTTCTTGCCCTTATAAAGATGTTAAGTTGCAGAATAATGCAAGTATGGTAAACTAGAGATCATTAAAGAGAAAACTATTAAAAAAAAAAAAAAACAGACATTAGAACTCAGGAAATGTTGACGTCATGCTGCCCCCACCCCTCCTTAGTTGCCTATGTCTGTAAAATTGAAAAGTAAAAATAAAAGCAAGAGTGGGCTCTGTGGGACAGACACAAAGGCAAACCATAGGCATAAGGCAAAAGAGTCCCCCAAAGAGGAAGAATGTCTCATCTCACTTAGGAGAAGCAGGCGTAGAGACCCAGCAGAAACGGCAAGCATTAGGACCCAATATAGAATCTACCTCCAGTCTCTCTCCTGCCTTGTACCTTGTGGTCACTCTGAGGTGGGGTCCTATGTTTCCGGGCTGGTGAGGCTACCTGGATGCCTGGGGGATTGGCTGGAGCAAAGAAGTGGGAGGATCTGCTTTGTGCCTATCTCAATTGCCCTTGCAACCACCACTCGCCCTGTGCCATAGGCCGTCCTTTCCCAGTTAGGGCCTTGTCTTACAGGGCTAGGTCATCAAGACTTTATGGCTCATTCCCTATGGACCCAGGGAGCCCTTTGAGAGCTGTTGGAAGCTGACTAAGTTCAGGCTCTGGGCAAGATTGTAAGTGGGAGCATAGTGACAGATGAAAAGAGGCGAGGTGAGTCGTGTGGGAAAGAAGGACCAAGTGGGGAGATGTTCTGCGGACAGAAGAGCAGTTAAGTTAGGCTAGTGGGAAGGCACAAAGGACATTTTGGTTTTCGGGGGAGTAAGATGATTGTGGTACCTAATTTTCAAAGGAGATCTCTGCCTAGAAGGGGAAAACAATGCTGACCATCCTTGACTGTGATAGTGGCTCCCTGCACTGGCATCTTTAGTGTTTGTAACTGGCCCCATTGAGTTAGGGTGGTTGGTGTTTGTTTGTTTGTTTGTTTTGTTTTGTTTTTAACAGAAACCTCTGACCCAGTGTCTACCAGAAAGTAAACTCTGTGGCCTCCTAATGATGGAGTAACCAAGGGCCCTTGGAAGCTTAGTACAGGACAAGCCAGCCCCTTCACTCTTATTCCCTGGCTATGTCCCTCATGGTAAGGAAAGCCAGTGCCTCCTTGGATTTGGGACAGTTTAGACGTTCATTTAGTCCCTTTCCTGTGCTGACATCTATTCTCCCCAGTTTTCTGTTTTTCAGTATCTTGGTTATTGAAGACATTTTGAGCCACCTCGGTATGCTGTGAGGTATTTATTACAGCAAAACCCTCTAGTTTCTAGAGGTTTGTTTGTTTGTTTGTGAATATATGAGCAGACTTAATGACAAAAGGCAAATTTAATAGCCAAGCATTTTCTGAAGCTAGTGGTTCAAAATTGGAAAGACTGGAAAGACTCCTCCAGCCCCTAAATACATCACTAGTTTTAGATAAACTAGTGGGCTTTTGAGCTATACCTTGGATCCCAGGCACAAGCACTGGTGAAAATTGGGGAAGTACTGGGGTCCCAATCAGGCCATTTGGACAAGAAAGCTTTCTCAAAGTCACATAGTCTCCCAGCATCTATGCCTGTGGTCAAGGCCAAAAGCCTCGTAGGTTTGGTGGCCATCCTACTTCATAGAGGGCTAGTCGACTTCACAAAAGTGTGCAGCTTTCCCTTGAAGAGTGAAATACCAGAGTCTTCCCGAGACTCCTTCAGTGTGCATTGAAGGCGTGAAATCTTTGATTGGATGGCCTTCACATTAGAAGGAACATTAAGTGACTTGTTGAAAGAGGTTAGCAGGACAAGATCAGAAGCAACTCCATTGAAAAGAAGATGTATTAACTCTATATAAGACCTGTCAGGTCCTGAGTCAGAGGAGCAAGGATGGGTCCATGTCGGATTCTGTGACTCCAGGAGCAATTTAGTATGACTAGAAATTTCCCATAGAAACCCATAGAAACAAGATGGGACACATAGAAAAAAATAGCAAATAATGGGAATAGTGAAGGCAGAGAACGTAGGCTGTGACTCAAAGCAAGAGTGCAGTGTGCTCAGCAGCCAAGCTGCAGAGTGCTAAGAGAGCACGAGAAGCCATCCCTATGCCAAAATGAGTGCAAGGAAGCAGTCCAACTCTTTCTTTCAGAAACAACAAAGGGGACAAAACAAGATGAAACCACCACTAACAAAATAACTCTCCCAGAAGAGCTTGTCCAGTATGCCCCAGTCATTCATACTGATGCCTGGTACTTCATCCGAACTAATACCAAAATCAAAACCAGATCTCTCATGTGAGACAGATGGAAATAGGAAAGCAAGCCCTCCCCTGTTGGTATCCTGACTTAGCACAGGAGGACAAGGCAGGAATCTTGTGAGTTGTCTTCAAAAACCTTAAGAAGACTCCTCAAAGGAGCATATCTTCTTCAACTTTAAGGAGCTACCCCAAGAGGTCCACCCATCTTCCCCCAAAATGGGTCCTCAACCCCTGTCCTCCTCCATAAGTGGGGCTCCTTTAAGAGGCCTATAAGAAGCCCAAACTTTCTAACCAGAACTGAATTCAGTACACAGTCTTATCTCCTAGGGGTATCAGAAGGACTCATACATTTTGTCTGGGAACACAGCAGTCATCCCAGTTCTTTCTGGTTTCAGTGGTCCTGATGTTGACTGTTTGTGGCAACTCAACAGCCAGGGAAAGGCTTCCCTACCTTGAACTCTCTTTGTAAACATTTTATACTTTGTAAACTGTAAACCTTCAAGACGGGAAAGCGGCTCAGGCCCCTGCCTGAGGAGCTCCAGCAGCCAGGCCCTTGCCCCAGACCTCCCTCACCATCATAACAGTGTTTCCAACCTTTGTTACTGTCACAAAGATCAGCCCTAGACCCTCAATAGGACCCTTCAGAGATTATGCTAATTTTAGGTGAAAAGTCTGAACAAAAAGCCACCCATCCCTGAGCAGAAAAACTCACCAATCCCTGACCGTCCCACAGAAACCCACCAACCCCTGAGTTCCCCAAGCTCAGGACATGAAATCTCACCAGTCTTGACCCTGGAAAGCTCTGCCCTAGAAAGCGCCACCCACTAAGAAATCCTATATACAGGCTGTTGTTGTCTCTTGGGACCAGAGGCAGCCACACCATGGATTTGTCCCTCCACACCGTGGACCCTCCCAGTAAATCTCTTTTATGAGATTTGCTACCTGGTGTGACTCTGTCTTCTGAAGAAGCCAAGAAACAATGAAGAGAAGAAGCCAAGAAGTGGAGCAGGGATAAGATTCCTGATTTCCTCAGCTCAGCTGGAGATACCCTCCCCTGGGAGCTGCAACACCTCTACTGCTGAGGAGGCTTTCCCTCAGAGCTGTGTGGTTCCTGAGCTCCTATGTCTCAGGATGACCTTCCATTGGGATACCTTCTCCCTCTCAGAGCTGTGTGGTTCCTGGGCTCCCGAGTCCCATGACACCTCTCCATCCAAGGAAGAAGGCCAACACCTGGACTGTTTGTCAGTACGTTCCTCATCTGAAACCTCTCCTTAGCAAGGCTGGTGTGGGAGGTCTTGCTGGGGCCTCCAGTGAAATAATCCATGTGAGGCAGCTACATATCACCATGCTTTATTAAGCTGGTTGAGCATAGTGGACCCTCTAGTCACTGACCAAGAGGAAGCTCATGCCTGACACTCTTGGTGCAAAAACTGAGGAAGGTAGTTTTTGTTGTTGTTGTTGTTTTGCAGTCAAAAGGCTGCAATCATATCACACCTGATGTGGCCTAGGTCTTCACAGTGTGACCGTTGATTCTGTAAAATATCACACAAGGCCATTCCTCTAAAGCTGTGGTTCTCAACCTCCTTAGTGCTGTGACCCTTTAATACAGTTCCTCATGTTATGGTGACCTCACCCCCAAACATAAAATTATTTTTGTTGTTACTTCCTAACTGTAATTTTTCTACTGTTATGAATCATAGTGCAAATATCAAGTATGCAGGTTATCTAATATGTAACTCCTGTGAAGGGGTCATTTGTGCAAAGGGGCCATGACCCACAGGTTGGAAACAAACTGGTTTTATGTAACAGGACCCTTTCTCACGAGGGAAGGAGGGCCATTTTGGTGTTGTAAAGCACTTTATCAAGAGGAGCGAAACGACATTTGTTTACAGACAACTGTGGCTCCCAAGAGACAGCCTGACCTTTCTTAACCTATTTCACAATCCCATGCATGGGCTGCTAAGAACTGTGGAGTATTAACTGAAGATTATTAAAGAGCAACTATGCTGTGAAGTAGATGATGACACAAAAATATTAGTTTCAGAAGTAAAAGGGAAAAATAAACTTAGCAGAACAGAACATGAGAGAACCTAGGGTACATTCCAGAAGGCCCAGCCTACACCAGGGAATGTTCTTGTGGTGCAAGCATAGTTTCAGAGGACTTAGAACACAGCTTAAGACAAAGAGCCTCAGAAAAATCTGTGCTCTACTTTCAATAAGAGATCATTTAAAGCGGAGGGTGAGGCGCGCGGGGTGGTGGGGGCTGCCTAGTGGTCTGGGCTGAGCGCTCTGGAATGAACTCTAGAGTCTCTCCTGTTCTATGAGGGGGAAGGGCCACAGCTTCATGTAGGTTTATAGTTTTACAGAATAAAGAAAGTCACAAAGCCTGACGGTCTTAAAATACAGTGGTAGGTACATCAGAGAGATAGCTATAGCAACACAGGGGAAGCTTTTCTGCAGGCTTCGGGTGCTGTCTGATGGCATTCTTAGCGTTTGAGTTGGTGGAAGCTAGGAGTCTGATAAGTTAGTAGACTCCAAAAGGTTTTCCTCTTTCAGTCATAGGGTGTTATTCTTGACACACAGGTAGGAAAAGCACTAGAACTAGCCCAACATAAAGTCATTGTCCTCTGCACCTACAACACCCCAACCTCTCCACATCATTGCAGTTCTAATAAGTCGATCTTATGGACACATCTTCTTTACAGGAAGTCTCATAGGTAAGATCAAGACATTAAGCAAAATAAGCCAGAGTGAGGCAAGCATTGCATGTCTTCTTTCAATCGTTTCCTAGATTTATTTATAGATACATAAAACCATTTCTGTATGCAGTGTGAAAAGCAGAAGGGAAGCTGGTGGGATTAAGGAGTGGGAGGACAGAGAACAGGGAGGAATGGAGGTGTGAGTATGTTCAACACACAGGATATAATTGAAGGGAGACCGTCTTTATGAAACCCAGCACTCTGTACTGAGAATACATCAATTCAAAATTAAATAAGTAGAACTTTGTGAGAGAAGATGAACTTTTCTGCCCAAACACCCAAAGGTAAGAATTTGTTCCTCTCAAAACAAACAGAAAACACGGGAAATGACACTTCAGAACATGGCCTGGATGCAAGGCACATGCTCATGCAGCGATCTTCTTGCTGGGGCCTTCTGGCAGGAGGCAGGAGTGCAGTGCATAAAACCCTAAACCTGAAAGGACTCCTGGTGCCGGGTTGGTGTGGAGCCTTGTACGCAGTATGTTAGGGTGTAGGGATGAGTCGGAAAATGGTTAAACTTGTCAAAATTGGCTGTTGAGAGATGAGAAAGAAATCCTACAGGGCTCTAAGTGCCTTTGGTTTCTGGGCTGGGGCATCTTCTGCTGGTGGGGTAACAGTGGTGTGACACACAGTGATTTGGCAGTATTGAGATACTGACTGAAATGTTTGTGAGTCCCACACCCTTGCTCTTATGAGGTCAGAGTGCCAGCTGCCAGAAGCGTTGATCAGGTTGTTAGAGTTTCAGTTATGACACAAGTTACAGCTAACTGAAGGTATAGCCGGAGTGCCTGGAAATGGCATCTGAAACACCCTAGTGAAAATACAGATGCTCTTGGGGCCTGAGCCATACATTCCTTCTCTCAGTAAACCTTCAGTGCTAAGATCCTGGGCCTCCTATAGAGAGACTTCTGTAGCGACCACATTCCTGAAAGAGAGCTTCTCAGTAGATGCTAACTGCTAGATTGAGGCTAACAGACAAAGCTGCAAAGCTTTTGGGTAGCTCTTTCAGTGAGGTTGTGCCCAATGTGATGGTATATTTCATGAAGAAGTCTGGGACTGAGTGAAAGAAAAATTCAGTGGAATGTTTCTTCTTTGTTTTAAAAATTAATTCATCTTAAGTTCTTTCATATATTGCATCCCAACCACAGTCTCACCTCCCTCCTTTCCTCCCAGTCTCTTCCCTCCACCTCTCCTCTGCCCCAGGTCTACTCCCCTGTTTCCCTTCAGATAAGAGCAGGCCTCAACCAAACATGGCATAACAAGTTGCAATAAAACTCTGCACTATCCTTTATGTTAAAGCTGCCAGTCACTAGCACGTTGCAGAATGGAGAACTGCCTCCGTTAAAAGAGGAGTTGAAACAGCAAAGTAATGAAAGGAACTGGATTACTTCTAACCTTATAAAATGAAAACAGCTTCTCCCAGTCAGTCCTTGGGCAGCTTCCCAACTCTGCTGCCCAACAGAAGAGACTACAGTGGGCAGCCTGCCCATGGGTCACAGTGCTGTGGAAATGGTCTTCCTCATTAATTGCGGTGACTCTTACCAGGCAGCCTGAAGTTCATTTTCCTGGCCCCATTTCAGCTTCCCTTTCAGGAGTAAGTCCTCAAGGCTAATGTTTCAATAAGGAACAGATCGGCTACTGTGTGATATCAGAGCCACAGTTGGTCTCCTGTCAAGTGACTCGGCTTTCCTTGCTTCTGAAGTGTGAAGTATGGTGTCATTTTTCAGCTAGGAGAAAAAAGTTCCATTTGACAGTATGACCAACATCTTGACCTTTTCTCATGGTTGAAAACCATCTCAGATGACTTACTTGCGAACCAAAGAACTAGTTCTCTTAGAGTGACCAGCAGTATCATTTGAGGAAGTAAATCACCGTGCACATCCCACCTCTGTTGTTGTTAATTTACCAGTATGACCTAATAATGTTTATTGTCAGGCCTATACTTATTATTACCACAGTATTTCCTAACCCGCTAGCAATCAATCAAGACACAGACACCTGTTATATTTTAAAATAGCCTTGGTTAACCTGAGGCAAGGCAGATATTAATCTCCTAAACTTCTTCCCATAGTGGGGCAGGTATCCCATGCCATTTGCTTCTAATAACTTCTATCAAGCTACCGCCCATCCATAATCCCATATACTTGCTGACGTTCTTCATCTGGGCCAAATGCTCCATCCACTCTGGCCGTGTGCTTCTCTCCTCTTAACCCATGATGGCGCAGCCTCCTTCTCCTCTCTTCTTCTCAGCTCTCTCTTCTTCCCAAAATTTTCTGTTTCCCCCAGCCTGGGAACTTTAGCCATGCCTATCCCATTTGCTCTGCCCAGGGTGACTGCCTTTTATTAATGAGCATTAAAATACATCAGACGAACAAACTTCTAAGCTTTAGGTAACCTTACTCAGATATGTTATGTTCTGTGGGATTTAACATTGAAGGTAAGACAAGTAGTTGTAAGAAGCAAGTCCAGCTGGGCCTGGTGGCACTGGCCTGTACTCTCAGCTACCTAGGAGGCTACGGCATGAGAGTTACATGTTCAAAACCTTCATGGAGTACAGAGTGAATTCAAGCCAGCTTGAGCAAGTTAATAAGACCCTACCTGAAAGTAAAAGTTGTTAAAAAAAAATGGGAATATAATAAGACTATGCTTGTAAAGATGGAGAAAGAGTGGGAGAGGGAAGAGAGAGAGAGAGACAGAGAGAGAGACAGAGAGAGTGTGTTGCTTTTGTGATTCTAGCATTCTTGCTAGTGAGTTTCTTTACTTTTCCAACTTCTGAGCCCACTTCTGGAGTCCAGCCAGAGCCATCTATGCATCTTCCCACTGACCTTTCCCTGCACTAGGTCTCTTCGCCTGTGTCCTTCTCACCAGACTTCCTGTTCCTCCTCCTCAATGTACCTCACCCTTCTCGTCTTTTACAGTCTAGCTCAAATATGGCTGAAAGAGAGTATTTGTCCATTCTTATGTATAACAGATATCTTTGTGCAAACCTCCCAGTGCACTGACTTATACACTTAAAGTGATGAATTTTGATACAGATAATGTATCACACAGATCTATTCTTCCAATCTTCATTTTTCTTCCTTGTCACTTTTTATGAATAAATAGTTGTATACATTTGGTATTCAGTTTTTCCCTCTTCTGTTAATAATGAATTTCACTGAGGTGTGGGGAATGGCCCCAACTTCTGTCTTAGGGTTTCTTTAATTTTTCCTTTTGGTTTTTTGAGGCAGGGTTTCTCTGTGTAGCTTTGGCTGTTCTAGACTCGCTTTGTAGACTAGGCTACCCTTGAACTCACAGAGATCCACCTGCCTCTGCCTCCCATGTACTGGGATTAAAGGCGTGTGCCACCACACCCAGCTTAGTTAGGGTTTTCTACTGCTGTGATAAAACACCATGACTAAAAGCACCATGGGGTGGAAGGAAGGGAATTATTTCATCTTAAACTCTCAGGCCACTCTCCATCACTGAGGGAAGTCAGGACAGGAATTGAAACAGAAACCATGAAGGAACACTGCTTACTGGCTTGCTCCTCATGGTTTTCTCAGTCACATTCTTATATAGCCCAGGTCCAACTGCCCAGGAGTGGCACTGCCCACAGTGTGCTTGGCCTCCCTCATCAACCAGTCAAGATAATGCCCCCACAGACTTGCCTACAGGCAATCTAATGGACGTATTTTCTCAATATTCCCTCTTCTAGGATATGTCTAGGTTTATATCAAATTGGCAAAAACCAACAGGCACACCTCCCTGTGGACTTGTGGACATCAAAGGTGCAGAACACTGACTTGTTGAATAAATAAAAAAATTAAAGAAAGAACACATTATAATTTCAGCCTTTTCCTGGGTCATTTTTGCCTGTGTCTGTTTTAAATTCCTGTTCAACATTCCAAGATAATCTGGGAAGTTCCTGTTGACTGATGGCCTTGCACATGGTCATATTACTATTCTCAAGGGTCTTATCACACACCTTAAACTCTTTTTTATAGATTTCTTTATTATTATATATACAGTGCTCTGTCTGCATGTACACTCACAGGCCAGAAGGGGGCACCAGATCTCACTCTAGAGCCACCGTGTGGTTGCTGGGAATTGAACTCAGGACCTCTGGAAGAGCAGTCAGTGCTCTTAACCCTTAAGCCATCTCTCCAGCCCCTTAAACCGTTTTTTATAAAAACAAAACAAAACAGAACAAAAACGTTTTCTGGTGTAATTGGCTGTGACCAACGCTATTGTGTGCTTATCTCATATAAGACTGGAGTACAGGCATGCTGTATTAAGCTCTAGAATGTTCCATGGGCCAGAGATGAGCAAGAATTTATCAGTTTTGCTTGGTGTTGCCCTTTACTGATGATCTACTAGTCAATGAGAACCTTAGATGGTTTGAAACAGTGTCGTTCTGGAGAGCACCCACTTTCCTTGCCTATTAGACATAAGGATCAAGATATGCACAGTAATCACTAACATTTACAGCCTGGAGTTTTCTGAATATGCTTTTATTTTTCTGACTGTATTCCTTCTCTCTTCTTTTATTTCCCTAGTAATTAACAAGTGTTCTAGATGCTTTTTAAAAAATTATTAAATGGTCACTTCATAAATAATGTAGAAAAGTGTTAGGAAGGTGAAATATACATTTTTTTGTGGTTTGAAGTGAAGAAATGGAAATGTGGAAACAGTAACAGAGACTGGATATGACAGTGTCTTATGTTTAGACTAACATACTGGTTTTGGTTTTAAAAAAATCCTTTGAAACCAATCACTTATAACCACTGTGATACAGATTTTTTTTTTTTTTTTTTTAAGCAAATATGTCACTGTTAGTGGCTTCTATCCAGGGGACACCTCAGAGGTTTTCAGAGTGAGAATCTCACTGGTGTCATCCACAGGAGGGATGTCCCAAAGTGAAGAGAACCAGAGCTCATCGCATGTCCTCCTGGCTGGAGGTTTCTCGCAGCTTGCTGGAGCCGGTGGGGAGTGATATTCCAGGGCCCCAGAGAATCCTCAGGCATTTTTGTCACAGTTCTGGCCTCAGCCTGTGGCTTGAACTCTGGCCTCCTGCTTGTGTTCCTTGCAGGTTCCTGCTGATGATGGGTGTGCTGTTCTGCTGTGGAGCTGGTTTCTTCATCCGCCGGCGCATGTACCCACCACCACTCATTGAGGAGCCCACATTCAATGTGTCCTACACCAGGCAGCCACCAAATCCTGCTCCAGGTCAGCCAACCTCATCCTTGTCTGTCCTTGTAATTTCTGTGACCTCTTCAGACATTTATAGTACCATAAAGTGTGCTAGAAGAGATAAATCAGGCTATTTGGTTATTTAAATTCTGATGACCAACTTTATTGTTGTTTGTTGCTGGTAGCAATGCAATCTATTGTGGGTGTGTCATTTCATGGTCTTACATTGTTATTGATGTACACTGTGTGAAGGATACATGGTTCATATATGCATACGTATTTTTTCCTTTTTCATTAAGAAGCTATTTCATGTATAAGTTTTTTACATGGACAGTAATGACCTTACCATTCTTAATCCATCTGGAGTAAATATTGTTATTAGATGGTAATTTGTTTGGTATTATATGATTGCTGGTGATTTTTTTTTAAATTTTGTTTTGCCTTTTAAAAAATTACTCACTCAGTAAATATGCACTGTGTACCTGTTCTGAAAATTCATAGTAATAAGTTGGATGGCAGAGGTCTATAATATACGTTGTAGTTGGGGTCATGATGATTTCATGGATGTCATCTTTCAGACTCCTCGGATTGTATACAACAAAGAAGCACAGTGTTTAATCCATCAGTCATGGACTAAAATAGAATAGAGAAGTGGGAGGGTTGAATATAAAGGGATTTGTAGCCCATCCTCTCTTTTCCTGATACATGATATTCAAGGTACAAAGAGAGTTGTTCTTCCACACTTGTCTTCTACCTGATGCTTGGCAGGGTTTTCCTTTCCAAAAGAACTTGAGGTTATTACTAAGACAGATGTGAATGTTTCTTTTCCATACTGGTTCACAGCGACCCACATCTTATACTTTCCCTTGTTTGGCATCATTTCGTATTCATGTGTGGATCTTATTCTTTTAACTTTGAAATTTGTGTTCTATCAGAAAGTAAAAAAAATAAATTGTCACTTAAAACAGAACATTGAAAACCATTAATCATTGAATTTCATGTGGATTCATCACTCTTAGATGGAGTGAGGACATGCAGGACACATGTCCTTCCTGCCTAATGCTGGCCCTTTGTCAGCACTGATACTCCCCTAATAACCCAAACTGGAACCAATGTGGTGGGGAGGTGATAAAATTTGACCCATGCTTTTATCTGCGCAACTCACCTTGCCCTGAGGTATCAGAGTACTGCCAAAGAAGAATGTATTACAGTCTCTCCCCGTTCTCTTCTTCAACAGCAATGAACTCCTGTCAGTGGAATCTTTGGTCTCACTTTGGCTAACACCAGTAAATCAGAAGATCTTACTAAAGTTTATTTCCAACCTATATTTTTTCCAGGGAAAGATTTGCTGTCTATTTTCGTAGTTAATAGTCTCACTGTCTTCTGTCTTCTATGTATTTAGTAGAAAGTTAAGAAATGAAAGGAACATGTAGATGGAGGTAAAAATTAAAACTCCCTGGTGCTCTGATTCCAGCTTTGAGAGCAGACACCTAATTATCTAGATATTTCTCACTGTTGTTTGGGATTAACCTTTTTTGTCTTTCATACTGAATACAAATACTGAGTTCCCCAAGCACTCCATGCTCATGGCCTGGATTACACCCTAGTGAGCAGTCACGCAAAGCATCTTAGTCAGCCCTCCACATCACAGGGTTCCATGTTTGCATAAGTTAGAAGTATATGAAGAAATGTGTTCATTCTGTACATGCAAAGACTTTTGTCTTGACATTTCATTAACAATTCAGTATTAATAAACATCTGTATAATATTTCTATTGCTTTATAATAGTGAATAGTCTAGAATTGATTTAATATATATAGAAAGATGTTTATAGGTATATACTGTGCCGTTTGATACAAGGAGCTTGAATATGTGTAGATTTGGCTACCTATAAAGGGTTCTGGACCCCAAAGATGATTATGTATAGTTACTGTACTGGCTAGTTTTACATCAACTTCACATGAAGTAGAGAAGAGGGAGAAAATGCGTCCATAAGATCAGTCTATAGACAAGCCTGTAGGCCATTTTCTTAATTAGTGATTTATGGGGGAGGGACAAGCCCATTGTGGGTGGTGCCATTCCTACACTTGTGGTCCTGGATCGTGTAAGAAAGCAGTCTGAGCAAGCCATGAGGAACACGCCAATAAGCAGCACTCCTCCATGGCCTCTGCATCAGCTCCTGCCTCCTCTTTCCTGCCTCCTGTTTCCTGCCTGTTTGAGTTCCTGTCCTGACTGTCCTTGGTGATGACCTGTGATGTGGAACCATAAGCCAAATAAGCCCTTTGCTCCCCAAGTTGCTTTGGTCATGGTGTTTTATCATTGCAATAGTGACCCTAACTAAGATAGTTACTAACCATGATAGGGATAAAGTTGGGGTGCTTGTTAACCAAGTAAATTGAAAACTTTGTCGGATGCTTGCTTAGATTAAGTAGGAACATGTATTGAAACTCAGCTGGAGGAGGGTTCCACACAGTGGTCAAGACTGTGTAGAAGTGACATCTAGTCAGCTCCTGTAAAATGGCCATAGAAACTCATGAGCTTCATAGTTTTCAAATATCTACTATAAATCCCAATGGGTGTAAGAGTCTGCATCAGGGGGCACATCAAACTTAAAAGAAAATGTGCCTATGAAAACAGCAAAGAACATTGGTTAATATTGCCAATAGGAAGATGTCATGGACTCAGTGTCCTACGTCTTAGATTTGAGTTGTTTTCATGGGGTTAAGAGGCAGAGTGAGGGATGCTAGATTTGACACCATTCCATGCATGTTCTAGTGGTACCTAGAGGCATTCAGAAACCACCAGTGTTATAGACCCCATTGGATTTAAAGGATCCCCCATTTGCAGGATACCTGGATTTAGATCCCTAGATTTGTACAGGAAGTTTCTGTTTGGCCCAAATTCCTTTTTTTTTTTTTTTAAAGAATATAAACTGAGTTGCACATTGTGGCACACAGAGTATATATGTCAAGTCAATATGCATCGACTTTGTGCATTTGTAATGCGACTCCACTGGTAATTTGAAGGACAGAAACTTGATTTTAGTTAACCATATGTATGTTCAGCATGTTTGACAGGCACTACTCTCCCACTGAGCTCCAGCCTCAGCCCTTGACTTTTAGAAACAGGGCCTCACAGTGTAGCTAAGGCTGACCTTTAACCATAGTGTGGAGTCCAGGCTCTCTTACAGCTTCTGGTCTTCTTGCCACAGCCTGCCCAGTACTTGGAGTGGCACACCTTGCAAGCTATTCTTACTAACGAAGAAGAAAAGACCGAAGATTTTAAAGAATGAATACTAGATAGCCCCAGTTTCTATTCTGGAGTGTGAAGGAGCTTCCAGTGCTGTTAAGATCAGCATCCATGTCCAGTGTCGTGGATAAGGCAACACTTGAAGGTGCTGCTGCTTGGACATGGGAAGGATGGTCTGCCCATCATATGGGCTGAGCAGGCCTTTGGGCTAATGGGAATGCATGGGTCAGAGGTCAAGCTCCTTGTAAAACTAGGGAATTTAAGTGTTTTTTTTGTTTTTGTTCTTTTATTGAAAGCTTGGGGTTTATTGGGAATACACAACAAATGATGACATGTGAAGAGAGTTTGAGTAGCTGAGAAAGTGATGTTGGTTGAGAGATGGAAAGCCAGAAGTCTGTGAGACCTAAGGTGACTCACTGTCCCTTTTGCGTTCTGTGTTCCTGAGCTATGGTCATTCAGATTAGCCTCCAGGATAAACTGCCTCTTACTCCTCTTGAGATGAGAGTGGTGGGTTTTGTGTCAATGCCTCCACGCACCAGGAAGTCTTTGCCCAGTCTTGCTCTGTGTTTCATCTCCCTGAACCTTTGTTTTTCCCAGTTTCAATCTGTGTTTTTAATCCCGCCTTGCAGACTTGTCCTTTACAGGGGATGTGTGTGTGTGTCTCCTTGGGAGCTTTTGTTGTCTTCATGTTATGCATGATGCGGTTGCCTATAGTTCTGAGTTTCTTTTGATTTCCATAGAATCAGGTATACATTTGGGAACAGGTCTTTGAAACGCTCTCTCTCAAGTCTGGAGACATCTGCCTAACTTGTCAGCCTTGGCTGCATGGCTTTCATACATGCAGTGACATCTTTCTGCTGTCACGCCCCTGGGCATGCATCTCTGCCTTAGCCAAAGCTGTAGCCATCTGCTTTCACCTTCTTGGGAGCCTGACTGTTTCAGTCAGGGTCTAGGCACTGGGTCTTCCAGCTAACTCAACAGAACTCTGGAGAGGTCTGGATTGTGAACTTCCTCTGAGCACCTCTGTCTCTGGCTAAGCTGTCCCAATTCCTGCCTTGTTGTCTGTCTAGTGGGAGCCTTCAGCTGCTAACCACTAGGCACCATCTACCACTGCTGCCCCTATGGCTTCAACCGCACTCCTCCTGAGTGTGGAAAACCCAGTTTTCCAGCATGTTTCAGGTCTGGTAGTTGTCAAGTTTCTCAATTAAATGATATATGCCTACCTCTTGTCTATTCTGTTTAATTTTTTTAATATTCTAAGTGCATCTCCAAGTTCAAATATTTTATAAAATATTAAGATAAATCTAGCCAGTTCCTACAAAATCTATGAGCCGACACTCCAGTATTACTTTGAGTAGCCCCACTCTTGGGACATTACAAACACAGCCCAAGCTATATCTCTAGTACAGAGACATCAGCCTTCCCTATGCTAGCCTGTCACAGAAAATTGGGCCTCCCCTTCCTCCTCCTCTGGTCCTCAGGTGCAGAAGCCTAAGTGTATATAATAGCCCCTTCCTTCTGTCACAGAAGAAGCAGACATATCTCAGGAAACTGCGAAGTGTACCCAGCATGGACCTGTAGGAGTCCCCTACCTGCCTGAGGCCTTTAACCCACCTGGATGACAGATATTTTTTGCCCTCATAAAATGGTACAGGAATGGACACCTTAACTTATGTACATGGAATTTCCAGCAAGTTGTGTTCAAAGTATGCCGATGGGACTATGATACATCTGGGCCAAGAGTTGGGAGAACAAGTTATTTTGGGGATCTTCTCACAGCCAGGGCGCAGTGACAGCTGCCTACGCTGTGGCTTCCTCACCATGACTTAGGCATATATTTCCAGCACATGCTTCCCCAGCTTTCTCAAAGCTAGCTGGCTTGCTCTCAGCTCTTGGAGTTTGTGCTAGATGCCTGTGCCTCCGTAGGAGAATCCGTCATCCTTTCATTCTCTTGAGCTTTAGTGCACTCTGAAGACAGATGGCTATTTCAACAATATCTCTCTCCAGAGGGACTGTGTCCCCTGAGTACAAGACTATGCATGCTCCTCTGGCTTGTTACCAAATATAGGTATTTTCTGTACTGAGAAGTGTTCTGTTCCTAATAGAGAGTAGTGCAGTGAATGAGGTGGGCAGAAGGGGCCTGGCAGTATTGAGATGTGCCAGATGTCGGGTTCTTCTCTTTTGCACTCATGTATGGATATCTGTTTTTCAGGACCACAGCAAATGGGGCCGCCATATTACACTGACCCAGGAGGACCCGGGATGAATCCTGTTGGCAATACCATGGCAATGGCTTTCCAGGTCCAGCCCGGTTCACCCCACGGAGGCACAACTTACCCACCCCCTCCTTCCTACTGCAACACGCCCCCTCCACCCTATGAACAGGTGGTGAAGGACAAGTAGCAAGATGCTACATCAAGGCAGAGGCTGGACAGGCCCCTGTGTGTGTCCTCCCCGTCCTCACTGATACTTGCTAATAGGATGGTCCAAGAGCAAACTGCTCTGATATTTTCAAGGCAAGCCCAGTTCTCTTTCAAGTTTTTTGTGGAGGACATTTGAATCCACACTGTCTCCTCTGTTGCTTCTGTTTCTGATGTAGTCTGTGCTCTCTGAGAGAGTGTGGCAGCAGTCCCTGAGGGTTGACATTCCTTGGGGGGGGGGGGCCAAGGTAGATCCTCAGGGAGAGAAGCTAAGAGGAAAGGAAGGCATAGCCTATGTGTCAGGGGGCAGATAAAACAGTCAGGCTGAGATAAAACTCCCATGATGCAGTAGTTGGCAAAGAAATTCCAAGGGCCACTGTCCCAGCCCATTCTCCTAATACAAACTGTGGATGTGCTAGGGAGGCCTGTTGATGCTGTTTGATCTCCACTCACATCCTGAAAACAGGCTTTCCTCTGCAGGAAAAGGAAAGACCCAGGTGCATGCTACTTCCACTGCAAAATGAGGGTCAAGATTCAGGCCCCAGCTGAACATAATCTATAGTTAACTAAAGACCGTTAAAGAGGGGAATAGCTTTAAGTCAGGGAAAACAGCTCCCTGCTCTAAATGGAGACATAGAATTTTATGAATCATGATCTGGCTCCAGATGGAAAAACATGTTTCTTTTTTCTTTTAGTGCAATTATGGAAGTAAGAGTCCTGTCCCTTGAGATCAAGTGGAGAGTGTGAACTCTTGGGGTCACTGCTCAGAGAGCCCCAGCCCCCTTCCCTTAGGAGTTCTGGTGATGGGTCTCATGGACACTTCCGAACAGGGGACACATTAGGCTGGGTAGTGACATTGACCCTTGGAGAGGGAGAGAGCAGCCAAAGAAGCCCAGCAAAGAAAGAGCAGCTCTTCTGAGTAAGACCTGGCATGTATGTGGTCCTGGCAGAGATGTGCCGGGCTCAGAAGAGGAGACATTTGTGGGTAGAACAGTGGAAGCCTTCTTAGTTGCACAGACCACATAATCAAAAGTAGAGAAAGAAGGTGTAGTTAGAGCTTCCGTTTCCCAGGTGAGAGTCAGAGCTCACCCATAGCTTTACAAGTAGTGGAGGGGGTTGTGAACAGTGAGGAGTCATGTTCCCTTGCGTAGTTAGTCATGTTGATAGGTATTTAAACCCAGAGTGAGACCTTGTGTAGTAAGAGCAAGGTGGTGTAGGTAAGATGTCTAGAGTATTTATGTGTATTATGGTGGGAACTGGGGCTGCAAGTAAAAGGAGTGGCATTTTAAATGAACTAATCAGTAACTTGTTACTTGTTGAATTGGGCATCCAAACATCTCTCTCTCGAGTGGACATGGAGTGTTCTTTACAAGACCAGGAGGCGTGGTGTCATTCTCCGTTGGGGTGTTTATGAGGTTCAGGGATCAGGACAGTAGCTGCATGGCCTTAGTGTAAGGACAGAACGCATGGGGACTTGATAGATAGGTACAGATGCTGCTGCCCAAGTCATTGACCACCTTTGTGTCTCTGGTCACTGGACCCAGTACCTCTCCATGCTTGGGTCCTTGTTTTAAATAAGACAACAAAGCACAATGTCTGCTGTTTACAATCAAGATGACTATACGGTCCAAACATTTCCTCTCTCTTCTATCACTTGTGGTTTTAACTTCAATTTCCTCTGTTCCTTTTAAAATGGAGAAGCACAGTCAGAGCTGCCCCTGGGATTGCATCCGGGAACAGCTGAATCCAGGCACTCACTCAGTGTCCCTGACTAAGTCTTATCTTTTTTGATAGCAAATCCTTTTGAGAAGCTGAATGACTGATAGGGCTCAGCAATTTTATACTCCAGTGTCTGTGTAAGATAAATTTTGTTTACCACTGAGCCTGCGTTGAAATTCCTACAGCCGTAAACACTGGCAACACCTTTGGAAATTGCACTTTCTGGGGTGTTTCCCAGCATTCTTATTTCCTTGTGTTTGGTGAGTAATGCTCACCCTTCCAGCAGCTCCATTAATGTGTGCTGAGGTCCTATAGAGCCACTGCGTGGGGACAGACCTGAAGCCGACTTGTGCATGCTCTTCCTTGGCAACAATTGGCTCCTATTTCTTCTTTGTTCTCTTTTGATAGGGTCCTGTTTCCTATGTATAAAAAAAATAAAAGTGAATTTGGTCATGTGCTTTGATTTTTTCCCCCTCTGGGGAGTGGAAAGGGGATGGAGATAGACTTCCTTATGAGAAATCATGCACAGTGGATCATGAATTAACATGGAGGGCACAGGAGGGCAGATCATGCGCTCTGTCTACATGCTTGGAAGCCAAGTGTTACCAGGAATACATGTTTTGAAAACTCAAGATAGGAAAAAGTTGTCTGAAGCAAGTTGAGAAGCAGAATTATTTACCTAACAGGGTTGGAGCAGGCATGTGGCTCTGTCCTTCTTTGGTAAGTTGGCCCTCACTTTAAAGTTCCACTGTAGAGCTGGGCATGGTGTTATGCAGGGTGTGGTCTCTGCTGTTCTGCGATCTGAGGCCAAAGGACTGCATGACAGTCCTGCAAGACAGGCTAGAAAAGAGAGCAGCTCCCATCTCAAGACAACAAATGTCCTGCTCTCTGTAGTCAGGAATTGTGTTGCTTGGATGTGACTGTTGATTTAGCTACCACAGCTAAACTGCATTTGGTTGAATTAATAAATGATGTTAAGTTTTATCTTCTGACTTCTTCAAATACTTGCCTTAGAAGCCTGGTCCCTTCTCTGTTTGTAGACCCACATTTGGAGTATTTATTTCAAGGTTATTGCCAGACTGTGTTATGTTAACTGAACATTCTAAGAAGCACCGTAATTCTGTATTATCTTCTACTTTACAAACTTACCAATTATATACTCCTCTCGGGGACGTGGGGAGGAGAGGGTTGGACATATCAGAGCCCTTCTGCCCAAGACCAAATCTAAGGATGGGTGAATTTGAGTGTCAGTTTGTGTTTGTGTGTGTCTCCCACGTAAGGCCGTACAGATGGAGATCAGCAGACAACTTTGTGGAGTTAGTTCTTCTCCTACCCCTTTACATGGGGTCTGGGGATAGAACTTGGATTGTCAGGCTTATGTGACAGATGTCATACCTGCTGAGCCATCTTGCAGGCCCTTTAATTTGTATGGTAATTTGTATAAGAATGCCCCTCAGGCTCATATATTTGAATGCTTAGTCATTAGGGAATGGCAAGACTTGACAAGGATTAGGAGGTGTGGCCTTGTTGGAGGAAGTGTGACACAAGGGGTGGGCTTTGAGGTTTCAGAAGCTCAAGGCAGGCCTAGAGGCTTGCTTTCTTCCTGCTGCCTGATGATCTGGATGTACAGTTCACAACTACCTCTCCAACACCATGTCTGCCGACATGTAGCCATGTTTCCCACCATGACCATAATAGTTTAAACCTCTGAAACTGTAAGCAAGCCCTAATTAAATTTTTTTTTCATAAGAGTTATGGTGGTTATGGTTTCTCTTCACAGCAACAGAACACTGGTTAAAACAATTTATTTGGTTAGGGGTATTTCAAGGATAGATTTGGCAAATGCTGATGTCATACAAACCCCTTAGGTAGACAGGAAGCAAGAAAAATGATCATCACCTGCTTGCATCACATCTATGTTAGGCAGGGAAGACACCCCTCCTGGCCAACTTCCCCCAGAAAAAATGATCAAAGATCATGACTTAACACGGAAAATCTTCACACACCTTCATTTGTGCTTACCAAATTCCAATGAGCATATCAGAAACAGCTGGCAAAGCAAAACAAAGTAAAGAACAAAAATGTGGAGTAACCTCTGAAATGAAAGAAGGCTGGTGGGACTGGAAGGGAGCACACCCAGGAGGTGAAGGAAGGAAGAACCTGAGGGAACATCAATTGGCTCCACTTGGAAATGCCCAGGTATAGGCATGGGCCAGAAGCTTACTTCTTACCAAGACTTTTGCATGGTTCTGGGAAGCAGGCTACTCGAACTGTTGCCTGATTTTAAGAAGTGACTTTAAGCTACTCAGTGTTTCTATTAAAAGTGTTTGCAGTGTAAGCCTCTTCCAGCTTTCCCACAATCTGTACATCTCCTCTACTTTGAATCTAAACTGCATGCTCCCCCCCACCCCAAGGCCCATGTGTTAAAGGCTTGGTCTGCACCTGGTTTGAATTATGAGGTGGTAGAAACTTGAAGAGGGAGGACCTCGTGAGAGAATGTTCTGATTTTTAAGGGTACATCTCTGAGGTGGATATTGGGACCTTTCAATTCATCTCCCAAAGTTGAAATTTGTGTTTCTCTTTGGCTATGCAATGAGTGGCTCTGCTCCATCATGAGCCTTTGTGTGATTGCCTCATCACAGGCCCAAAGAAACAAGACCAACCCATGATCATAAGATGAAACCTGGAAAACTGCGCCAAAATAACCTTTGGTTTTCTTTGCTATTTGTTATAGTGACACAAAGCTGGGTAGCATAATTGCCACCCAAATGAATAGGGAGATGCTGTACAAAGTAGAACCTCATGGACCTGAAGAGAGTAATCCCAGCCCCTTATATTTTTTGTTGTGAACATAGCCTGTAACAGCTGAGCCACCTCTCTGGCCCATAGATTATTTCCCTTATCGCCATCCTGCAGATGCTTTTCTTGGCACCAGAGAAGATATAGATATGTTCCTCCTTCCCTCTGTCCACATAATTATGGCCCTGAATCTTTTTTTGGTCTTTTGTACGGTGTTTGTTTGTTTGGGGTGTTGGTTTTGTTTTGGTTTTTTTGCTTGGAGGTGCTTGGGTTTTATTTTATTTATTTATTTATTTATTTACTTATTTACTTACTTATTTACTTACTTACTTATTTATTTAGGTTTGAGCCATGGCTCTCCTGAAACTCACTTTATAAACCAGGCTGGTCTTAAACTCACAGAGATCCACCTAGTGATCTCTTTATTCTATCCTTTCTGTCACTTAGGAAGAAGAGATCCCTGCATTCTGACCCTAAAGTGCTCTCCTCTATTACAGCAGCCCCCCTATCTAACTGTGGAGGCATTTCTCTGCAAAACTTCTCCTTAGTATTTTGAATTCTTATCTTAGTCCATTCAGCTTAGAAACAACAGAAAAATTCCCCCAGGGTTCTAGAAGCTTGAATAAACAACAGCAAAATGCTGCAATTAAGGCGCCAGAGATCCAGCCCATTGTGCCAGCTATAGAAGCCAGAGAGTGGGGGAAACCACAGTTTTACAATAGTGTCGTGGTTAAACACAGTGAAGTCAGGAGCACTGAGAAAGGTACACAGGAGGCTTTAAAGCTGGCCTCTCCAAGTGTTGGCAACCATGTAGACAGAGGGGCCAAAAGAGTACAGCTGACAATGGTGAAAGCTGCTGAGGGTGGCCACTGGATTGTGAGTCAAAAGGTCCAGAGAGACACTCCTAAAATACTGGGGGTGGGGGAGGGCAGCCAGACTATTTGGCAATATGGTAGGCTCAGGTCACTGGACCTGCTGGTACCTCTACTTCCTCTGATAGAAGTGACCTGAGTAGGTACATAGATATGAAGAGCATTGAAGAAGGCGTCAAATCCAGCACCACCACAGTGTGGTGGAAGTGGTAGTGGAGAAGACTGTGGGACAGGCTATGATCTGGGAGAAGAAACTGGGCAGTGGCATGAGGAGCTAGAGGACAAAGGCTGCCTCATGCAAAGTCCACCATGGCCCACAGCAGCACAGAGGGCTCGTGGACAGAGAGGCCAGAGGGCTGCAGGTCAATGAGAGCTGCTGAGGGTGGTCGCTGGAGCGTGAATCAAAAAGTCCACATGTCCCAGACAAAACTTGCTTTATCTTATTCGAAAGAGACATAAAAGGCACTGGTATTTTGGGTGTTTGTGTTGCCTTCCCCTCTCTCTAGAGACACTCAAGAGTCAATGGAAATCTTTGTAGACCATTTTCTGGTTTTGTGTGTCAACTTATTCCGGTTATGGATTTCCCTTCCTGCTCATAGTGCTCCTGCCAAAACTGCCACCTGTAGACTTACAGAATGCCTCATCCACCATCATGGTATTCCACACAGTACTGCTTCTGACCAAGGAACTCATTTCACTGCCACAATCATGGAATCCACTGGTTTTACCATGCTCCCCACCACCCTGAAGCAGCTGGCCTCATAGAACGATGGAATGGCCTTTTGAAGCAACAGTTACAGCACCGATTATGTGGTAGCAGCATGGAGGGCTGGGGCAGGGTTCTTCAGAATGCAGTTTATGTTTTGACTCAGCATCCGATGTATGGTACAGTTTCTCCTACAGCCAGTAGGATCCACAGGGCCAGGAATCAAGGGATAGAAAATGGAAGTCATTCCTAGTGACCCACTAGGATAGTTTTGCTTTCTGTTCCTGCAACCCTAAGTTCTGCAGGACCAGAAATTTTGGTTCCACACGGGGGAGTGCTCCTGGCAGGAGTCAACAATAAACATTTCATTGAACTGGAAGCTCAGACTTTCCCCTGGTCACATTGGGCTTCTGATGCCCTTAAACCAACAGCCTAAGAAAAGAATAAGTGTTAGGAGGGATGATAGATCCATCAGTAAGGCATTTTCTCAATTAGTGATCAATGGGGGGTATCCCGGACCCATTATGGGTGGTACCATCCATGGACTGGTAGTCCTGGGTTCTATAAGAAAGCAATCTGAGCAAGCCAAAGGAAGAAAGCCAGGAAGCAGCACTCTTCCATTGCCTCAACATCAGCTCCTGCCTCCAGGTTCCAATCCTTCTTGAGTTCCTGTCCTGACTTCCTCCAATGATGGATTATGATCTGGAAGTGCAAGCCAAATAAACTCTTCCACAACTTGCTTTTTGGTCATAGTGTTTTGTTGCAGTGATAAAAACTCTAAGACAAACCAGGAGGAGTCCTACTGAGGACCCAATATTAATGCTGTCACAGTAGCCAGAGATCTCAATGCAATGAATGTTTACAAGTGAAGATATGTGGGCAGAGGGATATACGGTGGGACTCCTTGTGACATACTAGGGCTTCCACAATGAGGTGTTTTCTATGCTTTGGTTTTTTTTTTATTTGTTTTTGTTGTTTGCTTGTTTTATTTGGAAGTGGGGGTTGCAAGGGCCAAGATGGATATAAGGGGACAGGGACAGGGGGATGAAAGGGCCTGGAGTACATGATGTGAAACTCACAAAGAATCAATTAAAATTTTAAGAAAGAATTCTCCTTCCCTCCCTGTAGTCTGGTAGCAGAGGGTCCAGGTGAGCATTCCCAGGCACGGAATGCCTGTTGTCTGTGAAGCAGTGATCTCTTGCCAACTCAGAGGTTTAAGTAAGGCATTAGCCTTCATAGTACTGTCCCAGATTGCTGGCATTACTGTGGGTGATGGCAACCAAATACAATAACATGAACAGAGTATTGCCTTATTCCATGAATAAATGGAGCTCTTCCTCCTGTAGCCCACTATTATCTCAAATTTTCTGATTATAAAACTCTTTCATCTTGCTTATGATTTTTACTAAGCTCTGCTAAGTCCCATTTTTCATTTCAGACTTTATGGTCATAATACAGTTTTCCAACCTCTTTTGCTCACATTGTTATTCTTTTTCTCTGTTGTGACTGCTACTGTGATGTGTCATTCTCATTCTTTTTATGAACATCTGTATTTTGGAATAAAATATGAAAAAAGTTGCTATATCAAAGTATAAGTCCTCAATTTTGGACTTTTGACATGTTCATAAAAATGGAACTGATTTTGCCAGCACAAACAGTGTGTTATACACAATTACATGCGGAAACCATTGTAGCCATAATAATGTAGCATTGATGGATAATAATTTTGAATGAATTAGAGACCACAGATGATTGCCGATGAAAGAGATAAAGCCCCTTTTTTGTTCATTACATCAATCTCTTAACACTTATGGGTACCATCTTCTTGCAAAGGCTTGGCAACCCAAGATTGGCAAGATGAAGCTGTTATAGGAAAGGTTTCATGTTTGGGATCTAAAATGTTCTCCAGAAGCTATATGTTATGGACTTTCATGGAGTGATTAGATCCTGGGGGCACCAACCTCATCAATGGATTGCCTCTTGATAGGTTTCTCATTAATGACAACTGAATGGTTGAAAAAAAAAATAACTATGTAGATGGTAGCACCTAGTGAGATAAAGTATCTTGTCATTCCCCACCTGCACTTCCTGGCTGCCAACTTTGCTTTGTAACATGTTCCTGATCCACGATGCTCTTCCTCACCATAGGCCAATAGCAATGGGACCACCCTGAAACTTCCAAAGTTAATAAACTTTCTTAAACTTTTTGAGTATTTTATATTGTGATGGAAAAATGACTAATATAAGTGTTACAGAATATAAAATATAGTATTAACTGTATGAAAAACATACATACATGACATATAGCATTAAATACACACATTGTAAGTAAGTAGTTCTCCAGAGCATCCACTTCCAAACATAGCCCCATGCAAATCTCCTCCTGAATTGCTGTCACTTCATTTCAGGTGGAAGCAGCCTAGAAAGTCCAGGACCAGCCCCACAGCACCCACTCCTTGTTTTTGAGGATGTGCAGATGCCATAAGATCTTTAAGTGTTAAAGCCAACCTCAGACTCAAGCAATATCACAGACTGCACCATAGTTCTTCAAGCCTTTATCACTGTGGTGCTTTGAATGAGAATGGCCCCTATAGGCTCATATAGTGGACCGTTTGGTACCCAGCTGGTAGAACTGTTTGGGAAGGGTTAGGAGGTATAGCCTTGTTAGAGATGTAACTGGAAATAGGCTTTGAAGTTTCAAAAGCTCACATAATTAGAAGTTAACTCTCTCTTCCTTGTGCTAAGAGCCCCCAAATTTAAATGTTTTCTTTTATCCTTGCCTGATTTGTCACAGCAATAGAAAAGTAACCAAGACACTCAAAAACAACTCAGTTAAGCAGTGCTGCCACCTGCTATATACTAGCATTCTTAAATGCTCACTTATTTGAACTCTTTGATTACTTGATATATCTAACCCCTGTCTTGCCTTTTACATAATCAGGGTAAGTTGCATATTTTAATTTCCCCAGTCTTCCTTATAGTGAGAGAAAGCAATATGACAAACTCTGGCTAATGAAAGATTCATGGAACACTACTCTAGAGGCTTTCAGAAAGATTTATCTTTCTCGTAAGTAGGACTGAAATTGCTGGTATTGCCACATGCCTATTCACGTTGTTTTTGACCATTATAAGTGTATAAACTAGACTGTGACCAAGAGATAAAGACCAAGAGAATCACAGAACTACCCACTGAGACAGAAATGAGAAAATTATGAAGACTCCATAAGTCACCACCACAAAACTGTCTTTTATTAATAATACCAAAGAACCCCAAACATTTTTTATGGACATTAACTTTTCCCCTTCAGATTTCAAAATGGTATTCTGTGTGTATATATTTTAAGATTTTTTTTCAACAATTTAGAATACAGTTGTTGACATAAATAAGCCTAAGAAACAAAAATGAGATGGTCTTTATTTTGATTTTGAACAACTCTTAAGTGGCCACATGTGAACCCTCAGTCCTGGTTGACATGTTACTTCTCCTTTGCTTTATGGGATGATGCTACAGCCTTTGCAGCAGGGCAGCATGTGCAGTGGATATGAGGAAAAACGTCTATATTGTCACTTGAGATACACATCTGTTGGTACACAGTGGAGGTACCAACCCACCTGTCTTAAAAGGGAAATATGTAACCCAAATGTTCATCATTTATTCTCTGGACATTTTATTTTTCCCTCAGCATACTGGTCAGAAAGATACTAGTATCTGTCAAATATGTATGAGTAAACATACTGGGGAGAGTCACCCTGCTACTGCTGCTCTTAAGACCCTTGGGCAATATCCAGGCCCCACAAGCTCCACCATGATGCAGAGAAGCTTCTTTCAAGAAACTAAACAAGAAGAATCTCAAACATAAGCTCTGTGTTATATTATTTTTATGAAATGGGTAAAAGGATGAAACATGTGTTGTTTCAATGATACTAGACAGTACGTGGGGGCTAAAGAACGGCTTCCCCTCAGCCTGTTTGTGACGGTTTGCCCTGCCTTCAGGAAGTGGTGTTGGATGGCCCTGAGAAGCCCATTATCCAGTTCGGTAGGTGAGCTGAAAGATGATCTTGAAGATTTACACACACACACAGACGTAATCAACCCAAGGTGAAAGAGAAGGGTCGTGACACAGAACCAGGAGAACCTGCAATGAAGAGACCTAGGTGGCACCATCTGGACATTGAAGGCCAGTTGTTCAGGGTACCAGCCCCACCAGCAAGGTTCCACACTCACAATGGTACGTGCATGAAGCAGCCTTCTCTTTCACATTGTCACCATTCTTCCTACTTTATAAAAGAAGTAGAA
Source organism: Acomys russatus (assembly GCF_903995435.1). Lineage (NCBI taxonomy): Eukaryota > Metazoa > Chordata > Mammalia > Rodentia > Muridae > Acomys > Acomys russatus. Next base: position 65,059,877 of record NC_067146.1, on the reverse strand, counting down.
ACTAGAGCTGACACTTAGGAAGTGCTAAGGTCCAGATTATTACACAATCCCGCTTGGTTTTTTTTTGTTTTTGTTTTTTTGTTTTTAATAACATTTTACCTCCAAAACAAAACATACTTAGGAAATCTAGCCCACTTGTACCAGAAACAGCAACCAAACTATGAAACTTATGTAAAGGACTACTAACCACACGAGAATTGAACTTAATGGCCTTAAAAATAATTTTAAAAATCACCCAGAAATAATTGTCGTGGTTAGATTGTTTTGTTCCTTATATGTATAAATTCAGCCTAGAATTTATCACCCCAAACTGGATGAAAAATAAGGAATGTAACAGTTTAAAATTCATACTTTTAATAATTTACCAAAATGTGAATTAATCATTTGAAGAGATATGAATGGAACCATTTGGCATTATAGCTACTCTGTGTTATATTAGTAAGCTATTCCAGTAACAGTAAGGTGGAGTCTGTTTCAATAATATGTATTTGGGTATATGTCTGAGAATTCCTAATGTTTAGTCATTAATTGTGTTGACCACAACATACAAAGAGGGGAACAGTGTCAACTGTGTCTTCCTGAGCTCTGAAACGCACACTGACTTGCCTACTTTCCTCTGGTTTGGGAAGCTGTCTCTCACTCATGCTGTTCGGAAAAGTGCCCATGGAAAATGCTAACACAGTATTCTCACAGGATATCTAGATTTGCTAGCTGATGTTTAAGACAGACATCACACGGCTGTATGACACCCTAATTTTAGATACTATATACAAAAATGTGTGGCTGTCGGCCTTAAGCACTCACACATGCTCAGCTGAGAGTTCATGTGATGAGTGAGGCTTTTCTAGTTAGTCAGTTTACACCTATAGACAAGCACCAAGAGACATGCACACTACAAGGAGCCTAGAGATGAAGAGTTTGTATTTCACACCTTTAAGGGAAACGCTGTCACAGAGTGCTGATGACATGGTTTCTATCACTCATGCTCTAATTTGGGGGTCTTTGCAACAAAAGGGGCTTGTGAAGGTTTCTGCCCTTCTTTCTTCCTCTTTTAGGATTTCCAGTAGGTTCTGTGTCAGGCACTAATCAGTCAGTGGTTTTTGGTCCAACAGGTATGTTAGTGGTCTTTTTGCACCTTTTTAATCCTTCTGCAAAATCCCAAGTTCAAATGCCGGAAAGCGTGATGTCTCTGGTACCAACATGTCAGAGAGAAAGTGAACAGCACCAGCCATACCTGCAAATGAAAATGTGCATCATTTAAGAACCACGCAGGTTAGGGGATAAGACAAAGTGACATTTAATCCCTTCCTCTACCAGGGGCTGTTAAGGACGTAAGAGAAAGTACCATCATAAATTAAAAATGACATTATTACCAACAGCACCCAACAGAAAAGTAGACCATCTTTTCTTTACTGTTGAGCATACGTGTGTGTGTGTGTGTGTGTGTGTGTGTGTGTGTATGTGTGTGAATTCAGGCATATGCATGCCACAGTGTGAGTATAGACTTCAGCAGACACTTTCAGGTGTCAGTCCTTGCCTTCCACTGTGTTTGAGACAGAGTCTCCATTGTTTTCTACTGCACGCACAGCAGTGTGGCTAGTTGGCAAGTTCCTGAGGTCCCCCTGCCTCACTTCCCAAATCCTCTTTAAGATGCAGAGATTATACACTTGAGCTTTGCCTCTACACATCTGGGTTCTGGGAGTCGAAACTCAGATTCTCACACTTGTGTGATGAGCACCTTTTCCTACTGAGCTCTCCTCAATTCTGCTATAGTATGTTTGAATTGGCTTTTGGGTTCTTATCTTGCATTTGAGATGTTAAGATGACCCAGTGGGGCTGGAGAGGTGGCTCAGCAGTAAGTCAGATGATACTGCAGCATCTCTGGATGCAGATCTCGGATGCAGCTCAGTGTTACAATGCTTATCTAATTGGTGTAAAGGCTTGAGCACCATCATCAGCATGTATGATTTTAAAAAGCAAACAAAAGCCTCTGAGGAATTTAAGAATGTTGCCAAGTGTATGTCAATAAAGGAAACTTTCCTTTCAGAGATTTTACAGTCTCCATCCAACTTTATCTCTTCTTTAGCTTCTAAGAAAGTAAATTTCAAATAAGTGTGATTTGTTTATATCAAAATTCCTCCCCATAAGCAGGGCGCTGATTAAACAACAGCTTTTGAAATTGACTGACAGGAACTGAGGGTGGCGTGGGGGCTTCTTGACCCCCTGTGTCTCCCCCTCACAACTTCAGTTTGCTTAGTTAGTTTTCTTCTGCCATAAAATTCACCCACAAACAAATACATAAATCCTAAGTGTTCTTTTTTTCATTTTGACAAACTGTACAGCCTGTATCAAACAAACCTTCATCACAATCTGGATTTATCACCCTAGAGTGGGTCCATGTGTCCATGCATTCTACATTCATTCCATCATTAGAGGTAACTGCCATACTTGAGTTTTGTCTGTTTCAGAACTTGACATGGATGGAATCTGTACACAATTCTTCTCTTAGGTTCCTGTAGTTCATGTCTGGTTGGTGGTTGCTAGTAGTCTACTGAGTACCATGTCAGAGGCTGTTTGTTTGTTTTGCTACTGAAGAATATTTGTGTTGGTCCAAGCTTTCTCTACAAGTTTTTATTTGATGAAAGGGTTCTAGAAGCTTATTTTAAAGAATAGAGAAAAACAGGAACCTATTGGAATCCAACAGAAACAAACAGTAGCTCTAAATACCTTTGAGAGGACTCTAGAAAAAAATACTACAAGAGTAAACTTAACATCTCCCCCCATCCAGTAAGCCTTCCAGGGTATATCCTTGTGCATATTTCACAGAAATTCTAACAGTTCTGGAGTGCTTGCAAGCGCAAAAGTTGTGAAGTTTTCCTGAAGCAACAGCAAATGCACTAGTGCTAGTCCTCCGAACAGAGAGAACAATTTCACTAGCCCAAATATTTAAATGTACAGATTTATTTTATTTTTTTATACTCCTACCTTCAAAAAGGGAATAGGGTCTATCAGGAATGCGGCACCCATGCGCTCCGTAATCTAGACACCATTCTGCAAACTAAAAAGAAAGACAGTTCTTTTTAAGGATAGAATTTTGTGAGAGGCAATGGATGCAACACTTTAATGAATGTCTAAGAACTAAAGAGTGGGCTCAAAATATGGCTCAGTGGTTAAGAGCATACAGTTCAGTTCTAAGCACCCACACGCATCAGGTGGCTCACAAACACCTGAAATTCCAGCCTTCATGGGAACCAACGTCTTTGACCTCTTTGGGCACCTGCATTTCCATGCTCATTCCTACAGACACACAGAGATATATAACTTAAAATTTAAAAAAAATTTTTTTTTTGAAAAAATAGAGTCCAATTTGGTCAGGAGTGGTTCCAGAGCTCTGGACTGGAGTGTATGGCCAAAAACCCCTAGCAGGATGAGAATGAGGGACCTTTCATTGCCTGTGTCCTCTTCTGTAGATTACAGCTACCTTAAAGCACTGTAGGGACACCTGGAGAAGAAATGCACACTAACTCAACAGCACCTTGTTCCTTCCAAGCTCCATCTGAATAAAATCCCTGGCTATGAACCTGCCCTCAGACTTGGCCACTGGATCTCCGTGGCCTGCAGCCATGCTCCAGGAGAACATGCTTGGGATGCTTCGGGACCTTGGTGTCCTCATCTCTAAGCTGTTGTTGGAACAATTCTTCATTGTGGAAATACCTAGCCTTAGCTCTCTACTCTACGGGTTTTGCATCCTAAGTAAGTTAGTGCCTTCCTTCTTACATCACGACTTTGCCTTGGTGTATAACTCATCACTTCTCCACTAATGATTTGACGAACGCCAATGTGGAAACCCAAGGTCATCTTGGTTCTTCCCCACCAGCTTCACAGTGACTTTTCTAAAGAAGAGTCTTAACATGGGCCATCCACTTTCCAAATCAGTGTTCAGTCTGGCTGGTTATTAAAATTAACCCTTAAGTCCTGAAAATCACTAATAAGAGAGATTCTTTATTTAAATGATCAGGAGTGGGTCACAATGGCTCTCAGGTGTAATCAAGGTTGAGAACTGCTCTGTGCATCTCTGAGTTCAGGTCCTAACATCTCTCCTCCCATGGCATCCCACAGCACTGGCGTGCTCTCTCTCCATATACACTGAGGTGTTTCCTGACTCTGTAGCTTTGTATTAGCTATTATAAAAGGAAATTATGCCACTTACCCAGGCTACTCCCTTCCTAACTGACCTACAAAGTGCCATCTTTTAAGAAAAAGATCTTCCTACTTATTTAACCATCCAGCGTTATACTTACCTTTGCCTCTAGCTCCTGTCTGTCTCCATGATCTAGTGACCAGGAACTTTACATCATTACCTTAGATGCTTCAACCTCCAGGCCATTAGGCAGGCACTTTCTTCTCTTTACAACTTTCCTCATCCTCCTTTGAATAACTTCCATGCATCCTTCTAGTTTTGGCCTACCCACCATTTTCTGACCTCCCAGGACTAGACTGGGCTCTGCCCTTTTATGCTTCTATAGCACCCAGTAATCACTCTATGAGTGTGGGCACCATACAGATAAATGCATTATCAGGGATTCCAAAATGGGGAGGCCTGTTCTATTTGGGTTGACAAAAAAAAAAAAAATCATATTGGTAGTAGGGTTCATTGTCCAAATGGTATTAAAAATGTGGTATCCATAATGTCTCATCTGTCATGGGATACTGCAAACATTTTGGTGTATTCCTCAATCATTAATCATTTTAGAGTATATATGCAATTACACCATGTGAAACATGCAGAGTAATAAACATACAAGCAACCATTTACCATGTCTGGCTTCATGCTGTTCATGAAAATCTACTCAAAGCATATTTAATTGTTTCTATTTGGGGCCTTGTGCTATTGATGTACATTTTATAGGGAAGTACCCTAGACAAGGACTATCATGGATCTTATATTTCATCACTTTGAGCCAAGCAATAAGCAAAACATTCAATAAATGAGTGGGTGATCCTTCCATGGGCAGTCTTAAAGACCCTGAGGAATGCCATAGTTAAACTCAACACTGAAATGGCAAAGAGATGCTGTGCAAATCACAAGGGGAAATGCATTTTTGGTGAAGGAAATAGTCAACAACAGTTTAGACTCTGTTCTATTGAGGGAAGAACAGTGCTGTCTAGTGTGGTATGCCTCAAAATGGTGTAAGAGGAGAAGAAGAATAAGTGGAATGAGCAAGGGTCAAGGCATGCCGCACTGCAGCCACTCAGGGAGAGGGGGTAGGTTTGACAAGTGGTTTAATGGGAACCAATGAAAGACTTAACTAGAAACAACTGTAAATAGTCTCAGTGTTGTGTCAATTAACTCTTGAACCATCCTGGGTACACAGTCATCTTCACCCCATTTTTTCAAATAAAGAAATAAAGGCTTGAAGAATAAATATACTTTAAGACAATAAATCATTTTTATAAGTCAACTATGATGTCAAAGATCTGTGACCCTAGAACTTGGGGGGTGGAGCAGGAAGGTCAGAGTTCATGGTCATGCTTGGCAACAGCAAAACCAAGGTCTATCTGTGCAAGTTGAGACCTTTTCTCAAAAAAAAAAAAAAAAAAAAAAAAAAAAGTCAATATATAGCACCATGATTCCAGAACTTGTGCTCTTTGGAGTAACATTTATGTTTGCTACCTTTATCTCATAGACAGAGACACAGAGGGCCAAGGACAAGGCTGTGCCAGAAGAAATAGATCAAACCACAGATTGGGAGGAGTAGGTTCTAAGACAGAAGAGGAGTTGTGCTTTTGGGCTCTGTTCTGGGAAGTTCAGAAACTGTGTGGGTAGAGGTGCCCTCACCTTGCAAGCTCGATAGAGGTACTTCTTATCCTGGGTCAGGTGGTAAAGGGACAAAAAGGAATAACCATTTCCAGAGGTCCCATGGCAGATTCCATAGCCTTTCCGGAGCAGACCTCGCTGCCAAATCACATCACTGCACTCCATGGCCTCTTTCAAGTATTTCTCCTCCTTAAAAACCTGGAGAGTAAGAAAGCAAAACAGTTAGCAAAATGTTTTGAGTAAGAGTCAGAAAAACGCTTCTTCACTGATTAGAAAAATATACAACATTATGAAAACTGATACAGAATTAGGTTTTAACAAGCACAAGAGCCTCTCCACCAAGGCAGGCAGATCTGTATGTCCTTCTCCAGAGTCTTACCAGTGAGTCTCCACATACCCTCCTAAATATGCCAGATCTAAGATCTAGTCTTAGTCCCAAATCTAGTGCTCAGGCCTTGTCTGGCCATCTGTGCCTATGTGGCAACCAACTTCTAAGCTTCCATCAGGACTTGTCCCTGCCTGCCTGGAACCCACAAGACCCTGGAACAACGCATGCAACCTCTCTACCCAACCAGATCTACCCTACACTAGAGACTTGGATCAGGGCACACACCCTGCACACCAGCCCAGGCTACCCTGTTCAACTGACTTCATTCCACCAGAGTTATTTCCAACCTTCAGGCCTAAACTCACCCCCACATTATCTCCTCTGCTCCAACCTGCTCTACCCATACCAGACACAGAACTAACAAAAGAGGTCCCCATGCCCAGCTCTCATTGCAAAAATACAAAAAATATGAAAGGTCACTTAGCATTCTCTCTCCAAAACCTACCAGTCCTGTACATATGTTTGCCAAAGAAATACCTAGTTGAACCACAAGACACAGAATTTAAAGGAACAATCATAGATTTTTTTTCAAAGAATTAAATGATCTTAAAGAAGACACAAGAATAAAAACAAAATACTTGCAATACTGATAGACATATATCAAAAAGATTACCCAGCATGACCAAGGTGCCTTTATCCTTGAAATCCAGGACAGTTCAGCATTCATAAATCAATCAATGTAGCAGACAACATAAACTGACTTAAATAGGAAAATCACATGATTTCAATTTATATAGGAAAGACCTCTAGCAAAATTCAAAATGACTCCATGATAAAAGTCCTAGATAACACAGGAATATAGGGAACATACCTCAAGACAATAAAAGCTATATGTGAGAAACTCACAGCCAACATCATCCTAAATAGAGAAAAACTTGAAGCAATCCTATCCTAGTGAAGCCAGAAACAAGACAGGGATGTCCACCATCCCAATCCCCTTTGAATATCGTGCTCCAGGCAACTAGCTGAAACAGATGAGAGTAAAATTAGAGTATACAAGTACAAAACCAAGTCAAACTATTCCTACCTGACGGGACAAATACATTAGAGATGCCAAGGTCCTTACTAGAAACAATACAATTCAGCAATATGGCAGGATACAGAATCAGCTTGTACTCTGAACTAGAAAAGGTAGTTGAATTCTGTAAGCATTCTTACTATCAGGTAGCTTAATAGGCTGTCCTACTACGAGACTGAAAGGCTGTGGCAAGAAAAGCAGATTGTAGCAGTAAAGTTCAAGTCTCAAGAAGAAAGAAGAACTTTAACAGCAACTGGGCCAGATACATACTAGTCTATCTAGTATCACCTATCTGTCTGTCTAATCATTTATTTAACTATCTGTCTGTCTTTCTGTCTTTCTTTTTTTCTGTCTGTCTGTCTGTCTGTCTGTCTACCTATCTATCTATCATCTAACATCTATCTACTTATCACCTACCATCCATCTATCTATAACTTATCATCCATGTATCTATTATCTGTCTTTCTACCTCTCTGTCTACCTATCCATCTATATATACACTAGGAAACATGTATACACTTGTTTGTTCCCTAGTTAATTGGCCATTCGTATGATCATTTGGTAAAGAGGCTGGCTGCTTTTTGCCCTTATCTCAACAACTTACCTGAAGCTAAATCTATAAGTAGTAAACAATTTCTGTGACAGAGGCAATTTAAAGCCAGCATAACACTAAGTCTGTGCTATGGTCATTGTGGTGGGTGGATGATCTATTACGCAGCTCTACAGGGAACAAGAATAAGCGGGGCAAAGAGCAATGCAAACGTTGTTTCATGATCAAAAGAGTATTAGGAAACGATGTTGCAGTCAAGGGTTATTAAGAAGCTTCTGACTCTTCCTCCACAGTTTCAGAGCCACTAAGACCAGACACTGTGTGACAGGGATTCCCTGTGTGAATGCCGTGAGAGGGCAAGAGCCCCTAAGATATATACTGTCTATCTACACACTAGTATAATGCTCTATCTGTCTATATAGCTATCATCTATCCACCCATCCATCCTTTCAAAGGAGAGGAAGAAAAGCTGTTGATTCCATAAAACATTAATAAATTAGATCTGACCAGGAGAGACCTCCTAAAGATCTGACTGCAGACATGAAAAAAGAAACTGAGAAAAACAAGAAAACATATAACATAAATTGCTGATCCCTTTACTTGGGAAAGGCTCCAAGACTGGCTGAAACATGAGAACATGTCTCTGCATAGCCAATAAATCTTGCTGGGTACAGAGTCTTCAGGACTTATCATGCCATCCTTTCATATGGCGTGGACGAAAACTTATATTACAGTTTGTTTATATAGTCCAAGCTGACTAATAAAGAAAGACAGATACCTTTCCTGCTCAAAGAGCAGAGAATCATCTTTAGCTGAATTGTACACTCTACACATTCCATACATGTGTTAATGCAAAAATGTATATTGCCTTTAAAAGTTTATATGTTTACAGAGCAAAAGGAGCAGACATCAAAGACAAGAAGTCCAGGTGATTCAGCCTCACAGACTGCCTCAATAGCTGTTTCCTCAAAAATCTGCAGCCAGAACAAATTCTAAATAGCTAGTTAAGACTGTCCAGCATCGTAGATTGTTCCAGGCAGAACTTTAGTTAAGCCTGCACCTTCCCATCATACAGAGACTGGACAACAAATGACACAGCTAGTTCTCCCAGAATATGGCCAGTATCCAAAAATGTCACCCCAAGACAGCAGAAAGCAATTTTAAGAGAATGATGCCCCATTGCCAAAAAGAGGGATAGGTGGTTTTTGGCCATTTGGTGGGTGATGGATGTTTGTCATCATTTAAGGAGGGTTGGTTACAAGTTGTTAATGGTCTTGGTCAGGGAGAAAACAAAGTGAAGAAGGCTATACACTGGGATTTCTTTCTCTCTTTTTCTTTCCTCTTGTCTTTCTGGCCTATCTAATGTTTGGGGGCTAACAAAGGGAAAAGGGATGAAAAGAAAAAGGGAAGATATAGGAATGATCATATAGAAGGATAGATTATTGAATCTACTTTTAAACTAGAAAGCATTAACAAATGAAAATTTTACATTGGTATTGATTTTTTGTATATTGAAAAATATAAGATTATTTTTGATACAACATATTGTATATGTTTCAACTCTTGTTTAAGGTATTGTACCTATGCAACTCATTTTAGTGCAATATAAAGTTCTAGTCCTTCTTAAGCTGCTATTACAAACTGTTTAGGATAATTAAGAAATGCAAGTTAAAAGTCAATCAAACACGCTCATATTAGCTACTAGTTTAGTTTTGCACAGAAATAAGCTTTATTTCGTCTCCTATAAATGTTTTCAAAGTTAATCAGATAATAAATAGCTAGAAACAAGCAATGTTTACCTATCCAGATATACTATAGATAGATAGATGGTCTTCAAAAACCATAGAGATGTACAAAATATGGCTTTCAAAAATGTTTTCTTAATAAAAGGCCTTCTTGACAGCAAGAAATGTGAGACCCTGGTAGCACCTCCATTCTACCTCAAAGAACAAGATGACCACTGAAGAACCTCCATATGGAGTTTGTTTATTAGCAGCAAACTAAATGGCAGGCTAGCCACTGGGCAAGAAAGAAACTGTCCTATCCTCAACAGCAGACAGTACGCTGCCCAAATTGGAAAACTGGATGCAGGCAAGTCAACTGGTGAGCTTTGCCAAGACAAAGTAAGCAGTTCTTCATAATTCCTGCTTCACAGAAAAAAGTCTGTCATATACTGGGCCAGAAGGCCAAAGATGATGATTCCCCAGTATTTCAGAGGAACCTTGGGTGGCTGCGCAAGCAGCCAAATGTCTGTCATTTCTGTAGTTTTGGAAGCTTCTTGCTCTATACTTCATGTCTAGTCATCCTTCTCAGGTCTCTGATGGAGTTGAAGACTAGATAACTATAGTCTCACATATAAGCTTAAGTTGTTTAGCATTAAAAATTTGTTTTTAGGTCTAAGAAGATATTTTAGGTGGATAAATGAAAGTTATGATATAAAGTACAGAACTATGAACTCACCAAGATAGGATAGATAGTAGAATACTTTTTCCATGATTGCCAAATACAAATGGACTAGACATCGTGAATGTAATTCCTACCTAATAGTTTTCACAATTATTCTTATTGTATGTCGTTTATTATTATAAGACAAAGCTCCTTTTATTGGACTAAATGGGGGGAGATGTTGGGGAATGATTTTGTGCCCTGTGAATTCAGATGCTGATTTTTGTGCCCAGAAATCTGGTTGTAGTCCAAACATGGGCAATGTAATTATTACTGAAGAATCTCCTGTCTCAATGTTGTATAAAAATTATTCTCCATCATCTGTGATTGATTAATAAAGAGCTGAACAGACAAGGGTTGAGTAAGAGAGTTGTGCCAGGACTTGGAATCCCAGGAGGATGGTCCCTGGTGGAAGAAGGTAGAGGAGAAGGTGGCCATGAAGAGGTCACCATGGGGGCGGTCGCCATGAGGACACATATGGAGCAAGAGTGGGCAGGTCAAGACTAGATGGTAAGTAATAGGGCACATGGCTTGGAAATAGTCCAGACCAGTGTAGAAGGCTTAGAATAGATGAGTTCTGTCTAACTACAGGGCTTTAAAGATTATTAATAACTATAATATGTTTTCATGTCATTATTTGTCAGCTAGAGTGGGAGTAGAAAAAAATACTTTTATTTTTACACCCACCCATGCATTCATCTGTATACACTTGTTTCCTCATATGCTGTGTTTCGTCTTATTCTACCAATCTGTGAGTATAAGAGGTTTTTCCGTCTTCTAATATCTTTCTTACTCTCTTTCTTCAGAGGTAAGTTTTTGCTGTAGAGGTCGTTTACCTCCTTAATTAGGCTTGTTTTGCTTTGTTTTGTTTTTCTAGACTATTGAGAATAGGATCATTTCCATGATCTCTTCCTAGGTGTATCTGTTGTTTCTGTTTTGAGAAGCTATTAATTTTTGCAAGGTAATTTTGTGTCCTGCCAATTTGGTCAAAGGGTAGATCTTTTCTGGAAGCTTTCTAGGAGAATATTTGGGATAGCTTATGTATAAGATCATGTCATCTGCAAATATGGATAGTTTGAATTATTCTTTTTGAACCTCTGTCTCTTTCTTTTTCTTGTCTTAGTGCTTTATAGTGACTTGAACACTATATTGAAAATAACCGGGAATAGTGGACAGCTCTGTCTCAGTACTGATTTGACTTGATTTGATTTGATTGGTTAGTAGTTAGTTAGTTAGTTAGTTATTTAATTACTTTTGTTTTTGAGAATCTCTCTCTATGTAGCCCTGACTGGCCTGAAACTTAGTATGTAGACCTTAAATTCATAGAGATATGTTGACTTCTGCCTCCTAAGTACTAGGATTCAAAGAGTATATACTACCATGCCAGCTTTGTTCCTGACTTTGAACTAAGGAATGCCGAGCCTGGTAGAACTTGTCTTCCTCAGGGAAGAGCAGAGCTGTTGGTTATCCAAAACAAAATGGCCAGCCCCCAAATCATGTATATAAGTAGTATTATAGAAACTGAACACATTGTTATTTATGTATTCGGGAATATATACACAAATATCAACAATTATAAAAAAAGAAGTCATATATTTAAAAGAAAGTTGGGGGATACATGAGAGCAGTTAGAGGGAGGAAAATGAATGGTAAAATAATATCGTTATTTTATAATCTCAAATATATATATGTGTGTGTGTATAATTTTTAAAAGTAAGTCAGATTTGCTGGCATGTACTTGTAATCCTGCTCAAACATGATGGAAGGCAAAGACCAACACCAAAGATTATCCCCTGAGATCCATCCATATGGCATGGGTAGTCACACTAACACAAAGATTTTTTTTTTTTTTTTCAAAACAAGGTTACTCTGTGTGCAGCCCTGCCTTCCTGGAACTCACTTTGTAGACCAGGCTATCCTTGAACTCACAGAGGTCCACCTGCCTCTGCCTCCCAAGTACTGGGATCAAAGGCATGTGCCACCAAGCCTGGCTAGAAAGATTAAAATTTAAAACCAGTTTCAGTGTACAGTTGAATGGGCTTTCCAGAAGCAACCTGGAAGCTGGGTGGTAAAAACTGTGCTTGATCATTTAGAATACTAGAGAAGCACTAACCTGGTAGGCCTGTAAGAGCATGTGGATGACGCCTGGAGCACCATGGCACCAGTGGACCAATCGGTCTGTTTCATTGCTTAACGAAGATGGGTAATTTCCAGATCGGAATTTTTTGTGGCGCACATAATCGATGCTGGGCTTCACCATTTCTGTTAAGGTTTCTTGGTCCACTTTTGCTTCCGGCTTTAAAGGCACAAAAAGAAAACAATTTTTTTCTGAAGTTTTTTTTTTTATAACTACTGTAGCATGGCTAATCTTATACATCTTATTACTTATAACACCAAGAAAAGTACAAAATTAGAATTCACTCATGTGAGGTTTTTTTTACCCCCTACACTTAGCTTTTTTTGTTTGGTTTGATTCTTTGAAATCTTGAATGTATTTGTGTTCCAATGTGTTGAACTTATTGATGAATTGAGACCAACAATTGAAATAAAACCATCCTACAGAGTGGTGAGCTGAGGGGCTCTGTAAGGAACCCTGAACTACGAAAGATTTGTGTGTGTGTGTGTGTGTGTGTGTGTGTGTGTGTGCGCGCGCGCGCGCGCTGTCTAAATTCAAATCTTTTCTTTCTTCCCATGTGGCTCCTCCTCCTCCTAAAGGTCAAGTACAACTCATTTCTCAAATCAACTTACTTTTTTACTTCGGGCAAATTTTTTTTTTCAAGGAAGGGAATGGCTTTACTAAGTCACAAATTTGATAAATCAATACAGTACTGTTAACACAATAAAATATTATTTCTTCTGGAGTCATATATTATCTTAGGGCTAATTTTCACTCCAAAAAATATAATTTAAGTACCAAATCCAAACACTGGTTTCCAGCAGGACAGGTTATTTTATACAAATCAATGTCATTTGAAATCGTACAATTTCTCTTTGTAAAGTGAGTTCCTCATGCAGGCGGTTCTAGCTCACAGTGGTGGCTCCTATGTGGACACACGGGCAGCTGGGCTGTGTGGTTTGGTCCACAGCCTGGAGTGTTCCAGTGTCCGGAGCTTTAAGAGTCAACCTAAGAAGACTCCAAGTCAACATCAGTTTCTTCCAAGCACTTAAATAACAACAAAGCCATTAATTGTTCGCATCAACAGAAGACTTTTCCTGTCAGTCTTTTCAAGCCCTTCAACCTCAGATAATCCCTTTGATTTAGAAGCTCTGACCTTTTGTTTTGATCAAGTCACAGCTTTCCTCAGCTCATTAAAAAAAAAAAAAAAAAAAAAAGACTACCTAAAATAGTTGTATCTTTTAAATAGCAACTGAGTATGCTGTCAGCTTGAACAGTCCTGGGGCCCTGGTGCTGCACACCGATTTCCACTGTCACTTCTCCACCGCTGCTGCCATTGGTGTCCTTGGGCTTCCTCTTGCTGATGCTGTCAAGTCTTCAGTCTCAGCGTTCAGTTTATGTATCACCCATTCTATGGCTTCTCCGCCTTTGTTAGCAATGGAAGAGATGGTGCTTGCCACGAGTCCCCCACGGTAGCTGCTGAGGCTGACCCCTTTCACAGTGACGATGGCTTCCTGGGTCAGGACAGTCTCTCTGGGTCCTGGGGGTGCGGCTTGTATGTGAGCCTCTGTCTACTGAGACCATATGTGTAAATGAGGTGTTAGCAGACTGGAGCTCCACAGTCCTCTTCGCTGGGTCAACTACACAATGCTGCTGCACGTATGTTTTCTTTCTTGCTGCACCAATAAGAGACTTCACAATGGAAGGCAGGCCCCACTCTGTACTGTGTCTGAGGCTGTACCCCTTTCCAGAGGGATCGACATGTCTGTCCAGCACGTTAATACCAACCATGCTTGGGTTCATGGGGTTTGGGTATTTCTGCATTGCAGCACTCGTAACTGTTTCCCACGGGGAGACATGCCCCAAAGTCCAGATCTTCATAGTGCCAGCCTCTGGGTATTCCGCAGCATCGGGGGCCGAGGAGGCACACAACTTCACTGGCCCCTCCATGTCCCTGCCGGCTGACCTTGCAGTGAGGGCCTGGTGCAAAGGACACCTGCCAGGCAAATTATTTACCATCCCTTTCTTTAAGGTAATCAGAATAATTAGCTCCAATTGAACAATATATGTTTGTCTCTGTCATGCAGCGATTTGTATAATAATAGGCATTACTTACTGAAAACATTCACTAGCTGTTACCTCCTAGAATGAACCAAATTTGCTTTAAAGTTTTACTCAAGTGTTAAAGAATACAAACAATTGGGAAATATTTACTCTTTTGAGGGACTGTTTGATGGGGTTTTGTTTTGTTTTGTTTTGTTTAAGTACTGAAATATAAAACATTCTAAGGATTTCAAGATACTCTGCAGATTCTCAAGAAAAAAAATGGTGATAACAAATTGCAAGTTAGGCTAATTAAATTTCTTCTAGTGTGATATGTTAGCAAGCCCTCACAAATCTAGATTATTAGTAAAATCTGGGGTAAAGGTTCATTCTCTGTCCAGTGAGTTAATTTTCATTTGATTCGGAGAACAAGATTCCAAATGGGGTATAAGTATTACTCATAATTAAAGAACAATCCTCCTTTAAAATGTATATTATCCTACTAAAACAACAATATAACTCTTAAATACAATAAAACCTTCTCTCTCCCAACAAAAAGACTTTGTTTAGCATGGAGTAAAAGACAACTTAAGGAATACACTTGCTTCTAAACTTGACTGAAGTAAAGTTAGTTTAATATTTAAAAATACATAATAGAATGCCTTTAGATGATTTCCTGAGATATACTAATAGGTTAGGTTTTTTTAAACTATAGTTCATGAAGTATATATTCAGAATACTAAATTATTATGCTTAGAAAATTATTTATATAGATAAATTCTTATCTGAAGTATGCATGCATTTAATACTAACACTCAGAGGCGGAGGCAGAAAGATCTGGGGTACAGAGGTGGAGGCAGAGAGTACAGGGGTACAAGGCTATTATCAATTATACAGGAAAGTCCTAAAATGAAGGTGGCCCTCCGCCTGTTATCATTTTACAACTTGAGTGCACCCTTATCTCTGAAACAATGTATCCATACTACATTCTGAATGTGTCTGGTCTCAAGGTTTTCAGTAGATCACAAAGACGTTCAGAAGGGAGGGAAGACCCAAGAGGGAGTCAGTGACAAGCAACAACAACAAATTATTAAATCAGTGTCCCCAAAAGGAGGTGCTGAGTCTCTTTTCTGGGGTGGAGGCTGTACTGCCCATTGTTGTGAGAGAGGTGGAAGTGTCTGAGGCCAACAGCGCAGCGTAGTGATCCACTGTGACATGTGGAATTCAGCTCCCTTTGCTCTCCTCCATGCCTGGCCTTTTCTCATCAAGAGATGCTTTCTTTTTGTCAAGCCCCAATGCCTTTTGTTTCTCCTAGGAATTACTGGAAGGAAAAGTTTAACATATCCAAAGGCTCTTTAGAGATATTTGCAGAAGATCCTTTATCCACTACCCTGCCTTCATCTCAACACAGATATATGTCTGATGCAGCTTCTGTGGTACATGTCACTTAAATTCCCCCCGTTCTATGGTTCAGCAGGAGAAACAGGCTGGTTTCTTGCTGACAGCCCCCTCAGGCATTTCTGTGTAATTTTCTGTCCTGTTAGGTCATTTGCCATTTTTTTTTTAACTTATTTCCAGTTTACATCTTTTTATTTTGGGCTCCTATATGTCTTCCCGGTTTCATCAAAGAATTAAAACTTGTGGGTTTTGTTTTTCTTGTTATTTTGAAAGGATTTGTAAGAGAACTTTGTCTTTTTCCTGTCATTGCAAAACTGGACTTCCATTTTTCAAATGGAATTGGAAAAATTTTCATATAGACTGTATTGACAGCCTTCTAAATGATAGCCAAGAGACAGCATGACCCCAGGACATATGGCAGGGCACAGAGGCCACAGGGCATGCAGCATGGGGCAGAGAACATTTACACACATCTCCAACACAGGCTTCATCGCACCACTTCGCCTCCTCTGCAGAGGGGTCTGGCCGGCTACATCACTTTTACTTAGTCTGTAAAAGCTGGCATATGTTTCTAAATATAGCAGTTACTAAACAATGCTATGTGTACTTCATCATAAAAGCAAAGAAGTAAAGTTTTCATAATTTGTATTTTTCTTAAAGAACAAAACCACCCTAAGCATCTGCATCTCCGTTAGCACATAATCTCCGCTAAGGAGTTCCTACTTCAATCAACAGGACAAGAACAGAGGGAGGCTTTGGGTGATAAGCAACTATTCTGGTGCAAATTATATACAGAATGTGCTTTTAGAAATTCACTGCTATAAAGCCAAGTTAATTATCTGTGAGTCATAGTAGGAACCTTTAATTCAGCCTATTTGTTTTCTATGAAGAATTTAATCCCTCATTCATATTAGTCTAATATTTTGTTCTATGGTTATTTATTTATTATCCTAGAGAATTGTCAGGTACCTGCATTAACATGTAGTAGATTCCAGCCATCCCATGGGCTGCTCCAACGTATTGCTTCCTGTGCCACTGATATAACAGAGGGCAGCGCTCAGTTTTCCTTTCTTCCCTTGACAGAGTCTTTCCTGACTCAATAATAGCAGTGACTACCTACCGAGACAAGGAGACATCAGAAATCAAAACAACTTAGAAGCACCTTCATCTACTCTAATTAACATTAGTGTGTAGGAGAGCAGAGTATTAAAAATATTTTAAGCACCCATTATCTAAGAATATTTTTATTTAATAAAATCAGAGAGAGAAATCAGGAAATAATATTTGAGAAGAAAAACATTTTTTAAAAAATTACCTATGGAATTGAAGTTCTAGTATGAAAAGTTGACTAAATTTTATTGAGCCTTCCTATTAAGAACTACTATAAACTTGTTACTTGCTTCATTGTAGGCTCAATTTTCTTAACAAATATGTTATTACAAACTTATTAACCGAGAGTACCTCACTCATAACCCAACTAACCTAAACAATAGGAAAAGAAGAGTAAAGAATACAATAATAAAACCGTATGGATATCAGGTCCAAGGAACGATTCTCCTGGCATAATCAGCAGGATTTCTTCTGCTGGAACCTGGAGCAACCAGAACCCAGAACCTCAGCAGGAGCCCAGAGCTCCGAAGCCTTCCCTCAAGCGGTTCTCTCTAGGAGCATCTTGAAGTGGAGCAATGAACAACCAAAACTATCCCAATTCTCCAAAGGCCTCCTCTCTTGTTTTTGGCTCACATTTATATCTCCTCTCAGAATTTGTTCAAGAATGTTTTTCAGCTGGTTAATAACCAATCTCCCCCACACGGTGGTTTGTCTTCTAAGGGGATAAACATCACCTGCTCTCTCACAAGTCTTTTCTCATCCCCCACTTGTGATCTAAACAAAAAACATGTTTATCTCTCCTTCACTTCATAGATGTAACATTTTCCCTAAAATGCAGCAAATACATTTTCAAGACAGGGTACACACATTAGCTTCACTGATGAGGGAGGGGCTAGGGAAATGTGGTCTGTGTTATGGTCTATTGTCTGGAGTTAAAGACTCACTTTAGTAAAGTGCTGCAGATTTTAGATGTGCATCTGGCCTTCTAACCAGACATCTAAGCTGTTGGAATGAGATGGGAGCAGACATAAGGTGTGTGCCCTGTAAAGGGAACCCTGACAAAGGAAGCTGATTCTTTTCCCTTTCCAAGCAACTAAGAGTGCCTGCTATATTTAGTCATGCAGCTAAGGGTGTCTGTGAAGAACAGAGGAACAAAAGGGAGTATGGGCAGCCAATCATGGTCACCTCATTTTACTTTTTTGAACTTGAACTGTGTAGTTCCAATGAAACCCAACCTAACCAACAAAGGTCACAGACTTTTAGAAAGATGTTTGAGAAGAAATGTAGCTGTTTTAAAAAAAAAAAATTTTATGAGATGCCTTTAAAAAAATTAATCCCCCCAGGTGGTGGTGCCACACACCTTTAATCTTAGCACTCCGGAGGCAGAGGCAAGTGGATCTCTGTGAGTTCGAGGCCAGCCTGGTCTACAGGGTGACTGCTAGGATATCCAGGGCTACCCAGAAAAACCCAGTCTTGAAAAACCAAACTAAGTAGGTAAAATAAAATAAAAATTAGTCCCACCTAGAATCAGAAGCTTCATAACTGTATGCTAACGGATAGTTTTTAGTACTGGTCAGTCCAGCTGGCCCACAATACCTCTTTAATAGCTGCCTCACCAACAGTGCCGGGGCCAATTTCTGTGTTCAGGTACAGTAAGGCATACAGGTAACCTGCCCGTCCATACAGCAGCTCATCAGGAAGCTCAGATTCTTGACAGACAATGGTTCTATGCATCTGTAGAAGTCTAAGCAACAGGACAAAGGATTATCCCAGGAATCGTCTGAAAATCTCTCAATTATGACTTAGAAAAATAACCCCAAGTTCATGAAACAATTACCTCTCTACTAATTTCCTGTTTCAAATAACAAATTAAGAAAAAATATCTAAGAACAAAATTTTGTGTATGAGGTCATGAACTCAATATCGAGCTCTGAAAAAAATTCTTTCAGCCCCAAATTTCCACCTTTCTATTATTCTGAGCCATGCAGTGAAAACAGAGTTCACACTTTAAAAGTTAGTGTTAGAACAAAGTAATGTAAAATCTAAGTAAAGATAAGCTGAGCTGTGGTTACTGCTTAGTCAAGGCTAAATCGCATGTCCACACAAGGCAGATACTCCACCAGGTGAAGGAGAGGACCTTCCTTGCTTTCTGCTTGTTCAAGGAGAGCATCAACTAACCACTGCAAAACCTTCACAGCCCATCATCATTCCCTCATCATCATAACTGAGAGCTAAAGAGTGATCTCATGATTACTATTCCAAGCTATTCTCGTGGATGTGAACTCACTTTAGAAATATTTAGAAGTGATTATTAAAGTCCCACTGGAATTAAGACACACCCGTGCACATATACAAAAGGAACACATGATCCCACAAAGAAGACTAACATACTTCACTTTTCAGAGAGACCTGCTTGCAATTGCAGATTAGAAAATAGCTTAATAGTGGGACATCTTTGCACAGTAATTCTTCAACAAAACATTCTAAAACTTACTTTGTGATGCATTCTTGGGACTCGCAGTCACTTTTGAGTTTATGGTATATCACAGCACCCACAGCAAGGGGCCCAGCATCTCCACAAAGGAAAGTGACTCTGCGACCACTCAAATTTCGGAGTGTTCTCTTCACATAATCCAGGGATCGGAGCAGGTAGGTCTGGTCACCAGTGACCCGGTACAGCTGCAGGTACAAAAGTGCTATACCTGCAGTAATTCCCAACCAGAGAAAAGCATTACTATCCTCCTTTTTCCCTTCAGGGAGTTATTTGTAATTATACAAAGCATCTTCTTCTACAAAGACCCTGAATTTCGAAATGGACAACAGAAACAATAACAATGAAAAAATATAATTTATTTCAGAAAATTGAAACTGCTGAAAACCAAAAGACACAAAAATTAGGGTGGAAAAATCCATAAAACGGATTGAAATTTATCATTGTGTTAACTGTCCTGACACAGTGAGTTATATGGACTCTTAGAGAGGGAAAGGAACAGACACACTAGTGCTGCAGTTGCTCCTGGTTCCCGATCACACCCAGTCTATCCTCTCTGTACCTCAAGCTAATGAAAGCCCTGTTCTTATGCTTCTCCTCAAATCATTTCCTCCTATGTGATCCCACAGTAAGTGATGACTTTTCTGGATTTATGCCTCCTTTCTAAATTTCTACAATTCTTCATTGTTTTTTAACCCCCTCATCAAGCAACAGAGCATCTAACCAGTGAGTCAGATCCTCACTTAGGGAACGCCATATGATGCGACAAAACTGGGACAGAGGGAGCAGCCTGTCACCAACCTCTTTTTAAATACAGAAATAGAGATGCGGAGTTAGGTGTGGTGGCTCAGGAATGCAACCTCAGCAGCTGGCAGATGGACACAGCAGCACCAGGAGTTCAAAGATACTCTCAGCTACATGATAGTTACTCTGAGGCCAGAATGGGCTACACTGAGACTCTCCTTCAAAGTCTTCCCTCACCAAGGACAAGAACCAGGAGTTCTATTGCTTCACAGAAACTCTTCCTTTGAAAGCATACTCTAACTCCTGAGTTATGAGACTGTGGGAGAACGGTTCTTAGGTTTTACCAGCACATGCTCTGGATCACATGAACCCCCTTAATATGGACAATTAATATGTGTTAATAAGAAAAGAAGTCAGCATGAGAGTTAGTAAAAAGGAATCCGTGTAATTGAAGCACACTGCACAAGATAGTACTGAAATAAGCGTTATGACAGCATTTAATGTAAACGACCATTTAATGTAAAATTGAGGTTCTTCAACATTCTAGACTTCATCTAGTATACCTAATAATCTGATTTTTACTCTTCATTTTAATTTCTCTAAACATCTGGCTGCTTATTTCTCTAAGTAGTTAACTCAGGGCATTTCACATCTTCAAGTTAATCTTCAACATACTTTAAAATTACAATGAATGTATGCCACTTTAAAAACCTAGGGGATCTGTAAGATCTCCTTTTTCTTCACCCAGGCTTCACAGAAGAGCTAACTCTATAACAAGATGGAGACAAGGGCAGTGTGGGTGTCCATGTCCCATATGTCTAAGAAAGAACCAGTTAAAGCTGAAGAGACATAGTTCTAACCTTTGTCTCATTGCTTTCTATAAATGTAAGATGGCCACAGATATGGGTGTGGAGAAAACATTTGACCACCAACCTTGCTCAAGCAGTAAAATACTCCATTTTGTTTTTACCAGTTTCTGTGAGTTAACTCCTATGGAAAGCAGGGAATCTGAGGTGGTTGGCTTACAATACCACTTCTACACACAGGTCAACCTCCCCTGTTTAGTAATGCCTTTTAAAGAGGTCTATATGCTGCTCTCCACACACTTTCTTGCCTTTTCTTCTCTGCCTCTCCTAACATTATTTCACCAGCATTTCACTCATAAAAGGTCCTTCTCAGAGTATACCATTCCTTCCAGGAATAAATTCTTTCTTGGGAGGGGAGTGTTAGGTGCAGAAGTAAATATCCCAACTAATATACAACATAACCCAGTTTCCAAGCATTGTAGAGCTGCACAGAAAGAGGGTGATTTTAGAGAAAGAACGGAGGGCGGAAGGGAGGGCGGGGAAGAAAGGAAAAGAAAACCTCTAGCAAGAAATGACTCCAACTCCAAGACCAAAACAAAACTGACAACATGTTACCTTAAAAACCTACTAATCAGACAGTAATGGTTCCCAGTGAGACTGAACTGGAAGATGTTCTAACAAAGAATTCAAAACAATGATCATTGCTATGCTTGAACAATTCACAAAGGATAGGAACACACTCACCAGGAGAACAAAAACAAAGCCAATAAAATGGGGAAGTCACTCCAAGATATGAAAACTGAGTTCAATAAGGAAACAGAATTGTTGGAGAAAATCAAATTGAAAGAGTAGGAAATTAAAAATACAATAATTAAAAAGCTCAGTGGAAAGCTCCACTAAAAGGATAGATCATGTGGAAAACACAGTACTGGTGCTGGAAGACTAGGTAGAGAAACTGGATCACTCAGTAAAGGTCAATCATTTTTTTAATATGTGAATGGATATAGGAGAACTTTGGGACACCATGAATATTCAGAATTATGAGCATAGGAGGAGAATACACAGCAAAGCCATAGAAATTAATTTTAATAAAATCAGAGAAGAAAATGCCCCAAAACTATACAAAAATGTCCATCCTGGCGCATAGAACACCAAATAGACAGGACCAAAAAACAAAACAAAAAAACTTCCTCATGATTCATAAGTTTAAACACTAAAAGCAATGAAATGGCATTGACAGCTGGAGGAGGGCAATGTCAATGCTCTTATGTAGGTGACCCATAGAGTAATACCTGATTATTGGTCAGAAAAGTTTAAAGCCAGAAGGGCCTGCAACGATGTATTCTTTTTAAAAATTTTTTACATATACCTTTATATTATTACACATAAATAAAATAAACTATACACAGCAAGAAGAACCATAAAACAATCAGGAATTATATTAATGTTACATTCATAATGTTTTGGCTATTTGTATTTGGCAACCTTGAAGAAAACATCTTTCCTATCTTGGTGAGTCTAAAACTCTGAAAGTAAATCAATATCTATCATATCTCATTTCTATCAACTTAAAATATCTATCTAAACCTAAAAACATCTTAACCTCTAAACAACTAAGCTTAATTGTAAAACTAAACTATCTGGTCTTCAACCCCATCAGAGACTTGAGAAGGAATAAAATTAATTACCTGACTCTCTCTTTTCCTTTATCTTTTCCTTCTTAGGTTTGGAGATAGTAGTTGAAAAGAAAGAAGGGGGAATATAGAAACATATAGGGTTGATAGGACAAAAAGTAGACTATTGAATCTACTCTTCAACTTAAGGCCTTAATTGTGCTCACACGGTTATTTTTAATTCTTGGTATGGAATTTTGTATATTGATAAAAATAAGTTTAATTTTGATACTTTGGTATAAAATTCAAATTTAAGATTATTCTTCACACACGGTATATATATTTCTACCCTAATAGGATGTATTGTACCCATACAACTCAAGTAGAATATAAAGCTTCCCTCCAATACTTTGAAAGTGCTATTGCAGGCTGTTTAGGATAGTAAATTATACAAGTTAATTGTTAGTTGATCAAATCATGGTCATGTCAATTACTAGTCTATTTTTATCACAATAATATATACAACTTAGGTGTAAGAAATGGGTATTCTTAATGCTGAAACACCAGAACTATAACACAGACTACTCAAAACTATCTATAAAATTTGAAGGAGGAGCAGTGCTGCAACACCAAGCAGAGAGGCTGACGGGAGGGTATCATGGCCGGGATCATTGCCACTGAGATGGTGAACATGAGATCAGCCTCGGCAGCAGTAAGCTGATGGTGGAGAAGACTGGGCCATGCTCTTCTAGCACACAGAGGGAGAAAGGTGGACCCGGGAGCAGGCTGAAACTAAGGTGGCCTCCTTTAACCTAGGATCCTGCCACTTGAAGGAGAGCTGGAGCATGCCCAGCTGTGCCTGGCCACTGCTCTGCAGAAGCTGGAGAGTGCAGGAAAAGCTGCAGATGTGAGAGCTTTGTGTAGGTGATTGAAAACCGGGCTTTAAAAGATGAAGGGGAACCTCCAGGAAATCCAGCTAGAGGAAGCTATGCACACTGAAGACGACGCGGGCAGCAAGTGTGAGGAGGCAACATAAGCTAGAGATCACTGAAGGAGACTTGGGCACACAGAGGAAGGAGCTGGGCTGGCAGAGGCCTGTTTCTAGAGCAGGATGAGCAGCTCAGACCGATGGAGCAGAACCCCAGGTATCCAGTGCTGCTGAAGAAACCCTCTCTCAAAGAGGAGACAGTGTGAAGAAGAAATAAGGATTCCTAGTGATAAACTCAAGAAGGCAGAGACCTGTGCTGATGTCTTAGAAGACCACAGTGCACCTCTGTATGCCAAGAATGTTGGACCAGGAAACCCACAGCTCCACAGTCCCTGCCACTCCTCCCTCTGACCCTGACTTCACCTGAGGCTGATTTTTCAAGTGAAGGCTGCTTACTCCACCCTCTCCCCTCCTCAGGTCTTTTCCATCAAACTTCCTAGCGCTCCAGCTGGAAGGTGCTGAGCACCTTAGCTAACAAGTTTGAGAGAGTAGATTACTCTTTCGTTGTAACATTACAAGCGTTTCCAGAAGCTGGAAGCAGCAGTCCAGTTCTTTCTCACGGTTGAAGGTGACTTTGCAGCAGAATGGATTCTACTCTTGGCACAGAGGCGGACACAGGAATGAGCCGCTTTACTTAGAGCCAGCAGTGACCAGGCAAAAGCTCCAGTCTGGAAATCCTCAGTGCTCTGTACCAAATCCTACCCAAACACCCCAGCCCTGAGACCAGACTGATCTCACCTCTACCCAGTCCTGATGGCTCACAAAATGGATGGTGCAACACCTTAGTGTTGAGGTGGCTTCTTAGTGTTCACCTGCCCCGCCCCTAACCCCAGGAAAAAAGAGAGGTTATGCTTTTCATAGTTCCTCTCACCGCCCTTTCCTGAAACTGCCATCTTTAAAGTTCCATCTTACTGTCCTTTGTGTCAGTCAGTGCTAAAGAAATCTTGAATAGATTATTACAAAATTTTTAAATTTTATGACTTTGAAATTTTGCTTTTGGGAGGCTGAGCTACTTTAATCACACCAATGATTGTGGGAATTCTTTGCAATCTGTGCGCTGGTGTGTGCTGCTCTTTCAAGGCCCCCATCCATTTGGCCCCTTTGGGTAGTTTGAGGTCCTATAGGTGGACACCCGGCAGTTTCCAGGCTCATTCATACTCTCCTTTGCTGTGGTCTCTTTGGGGCCAGTTAAGGGAAAGAGAACCCTGCAGTGAAAGTGTTTTGATACTAAATGTTGACAAGTGTTTTGAAATAAAAACTGGTCCCTCAAAAATTTAGGAGAAATAAAAACTTTCCATGATTAAAAAAAAAAAAAAATACAGTAAAGGAATTTATCACTCTTGACCCAGCTCTTGACCCATCATGGAAGGATTGGTTTGGTCTGATGAGATAAGTATACTCAAGAGCCTCAGGGGATAAACAGTACCAGAACAGTAAATCTAAGGAGGAGTAAAAAAAAGAAAAAAAAAAGTATAAAATCAACAAAATGGCAGGAATTAATACTCATTCTTCCAGTATAACTTCTATAGTCTCATTCCACTCCACTCCCAAAAGAAAAGAGATTAGTTTACTAGATTAGGATGTTCCATTTTTCTGGCCTCCATTAAAAATATCTCACTTTTGATGACAGACACTACCTGGTTGGCAAAAGGATGGAGAAAGAAGTGCAGGCCTGCCCTGCTTCCACTCTGTTTTAAAGAGACTGGACCTCTGTTCTTAAAAGCAAGTGTACGTAAGAAACAAGAAAATATAACACCAAAACCAAAACCAACAAAACAAATCATAAAGTAGGTCTTTTCTTACCACACATTTGCATTGCTACATATTAGGTTAAGTAAATAATGTTATAAAAATGTATATATTAAAGATCAAACCTTCAGACAGTATTTCTTTAGGAGAAAACTATAAAACACCTCATAATAAAACTGTCTAATGCTTCAAGGATATAAATGTCACCATTTTAAAATAGGAGAAAATGTCAAAATCTCAGCTTATATAGTAGGAATGGAATACACAGGTTACTACTCCACCTGTCCAACCAGTATAGGCAGAGCAGTCATGAGGATCAGCTGTCTTCAGTCCTTCTTCCATTTGCTGCAGAAGATCTTTGATTTTGGTCTGGATGCGCTTTGTGAAGTTAGGGACAATCTAAAAGCCAAAGGAAGAAATACTTAAATTGCACAAGAAGAGAACAGCATGGAAGCAATGGAAAGCACACTGACCACACAGAGAGTGACTTTATTTGTCACAGCTCAGGTGGCTATGGCCTATGCTGGTTTTTTAGAGCTAATGTTTTAATGAAACAATGCCTCACATGGATTACAATTCATAGGTAGTATCACAAAGAATAATTTGCAGAAACCAAGAACAAGGAACAAAAGAAAAATGAAGAAACAAAAGATTATTTGATTATACAAACATTTTTGATCCTTATAAGGAACATAAAAAAACTTGGATGGTAGTTAATTTAGATTGTCAACCTGACTTGATTTAGAGTCATCTAGAAGAGATGCCAATGAGTATGTCTGTGAGGACAATCCTAAATAGTTTTAAATGAAAAGAAACCTAACCTAAGTGTAGTTGGCATCAACCCATGAACTAGGTTCCATGACTAAGTTAAAAAGGGATAAGAGGCACCAACTGAGTGCCGGCATTCCTCTCTGTGACTGAGGACTCCATGTGACAAGCCATCTCAAACTCTCATTCTCCCGGTGACATGCCCTCAGTATGTACAGGTAAATCTTACAGAGAAATTTTTTCATTTAATAATCCTTTTTCCCAAATGACTCTAGCTTGTGTCAAGTATATAGTCTGGAGTAAAGACAGACACCAGAAATGTAAAACGTGTAGCATGGAGTCCGGTGGAAGGAGCAGCACAGAAGGGAACTGTAGGCTACAGTGACATGAAAGGGAATTGGGGAGTGGGCAGTGAATTTGAGAAGGCCAATACAGAAGAAGAGGATTTAAAGAGAAACAACACAAAGGATGTTTGAAAAAGCCACAGGAATGAACTTAATTTTATTTACCTATGGCTTCTGAGTTTGTTAGGCCACAGCATCTGAGCATCTGTAATTGGTGAAGGAAGGAGGGGTTTCCCAAGTTGATTGTACTTGGCCAGGTGTTTGCATGGATCCAAGCTCAAGGAGTGTGGCCTGGGATCCAGTGCACTCTGCCTTTTCTTTTTTTAAAATATAGTTTATTAATTTGTTCATATTACATCTCAATTGTTATCCCATCCCTTCTATCCTTCCATTCTTCCCTCCCTCCCTCCCAATTTTCCCCTTACTCCCCTCCCCTATGACTGTAACTGAGGAGACCTCCTCCCCCTGTATATGCTCATAGGCTATCAAGTCTCTTCTTGGTAGCCTGCTATCCTTCCTCTGAATGCCACCAGGCCTCCCCATCCAGGGGACGTGGTCAAATATGGGGCACCAGAGTTCGTGTGAAAGTCAGACCTCACTCTCCACACAATTGTGGAGAATGTCCTGTCCATTGGCTAGATCTGGGTAGGGGTTTGAAGTTTACTGCACGTATTGTCCTTGGCTGGTGCCATAGTTTGAGCGGAACCCCTGGGCCCAGATCTGCCCATCATAATGTTCTACTTGTAAGTTTCTAGGACCTTCTGGATCCTTCTATTTCCCCATTCTCCCATGCTTCTCTCACCCAGAGTCCCAAAAGGATGTCCTCCTCTCTGTCCCACTTTCCTGGTAAGTGAAGACTTCATGGGACATATCCCTTGGGCTAGTATCCATATATAAGTGAGTATATATGATTTGACTCTGCTTCTGGGTTAACTCACTCATTATGATAATTTCTAGTTCAATCCATTTGTCCACAAATTTTGGGAATTCCTTGATTTTAATAGCTGAGTAGTATTCCATAGTGTAAATGTACCACAGTTTCTTTATCCATTATTCTACTGAGGGACACTTAGGCTGTTTCCATGTTCTGGCTATTATGAATAAGGCTGCTATGAACATGGTTGAACAAATATTCTTCTTGTGTGCTGGAGCATTTTGTGGGTATATTCCAAGGAATGAGAGGAAGGCAAGCAACACAGGAACAGAAGCTTTGTTTTCTTGGTGACCTCTAACCCTTCTGGCTCTTACATTCTTTCTGCTTCCTCTTCTGCAGAGTTCCCTAAGCTCTGAGGGAAGGAAATGGATGGCAACATTCATTTAAGACCAAGTATTCTAAGGTCTCTCACTCTCTACACATTGTCTGGCTGTGAGTCTTTGTATTTATTCCCATCTACTGAAGAAGGAAGCTTCTCTGATAATGGTTTTGATGGCATTGATTTATGAGTGTAGGATCATGTTGTTAAGGATCTTTTTTTCTTTAGCACTAAATTTTTTATTAACACTTTAATTTTTATTTTACATCCATTTAAATTATCAATATTTTCTTGGTTAGCTTTGATAGAACAGTTATATACAGACATTAATTTCTTTTTTTTTTGAAGTTTAAGTGTATTTATTTATGTACTCTTTTTTAAAATTTATATTTATTAATTTATTCATATTACATCTAAATTGTTATCTCATCCCTTCTATCCTCCCATTCCTCCCTCCCTCCCTCCCACTTTCCCCCTACTCCCCTCCCCTATGACTGTGACTGAGAGGGACCTCCTCCCCATGTATATGCTCATAGGATATCAAGTCTCTTCTTGGCAGCCTGCTATCCTTCCTCTGAATGCCACCAGGCCTTTCCATCAAAGGGACATGGTCAAATATGGGGCACCAGAGTTCATCTTGTTGCTAGATTCCTTTAGCAAAATTATAGTATTAAGTTTTCCCTTACATCCTCTGTGGGTACATGGATTATACCCTGTTTATCAAAGACTTAACAGCTAATATCAACACACAACTGAACACATACCATCTTTGTCTTTCATGATATGAATTATTTTGATCAGGTGTTTTTGTCTACCTGCACCCATTTACATGCAAATTTCATAATTCCATTTTTTAACACCTGAGTAATACTGCATTGTGTAAGTATACCACATTTTCTTTATCCACCTTTCTGTTTCCAATTTCTACCTATTATGAATATAACAGCAATGAACATGGTTGAGCAAATGTCTCTGTAGTAGAATACAGAGTCCTTTGGGTATAGGCCCAGGAGTGGCACAGCTGGATCTTGAGGTAGATGCATTCTCAACTTCTTGAAAGAACTGCCACACTAATTCTGTGCTGGTTGCACAGGTTTGCATTCCTAACAATGATGGATGAGTGTTCCCCTTACTCTACTTCCTTGCCATCATGAGCTGTCATTTTTTTTTTTAATTGATCTTGTCCATTCTGACTGGTATAAGTTGAAATCTCAATGTACTTTTGATTTGTATTTCCCTGATGACTAAGGATGTTGAACATTTCATTGTTTCTCAGCCATATGTTTCTTCTTTTGAGACTACTGTTTGGATCTCTACCTCATTCTTAATTGGATCACTCTTTTCTCTTTGTGCATATTATTGAAAACGAATTTTTTTTTCATTCAGTATATTCTGATTAGCTTCTCTTCCCCTAACTCCTCTCAGTTTTGTCCCATTTCCCCTCCTACTTGGAACCAGTGGTTTTCTATCTCTTGTTAGAAAATAAACAGGCATCTAAGGAGCAGTAATAGAATCAAATAAAACAAGAACAAACAAATCAGAGTAGGACAAAATGACCAAACAAGAAAAAAAGCAAACAAACATAAGAATTGCATAGAGATGCAGTGTGTGTGTGTGTGTGTGTGTGTGTGTGTGTGTGTGTAAAATATTAACTAAATCTACCAGCCAATAGCTAGTTGGGCCTGCCAACCACTAGGACGAAGACATGAGATTACCTTTACCTTATGGAGCGTTAACATGCCTGCATCTTCATGGTGAACCCTGGGTCAGAGCCACACAGCAAACTGCTATAGTGTGACGATCTGGATTCCTTACCCTCAGACACTGTGTGAGGTAAGTGTTTAAAGATTGCTAAATTCAGGGCAGTGTCAGACAGCTACTACCCAGAGCCTTGTCCTTATGTGGTCTCTCAGTCCTCACCGAACAGGCTGTTCCGCACAGCTGAGATTCCTATATTCTCTAGAGTTCTCTTAACTTCTTATGAGACATTTGTCAGTACACCATCTCATTTTAGTTAATAACAATTCCTTATATTAATTTCCCTCCATCAAATTCTGTGCAGTTTTCTGTGCCTGAATGAATCCTCAAAAACTACCATATAAAACAGATGCTGCTAGTTAAAAAACAAAAACAAATACAAAAACAAACTAAACAAAAAATATATATATACACTTCACTCTGAACTCAACACTGGACACAACCAATTAACAATAAAGGGCTGTGAAAATCAGTATTAAGAGTATTTGTTATAGTTTTTCTTTTAATGGTCTCATTTCCATTTCAAGGATGACACTATCCATTTCACCTTTAGCTCATAACCACAACACTGGAATGATGCTGTCTTTATTGCTGTTCTGTTGCTGTGCAGAGAGAGCATGGCTAAGGCCACTTAGAAAAGCTTTTAACTGAGGGTTTGTTTACAGTTTCAGAGGGTCAGTCCATTTGCTATTAAGGCAGAGAGCATGGCAGGCAGGCATGGTACTACAGCAGTAGCCCAGAGCTTATACCTTAATCCGTAGGCAGGAGTCAGAGAGAGTAAAACTGGGCCTGGTCTGGATTTTTGAAACCTCAAAGCACACCCCAGTGATATACTCCTTCAACAAGGCCATACCTTCCAATCCATCTTAAACATTCAACCATTCTATATAAGCAAACATTCAAATATATGAGCCTATAGGGGCGATTATCATTCAAACCACCACAGATACTAACCAATTTACCACTTAACTGTTTAGAGATATCACACGCCTCATTATTGATTTGTGGATTTTTCTCTTAAAAACAAGTTATTTGATAGATTTTCATATAAAAATCACATTTACTTGGAGATAAAAGATAAAAAGGAAAATACTCAATTTCAGCCCTTTTCTTTGAATTGGACCAGTTCTCCTTTGTGTGATGCTGAAAATGAAAGTTACCTGCACTCCATATCAAGGCAGTATTTACTAGTCTCACGGATACAGTAACTCCACCAATCAGCTGACAGTGTGCTTCACTTTGTAGCAGCCATCTTTCCCCAGAGATATATTAAAAGAACAATGATTATTAAATGTGAACAACAGATTTTTAACTTCATCATAGACTTTAGTTGTAAAACAAATTTCATGAATAAAAGTACAAAAGAAAGAGAAAATTACAGACCCAATTCTCTGATGAACATAGATGTGAAAAGTCTCAATGAAATATTTGTAAACTCAAGTTCTGATTTTAAAAAAAAAAGACAGTCACCATGGTGAAGTTGGTTTCACTCCACAGATGTACAGTTGCTCATCATACATAAATGAATATAATCCATCATATGAAGATGGAAATCAAAGGACTGTCTATCTTTTAACAAAATCTAACGCCCTCTCACGATAAAAGTCACAGAGAGGCTAAAGAATGCAGAGAGTATACTCATCACAGCAAAGCTGCACATGATAGCCCTACAGCCAATATCAAACCAAATGAGAAAAATTCAAGGCAATCCAACAAAAATTATGAGTATGACAAAGGTTTCCATGTTATACAGTCCTCTTCAACAGGGTGCTTGAGTTCCTAGCTAGGGGAATAAGACAAAGAAGGAAACCAAGGGATATCAATAAGAAACGTCAAAATGATCAATGACCAATGACCCTAGAGACTTCACACACACACAAAAAAAAAAAAAAAAAAAAAAAAAAAAAAGAAAGAAAGAAAAGAAAAGAAAAAGAAAGGAAAGGAAAAAAGAAAGAAAGAAAGATAGAAAGAACCTCTTGGAATTTATGAACACTTCCCACAATATGGCAGTATACTAATTTAACACACAAAACTCAGTAGCCTTTCTATATACCAATACACACACAGACACACACAAAGAATGCACACACAAAATACCCAGAAATAAATCTAGCTAAGGCCACTAAAGGTGTCTGCAGTGAAAACTTTAAGACCCCAGAGAAACCGAAAAAGATGTTAACTAGAAAATGAGAAGACCTCCCATGCCCACAGACTTGGAAAGTAAATAAATATTGTAAATATAACCATCCTACCAAAAGCAACTTACAGATCCAATGCAATCCTCACCAAAACTTCAAGCAATACTTGACAGAAATGGAAAATGTAATGTTAAAATTAATATAGAAACATACACAGGACAGCCAAACCCAATCCTGAAATAAAACAAGGACTGCTGGAGAGAACACCATGCATGATTAATAAAAGACACCATGGTGTTGGAACAAAAACAGACATTTAGATCAGTGGAATATAACAGAGACTCAGGTATAAGTCCATGTCACTATAGCTATGTGTTTTTGTTTGATTTTTTGAAAAAAAAAATTCCAAAAACCTCACTGGACAAAAGAGGGCTTCTTAAATGTGTTTAAGAGGTGGTGCTGTGTGTGCGCTACAGCATGCTGTGGTGCTTCGTATCTGAACATTAATTATTTTGCTCCCTGAGGTCTGCCTGTCGTCTTTTACAAGGCAGACTATCAGTTGTAATAAGACATTTGTGAACTTTGCCTCCAAAAGTACCCTGGATTGGCTGAATAAAATGCCTTACCTGACAAAGCAGAAGCAAGGTCGGCAGGGCTTAGGTTCACTGGTAGAGAGGACAGAAGGATCACAGGAAGGGGAGAGAGGAGAGGAGAAGGCAAAGCCACCATGGGTTAGCCTGAAGAAGAACCAGGCAGCCAGGAGGACTAGCTCTGCGGCTCTACATGGAGAGAAGCAGCCCAGATGGAAAGCATGTGCAACTAATTATACTATTCTGGATGGGGAGTAGCCCAGATAGAAATGATTAGAGCAAACTGCATGGGATGTGGACTAGGAGATAACAAAGTAGTTAGGGGGTTAATATCTGCCCAGCCCCAAGTGAAATCAGGCTTATTAAAAATTTAACAGGTTTCTCTCATCTAGAGTCCCAATAGGATGTCCTCCCCTCTGTCCCAGTTTCCTGGTAAGTGAAGGCTTTTGTGGGTCATGCCCCTTGGGCTAGTATGCAGATATAAGTAAGTATATACCATTTGAGTCTTTCTTCTTCTGGGTTAACTCACTCATTATGATCATTTTTAGCTCAATCCATTTATCCACAAATTTTGGGAATTCTTTGTTTTTAATAGCTGAGTAATATTCCATAGTGTATATGTACCATAGTTTCTTTATCCATTCTTCTACTGATGGACACTTAGGCTGTTTCCATGTTCCAGCTATTATGAATAAGGCTGCTATAAACATGGTTGAGCAAATTTTCTTGTTGTGTGCTGGGTCTTGAGGAAGCCCTATTCTGAGATAGCAGCAGATAGATTTCCAAAGTGGCTGTACTAGTTTGCATTCCCACCAGCAATGAAGGAGTGTTCCTCTCTCCCCACATCCTCGCATTTGACCATGTCCCCTGGAGGGGGAGACCTGATGGCACTCAGAGGAAGGACAGCAGGTTACCAAGAAGAGACTTGATACCCTATGAGCATATACAGGGGGAGGTAACCCCCCTCAGGAACAGTCATAGGGGAGGGGAATAAGGGGAAAATGGGAGGGAGGGAAGAATGAGAGGATACAAGGGATGGGATAACCATTGAGATGTAACAAGAATAAATTAATTTTAAAAAATTTAACAGGTATCTGTATCTTTTGTTGATATCGTAGGGGGTTAAATAAAAAGTGCTCTGATAATTACATGGATTAATAGTAAATATTAATGCCCTTTATTTCTTACAACATGTTGGGGAGAGGATGAAGTCTTGAGTGAATGTGTATTATTGGCATGAACATGGTCATATCAAGGATCCCAACGCCTCAGACCATGTAAACTGCACAGCCTTCCCCGCCGGGTCAGGATCAGGGAACAGCAAAGCCGTCTCTGTTCCGAATATGGATGCTAACGGTGTTTGCAAGGTATCAATCACACATTCCTCCCTGAATAACTGCAGCCCTTGCTCCCTTGCAGAGACTCCCTACAAAAACTAACCAACCCACCTCCTCATTCAGCTCTATATAACAAGCTCCTCACTCAACTCTGTGATTGATGCACTGAGTTTGGGCTGCTGAGAAGAGCTCACCAGCGTTTCTGTGAGTATATCTGTTTCTTCTTTCCCCCAATGCTCCATCAGGTCAATCCCAAAAGCTGGGCAGGTCATGGCAGTGCTGGAAACATGAGGTATCGGCATAAAAAAGGTGTTTCTTCAAACTGTCATCCTGCACAAAACTCAAGTCCAAAATAATGGAGGACTTCAACATAAGATGATACTCTAAAACTACTAGAGGAAAAAGGTAGGGGGTATGTTTAAATATGTACTTTTTAAATATGATTCCAGTAGCAGAGGCAAAGCACAGGCAATATGACCAACAGTCAACAAGTGGGATGGATCTCAATGCCCACAAAATAGGAGAAAATCTTTTAAAGCTACACGTTCAACAGAAGATTATTGTTTAATGTCTAGAATAGACAAAGACTTAAAAAACAAACAAACAAACAAAAAAACCTCCACACACAGAAAAATCACTCAAAGCATCAAGAAAACACAACAGTTTTTTTGGTTTTTGTTTGTTTGTTTGTTTTTACATGGGCTGAGTAAGACTGGCGTGAGAGTTCACCAATTAAGAGCATTCGATGCTCTTGCAAGAGGATCAAGGTTTGGTACCTAGCCCCAGACAGTTGCTCACAACCGTCCACAACTACATTTACAGAGGATCTAGCACCATCTTCTGACCTCCCCAAGTGCTAGGCATGTACATGTTATACACACGCAGGAAAAACACTCCTATAAAATGATTTTTTTTTAATGGTGGAGGGGGCTATGCAACTGCTAAAATCGCTCTCAAAAGAGGTACTACAAACAGTAAACATTTTAAAAAGTGTTCAACATCCTGAGCAGTGAGTGAGAGGCAGACTAAAATTATCTTAAAATTCTATTTCACCCCAGTCAGAATGGTCATCATCAAGAATAAAAATAACAAATACGTGTACGGTTGTAGGGAAAGGGGTATCTTTTTACACTGTTGGTGAGAGTGTATATCTGGTGCAGCTAATTTGGATGATAACATGAGGACTTGGCTCTCAATGCGCCATTTCTTCTATACCCTCTAAGATCTGAGAACACTGAAGTAGAGTGGGGGGGTGGCGGGGGGGGCAACAGTAAGAGGCAGAAGATAACGAATAAGAACAGAAATGTTCTAGACTCTTAAGATACGATACAGCTAATTTAATCGCGAGCTATAATTGCTTTAATTATCTGGACTGGATATCCACAAGGCGGGCCTCCCACTAGTTAGTCACGGATGGGGAAGGGCTTATAGGACCCTATCCCTTAATGCTTAGCTATTAGCTACAGACTGACTCTGGAAGAAGGGTAGCCATTGTCTTCAGTTGGGTACCCTAGCTAACCCACTACGGTCCAACAGTTAATTCAAAGAGTCGATCCTGGTCAAGCCCTGGGAAGATGAACGACAGTGGGGTGGGAGCAAGCAGAATACATTAAATACTTGTATAACGTTGTTAAAGAACAAAACAAATTAAAAAAGAAAAAAATTAATAGGCTGTGACTTTAGCCTATTCTCCAAGCAAGAGAATAGGCTAAAGTCTATTTATCACCCCTAGACAGGTGTGATAAAATCTGCCTAACTAACAGCAAATTCACTTTTTAGGACCAAGAAACATTAAAAACGCTCCATCGGAGTGTTTCAGTGTCTTATCACACAGGCAACGTACAGCCCTGCTGCCTTTTTCCAGATGCTCGGGCAGGACCGACACTGGGCGGGACGCACGCCGATGACGTCAGCGCACCCCAGGGCGTGACCGCCGGACGCAACCATTAGCGGAGGTGGCCTCACCCACCCAACCGCTGCTCCGGGCCCTGGCAGCCAACTCACCTTCCCGCTGGGGAGGAAAGGGAGGCCTGGGTCCTCTGTGGTGGGGAGAGGGCAAACACGGCCCGTCTCCTCCGCGGCTCCAGCGGCCAACCCCGCGGCGGAGGCGGCGGCCTCGTAGTCCGGGAAGGGATTGGGGAACGCCCGCTCCTCCATCTCCGCCTCTCCTAGGTGCAACTTGAGTCTCTTTGACATGGTCTCGCCCATGTCCGCGCGCTTTCCCAGCCTGAGAGCTCAGAGCACGGCGCGCAGGCAGGGACAAACCTCCTGGAAGGCGTTTAGGCAGGGGCTGCGCGGCGAAGCTTTCTTGGAGGACGGTGGCTGGCACATCTGGATGCAGCTGGCGCGAAGAAGCCAGTCACGCCCTCCCAGCAGCGGCTGCCGGCCCGGCCCGTGGGAACGTAGAGTTTCCCAGTCTCCTACCTTCGCCTCTCCGGTGGCCGTGTTCTTCCGAGAGGGTCTAGGGAAAACCGCAGGCACGCGAAGCTCACGTTGCGGTAGGGAAAACCTGTAAAGATGGGTTCATTCAAGGGTGAGCAGTTCGTAGACCGGGGGAAAAGCGCATCTTCAGGCGCTCCATCATCAAATCGACTGCATTTTCACCAGCCCAGCCCAGCCTTGCCGCCCGTCCGTGTCCTTCGGCCCCTGGTCCTGCGCCAATCACAGGAACAGCAGCTGCTTTATTTGATTAAAAATATCTCTTCTGAAGAAAAGAATTTCAAAACGGCCTAAAACAGTGAAAAGATAGCCTCCCTCGGGAGGGGGGCATGCAGTCCCTCCCAGTCATCACCACTGGGAGGGGGATTGCTTGGAGGAGGAGCCACAGGCCTTTGTTTTGTTTTGTTTTGTGTTGTTAATGTTTTATTTTCATTCTCTTTGTTTTGAGTAAGTGCACTTCTTTGGTAAAGAGAAATAGTATGGAAGAATGCTTATTATTAATCTAAATATTTTATAGTCCAGAGAATCCAATGATTACGAGATTAACCAGACTGGCCAGCATACTAACATGGATGGCAAAGCCAACAGAAGCAAATAGATCTTTAAATTTATGTAGTCACAATATATAAATTCACAGACTTCTTTGGCTCTGTGTTTTTTCACTGTTTACCTAGAACGAAATCTGTGTAATGATTTCTCTTAAAAGGAAATATCGTATTTCAGTTTTCTTTCATTTAATAAACATTAGTACTTGGTGACAAAATGTTTCTGCCTTCTGGGGGTACCAGATTAGTAGGCAAGAAAGCCAAGAATCACAGAACAGCATAATGTATATGATTTCCTGAGCCCAAGAAAAGTACCTGTTAATATAATGCCAAAGGTTACATGATGGAACACTATCAAACAGCCATGACTTCAGTCATTCTCACCTTTAACCCCAGAATGGAGTAAAATGGAGAAAGATGACGTTTTCATGTCTGTCCTTTGTTCTATATACAGCCCCCAAGCCCCAGAGCATGATGGTGCAAGTGTAGATTAGGGTTTTAAGAGTTAAGACACTATTTCTTGGAAGCCCTAACTTGCTAGACTCTGACATCAGCCTTCATATCCAATTAAGAGACAACAGTGAAAAGCAGAAAAGAGATTTCTATTCAATATACCTACATTGGGAGGTGAGACAAAGAACCAGTGACAAACACAAACAAGCAGACACACACACACACACACACACACACACACACACACACACACACACCTAATCCCTACCCAACTTGTCTTCAGATCCTGACCCAAGGTTTAGGTTTAAATGGTAAGCCAGGGATTTGCATGCCTTGTTAAGCAGCCTACGTTCAGGTGTGGTCTGGCCCATCATAACGTCTGCTTCTTTATCTTCTGTGAAGTGATCTGACAAGTCCTCACAACTCCTTCTATTATGTGACTCATGGGGAGAGTCCTCACATTGCATGTAGCCTATACTGTTTATTCTCAGAATAATATTTAAATAAAGCATGTGTTTGCTCCAATATTAAGAAGACCCTATCCTCTTTTGTAGTTGCCGTTTAGATGTAAGTACCCCTAGTTGTCATCATTTAGTTTATCACTGTCTGGGTATCTCCCATCTAATCATGGCACACCCCAGAGCTTACAGGTAGTGAATGAGGTTTTCTTCCTCATTATTGTATATTCCCAATTTTCATAAATTTCTGTTGTCTTTAATTTTATCATTACTTATATTATTTCTATAGGATATGATTAAAGAATCACAATTTGTTTGATTAATTTGGGAGAACAAGATTGAATATATTATCATTAGACTATTTAAATATCCCTGTAGGGATCTTACAAATGGATAATTTGTCCTTCAGCATGAAGGTGACACATCCTCCCTTTGCTCCAAACCCTCCTGTGCTTTTCCCTTTCAAGTTCATGTTGAGTTGTTGTTGTTGTTGCTGTTGTTGTTTTAAATCCACTGAGTTCATTTTAGTGCTGCCCCTATGTGCACGGGTATAGGACTGTCTATTGGAGCAGGATCCAGACCCCATCCCTGAAGAAAATTCTACTTTCCCTTCTCCAGGACCCATCAGGTTCCAAAGCTGCTGAGAGATGGGATTTTGTAATCCCCTTCCATGCTAGAGTTTTGCCTGAATGGATCCTGTGCAAGTCTTATACTTACAGTCCAGCTTCTGTGAGTTTGTGTGTGCGGTGCTGCTGTCATATATGGCAAAAATAACTTTGCTTAGATATCCAACACCTGTGGCTCTTTCTTTCTTCCACTCCCCTCCCTTGAGCCTTGTGGAGAGGGGGGTGATGTAAGTGTCCCATTTACAGATGATCAGAGTTTATTCTCTGCACACTGCTTAATTGTAGATCTATATATTAATCACCATTGTCAAGAGCCACCCTGTTAAGGGAGCTCACTGGGCGTGTGGACTGTCTAGGAGGTGATCCAGTATTCTCAAGGCCTGTACCATGATGCACCTCCAGAACTGCTTCCAGCCTCTGACACACTATCAGGAGCCATTCATTTGGGGAAGTTCAGTAGGCATGAGAGATCTCTGGAAGGGATCTGGTATTTTGCAAGGTCTGTATCGTGATGTACCCCAGAATTGCTTCCAACCTCTGACTACCATGTCAATTGTGCTTTGTTACATCTCTCTAAAATCTGGCATTGGAGCCGGGCATGGTGGTGCATGCCTTTAATCCCAGCACCCAGGGAGGCAGAGGCAGGTGACTCACTGTGAGTCTAAGGCCAGCTTGGTCTACAAAGTGAGTCCAGGACAGCCAGGACTACATTCATGGCCAGCCCAGTCTACAAAGTGAGTCCAGGACAGCCAAGATTACACAGAGAAACCCTGTCTTGAAAAACTAAAAAGAAAAGACATTTGGCATTGGTGTGAACTGTTACTTTCTGGATATTGACCAGTTCTAATTGAACAAACTCCCAATAAGATCTTGTTGAAGATGCACTGTTTGTTATTCAGATGAATTAATCCCTGATTATGGAATCTCTTATTTGATTCAAATAGTTTTAAAAGTTAAATTGTTTTAGGTCTTCTAAAACAATTTTAGAGAGTTTATGGCTGCAATAAATACCTTTGTGTGCCTCCATATGCCTCACTAAGGATAGCCTTGTAGCAGATTTGTGGCTTCAGATAAGCCTCCACTCCAGATGGCACCAGGAATCTTAGTATTTCACCATAAATATACGCAAGTTGGTTTAAACTTCCCATGATCCCAAGTTGGAATAAAGCCACCTAGAGATGTCTGAATTTACTCTGTTTCTTAGAATGAAAGACAGATAAAATTATTGTTCTGAACTCATAATGAACTAAGAGATCGCTGGATAATGTATAGTTAGGTCCGTCCTAATCGCTGTCATATATTCTTGTAAATTTTAGACACTATTAACCTTAGACCCTGTTAACCTTCATCATTCTGAACTCACTATGAGCTTATGTAATGGATACATAGATAAGAAATTTCTTATCTTTAAGAAACAAGCTTTAAAACCTGTAACCTGTTGTATTTTAGAATTCATCTGATTTTGTGATTAATTGCCCTCTTTTGACTATGAGGTAATTCCCTTTTCTCAGAAGTGTAAGTATGTCACCAACAATAAATGGTGTTGATAGGGTATCAAGTCTCTTCTTGGTAGCCTGCTATCCTTCCTCTGAGTGCCACCAGGCCTCCCCATCCAGGAGACATGGAAGCCCCCCTCAGTCATAGGAGAGGGGAGTAAGGGGAAAATGGGAGGGAGGGTGGAATGGGAGGATACAAGGGATGAGATAACCATTGAGATGTAATATGAATAAATTAATAAAATAAAAATTAAGAAACTTAAAAAATTTAAAAAAAACAAAAAATTTTAAAAAACAAAATAAAAAATAAATAAATAAACGGTGTTGAGATTGGGAAACCTGACTTCAGTTGAAGTCGAGATGCCTAATTTCATCCACCTTTTCTCTTGAATGCATGTGAGTGAGTGATTTATTTTCCATCTCTCTCATATTTCTTATTTCCCTGTAGCTTCCCAAAATAGTTAGCAAACTCAGTGCCCTTTTTTAACCAAAACTAAGTTTAAATCAGCTTACTGCAGATCTCTGCAAGGAGGCCCTATCTACAGATCAAAGAGCCTCCTTTGAAGACCCTCGTGCAGTCTCTGGCTAGAAGCCACTTTACAGCCTCAGCCACAGGAACACTTTGGTCACTGTACGTTTTCCTCCTCAGCCACAGTATAGCAAGTCCCTAGAGAAGAAACCCTGGCCTCCCTTTTCTCTTTCTTCTTTCAATCCTGATCAGTTGCCTGAGCCATCAGCTCTAGAGAGCCAAGAGAGGAAGCGAACTGGAAGGGCATTCACATCCAGCCCCAGAGACCCCACCCCGGACCTCTTCAGAGCAGCAGCTGGCCATTAACGCACCATCTACTGATGTAGCTTGAGACATGCATCAATCTGTGAGTATAAAGATAAAGACAGCTTATTATGGTGTCCATTTAGCAGAATAATAACACTGGGTTTCCCCCTAGGGCCTATGACCTAGCAAATCTTGGGTTTGGACTCCATTACTAAACAATGTGTGGCATGAGTTAGACCTTAGAGAGTGGGCACTAAATCTAATAAGAAAAGTTATTCTCACAACATTGGTGATACTATTACACAAGTGCACGTATTTTGCCAGGCCAGTCCTTATTGTAGTTCCCAGAATTCACAATTAGGCAATGCTAATGTTTTTGTTATTGTTTTTTGGGTTTTTGTTTTGTTTTGTTTGTTGTTTTATTGTTGTTTCTGTTTTACTCCCCCAGTAGCATGCAGAGTATTATAAAAGCTAGCCAGCACAAATGAATCCAACAGTTAGGTACCAGCTTGATCATGACTCAAATACGTGGTGTCTTCATCAGTGGTATCTTACCATTAAGTTCTGGAGGGCAATCAAGAGCAATATCAGCAGGCTGTAATATTTGGAGGAGGCATTTGTATAGAATCACACTGACCAACAGGTCCAAAAAAGGTAACCCATACCTGGCACTGGGCTCTTTTGGGGGGGTGAGGAGGAGGGGAGGTGATAAGCAGTATTCTACAAGGGAGGCATTGACCCTATAATCATAGGGTAACTCCATGTAAACTGCTTATACACAAAACTATGTATATTAGGAAATCTCTAAAGTAGTATGTTTCCATTGAAAAGGTCTTTAGTGTTAGTTTTTCTCATACTGTTCTCTACCCTGCCCTCCTATGCCCCACCCCACTTAATTCTTCCTGTTCCATTATCTCCTTTCCCGCTTCATACCACCTGTGTGAATAACTTTTTTAT
The DNA here is from genome assembly GCF_903995435.1 of Acomys russatus. Lineage (NCBI taxonomy): Eukaryota > Metazoa > Chordata > Mammalia > Rodentia > Muridae > Acomys > Acomys russatus. The sequence goes on along the minus strand of NC_067146.1, from coordinate 65,018,663 downwards.
ATCTAATGATGAACATTGGAATGTGGTATATAACCTAAGGTTTTTTCCCTTTTTATTGGTTCTTTGTGAATTTCACATTATGCCCCCCCCCCATTCACTAATCTCTCTATCCCCTCATAGCTACCCTCCATCCTTACATCCTCCTCTCAAATAAAAAGAAAAAGAAAAAAAATCTCACTGAGGAAGCTATAGTGTGGACAGTCTCTTCTACAAGTATATCCTTTGTCTCCTTTCTAGTCAACTTGATATATGAATAACCAAAGGGGTGTAATCTCCTCTTCTTCCTCCCTACGCTTTGTTGTTTTTGGTTTTTGTTTGTTTGGTTTTGTTTTGTTTGTTTGGTTTTTTTGCTTTTGTTTTTGTTTTGATAACCAAGTTTTCATGAGTTCTAGCTCTCCTACCTCTGGCCCTTTGCATGGAGCAGAGGGTGCCCTCCTTCAGCACTGAGCCAGGTGCTACACTGAGGACTGTGAGATCCTGCTGCATTGTGAGTCAGGACTTTTGTCTGGACGCTGCAGCACAGTAAGCTTCATCTCCAGTCACGAATCCTTGCTGGGAGTGTAATATTTTATTAATATCGCCAGATGGTTTAGTTTGTTTGAAAAAGTTGTATGTTTCCAGTTCTTCTGTCAGCTGCTTATTCATTGGATTCCTTATTTAAGGAATGGAATTCTGCCACCTATACTAATTGTGAGCATGCTATGTCAGAAACTTATATAAATGAAAACATTCATGCCTTTCAAACAATAAATTTCCAAGTTTTAGTGGATCCAGTAACAGTACGTGCCAGGTGATCCCAACTACTTTGGTAATAATAATGAAAATTCCAGTGCTTGTTCTTTTGTTGCAAATGGAGTCTGTATTGACAAGATAACAGACTTCAAAGTAGCCACCATGAAGAAGCTACAGCTGGAGGTCAGGCTGCCAGGAAGTCAGGATTGTGAGTGAAGATTAAGTCAGCTGCAGGGACAAGAGGGAAGAACAAGGTTGGAACTGGAAATAGTTTAGGGCCAAGCTGGGTGAACAGGTGGATAGGCATGTGACATCTGAAGACCCAGAGACAGTCAGGAGCCCTCTGCCTGTTGGTCCATGATGCACACATCAAGTATCAGTGATAGGTTTGGGGGGGGGGGCAAGTGCCATCACAGTGATGGGTGTTCACCACTTTTGTAGGTTCCAGTAGGGACTTCTCTTTGGTCTCACATGTCTTACAAATTCTTGGGCCTGCCTTGTTTCCTTGGTATGATTTTAATATACCCATGTTCCCCTACAGTCTCAATTTGCCCCATAAATACATAGGGTAGCACTTTCTCTACTCCGAGGAATACAGCATTTGTCAGCCTGTGCTCCACAGGTGGGATGGGTGGATTGAGTTGTTTTCTTGTCCTCTGAGGAGCACTGTTATCCTCCACCCTCGAAATGAAGTGAAAACTACTTTTAAAATGGTGTCCTGCAGAACAAAGAACAGATTTACAAACCACTCTTTTACATGATGTGAAGGAACTTAGAATGGGGCACACGCAGATCACAACACACAGTGTAGGAGAAAGCCCCATCTCAAATGAAGCACACAGTGCTGGACAAACCGAGTCAAAGAAACAGTAATAACATAACAGGGTGGACATTACAGAAGCACATCCGCCTACTGTACTTCCCCTGTTTCATCTCTGTGATTCATCTTTCTCCCACCTTCAGCAAAGGAAATATCCCCAATGTTCAAATTTTCAGTGCCTGCAAAGTGAGGAGCCTCATATGCTAACTATTGACAGTAACTTTCTCCAAGAGCCATTCTCCCTCCTCGAAGCACTCAGTAAATACAGGAACTGACCTCATGGTGACGCAGGTGATACTTCATCCCATCGTGAACCCTCAGACTAGGAACTGTAAAAACTTGTTTCTTGTGCGGTGTGGTTCAGCCCTAACACACACCTATAACCCAAGAACTTTCTGATTGAGGTAAACAGGTGATTATGGTGTGTCTCAGCAAGCCCTAATACACACCCTTTTTTTTTTTCTTTTTTTAACCTGTACATTTATATTATTATACATGTATACAATAAACTACATACACCAAGAAGAACCATGACACAATCAGGAAGTACATAAATGTTACATTCATAGTGTTTTGGCTATTTGAATTTGGCAGCCTTGAAGAAAACATCTTTCCTATCTTGATGAATCTAAAATTCTGAATGTAAATCAATATCATGTCTCATCTCTATTAACTTAAAATGTTTTTCTAGACCTAAAAACATCTTTAACCCCTAAATGACTAAGCTTAATTATAGAACTAATTATCTGGCCTTCAACCCCATCAGAGACTTGAAAAGGAATGAAAATTAGTTACCTGAGTAAAGTGGAAGTGCAGGTTAGAAACTTCCGGAGTGAAAAAGAAAATTGACAAAGACAGTTTGCTGCCTGAGCACTCATCCAACACTCTATAACAGTGGAGCACCATCTTCAGTCTTCTGGCCCAGTATATCTGACAGACATGTTTGTGAGGCAGGAACTATTGAGGACTTGCTTACCCTGTCTTTGCAGAGCTTGGCTATCAACTCGGTCTGCATCCACACTTGCCTATTTTTAGGCTGAATTCTGTCTGTGGCTGAAACAAGGACATTTTGCCCAGTTGCTGGTTTGCCACAATTGAAGCCATCTCCATAAGGAGGTTCATTGATGCTCATCATCTTCTTGGAGGTAGGCTGGGTGTTGCCAGGAGTTAACCTGTATTATTCTCAAAGAATCTTTAAGATAATAAAAAAATACCTTAAATGCCATATTCTGTAGGTCTCTGAGGGTTTTGAAGACCTTATCTATTTTACCTTATCTTTCTATAGGATCATGTCTTATCTGTTAAACCTAGGATGTATATTCTTGTGAAAAAATAAACTAGTAATTGGCATGACCAAGATTTGATCCACTAACAATTAACTTCAGTTACTTAATTATCCTAAACATCCTGCAATAACACTTTCAAAGTATTGGAAGTAAACCTTGTATTATAATTGAGTTGTATGGGTACAATACCTCCTATTAGAGTAAAAAAAAATATATATATATATATAATCTCTGTGAAGAATAATCTTAAATTTGAATTCTATACCAATGTATCAAAATTAAGCTTATTTTACATCAATATACAAAATCCTATACCAGTGAATTAAAAGTAACCTTGTCAGTAACAATTAAGGCCTTGAGTTGAGGAGTCCTATCATCCCTATATATTTCATTATTCCTTCTTCTTTCTTTTCAACCCTTATCTCCAAACCTAAGAAAGAAAGATAAAGGAAAAGAGAGACATCCCTGAGTCCAACTTCATTTTCTCTCTGAATAAGACCAATAATAACTTATAACCAACCAAAGAATGGATAAAGAAACTATGGTACATTTACACAATGGAACACTACTCGGCTATTAAAAACTAGGAAATCTTGACATTTGCAGGCAAATGGATAGAAGTAGAAAAGACCATCCTGAGTGAGGTGACCCAGACCCAAAAAGACACACATGGTATGTACTTACTTGTAAGTGGATATTAGTCATATAGTACAGGATAACCACACTACAATATGGAGACTGATGCATCAACCAAACACTGTGTACGATGTGGACCTAGACCCTCTGCTCAGATGTAGTACATAACCAGCACCATCTCCTTGTGGGTCCCACAATATGGGAAATAGGGACTACTTCTGACATGGATCTGGCCCCCCAACATTGATCGCTTCCCCCTGAGAGGAAGGCCTTGCCAGGCCAGAGAGGAAGAGGATACAGGTAGTACAGATGAGACTTGATAGGCTGGGGTCAGATGTTAGGGGAGGAGGGCTCCACTTTCTGAGGACTAGGGGAGGGAGGGAGAGGAGATGAGGGAGAGAGGGTGTGATCAGGAGGCAACGAGGGAGGGGGCTACAATCAGACTGGAGAACAAGCAGGTAATTTATATTGCTAATCCCACTACACGGGAATAGCACGGAGCCTGGCTGAGACATGAATGTCTGTGCATAGACAATGTTTCTTGTTGATTTCAGAATCCCTGTGATTTATTTTTAGATGTCACTCTTCTTATGGCATGAATGAAGACCTAATACATACCTTTAATCCAGGAATTTTTTTTACATGGGATTTAATAAAGTTAAACCTAGGTCAAGAGAGGGAGCAAAAAACCACTTGTGGTGGATTAAGTAAGTAGGATGCATAAAATGAATGTTTATTCACCTATTATCTTGGAGGAGTACTGCCTCTGTTTGCTAACTTTAGCCTAGTCCCGGAAACCTCTAGCTTCTGTACAATCTAACCTAGGCCTACAGTGTTTTCAGCCTCTGACACTTACTACTTAATAAACTCACCTTTTCTTGTTCTTACTCAGCTCTGGGCTGGCAGGTTAAGCAAAGCTGTTCTGGCTCAAATTCTTCTCCTACCGGACTTATTCAATGTGGCTTCTCTCTTAGGCCCTGAATTGTTCTACTTGGCTTCAAACTAACTAAAGCAACCTGCTCTAATCTTCTGGTTCCTCATTCTCTGGCTCCTGTCTTCACCTCTGTCTGACTTGTTCTTTCTTTCTTTCTTTCTTTCTTTCTTTCTTTCTTTCTTTCTTTCTTTTGTAACCTGTCTCTCTACTGCTCTTCCATAAAAATGCTTCCTGTCTCCCTCTCTGTCTCACTGTCTCTCTCTGTCTCTCTGTCTCTTTCTCTGTCTCTCTCTTCTCTCTTCTCTCTTCTCTCTTCTCTCTTCTTTCTCTCTTCTCTCTTCTCTCTTCTCTCTTCTCTCTTCTCTCTCTCTCTCTCTCTCTCTCTCTCTCTCTCTCTCTGTCTCTCTCTCTCTCTCTCTCTCCCTGTCTTCTCTGTGTTGCTCCCTTAAGTAGCTTCCCTTTCCTCTCTTTTCTCATGAGAGTTCTGTCAAGTCTTTCTCTGATTTGTAATTTTTTCTGACACTCAATTAAACATCTCATCAAAACATGGGTGCTTCCTTCTACAAATTAACTTTACCTTCATTGTTTGGGACTAAAGGTATGTATGACCACACCTGGACCTAAGCTTTTCTTTACCTGAAACTTGCTCTATACCAGGCTGGCCTTGAACTCAGATGTATTTGCCTCTGTCTCCTTGATTAAAGGCCTGTTTGTTTTCCAGCTGGATCACACGGACACAGGTCTTTGGGTGTGATCTCTTGACAGTGCAGCCATGTTCTAAATTAAAATTCCACTATGAGGAAGGACTTTGAGAGAAGGGCATTTAATACAGCACAGAGAAGAGGAAGAAGCTCTTTAGCTATTTGGACCTGACCTTTTGGCTTTTTCCTCATGGGCTGTCTGGTGAGCCAACAAGCTTTTGGCCTTAGGCTTTTTGGCTTTTCCTTCAGGGTGTGAGCTGAAAAGGAAGGTCATCTGGGTGCTTTCTCTGCTGCTCTAAGATAGTAAGTTTTCACCCCAGCACCTGGCTCCTGAGTCTTCAAAACTTGAACACTAGGAATTTTTTTTTTATAACAACATTGTGGGCTATGATATGTGATATGTATGTGATATGTTATCACACATGATGTGTGATAACTTAAGTGTCTCTCCTCCACTTTCCTATCTTTGAGTCTGTGGGGCTGAGTTCCTCCACTGCCTTCCTAACCCTGACATAGGAAGTTCACTTGGAAAAGCAGCATTGCCATGGACCACTAGCTCAGTCGAGGATCGGTCCTTGGGACTGGAGGTTCTTGGAGCATAGGTGAACGGAGATAAAGCGAAGTGACAAACAGAGGTGACTCAAGTTTGAGTTTCCATCTGAGTGTATTTTTCCAGCCAAGCAGTCTACCATTATATACATTTCTTGAAAGCAGGGAGTTTTTTTGGTTACATTTTCCCACAGCATTTTCCCACAGAGCAGATTCGTGGAAGTCAGTGAGCAATCAAGCATGTATGGCATAGGCACAGATAGTTTTGTTATAATTTGAATTACGACTTTGAATTGAAACAATTCAAGGTACAGAGTACATAGCGAAAAGACGTCATCACTTCTAAGTTATTGGCTTAGTATCAATATGTATGGGCTATCTTTGTCCAGGGACAATGTCCTCTCCCTAACGAAACTTGTGCCCAGCACCTGTGTGCCAGGACTTTTTTTCCTATTCTGTTCTTCTTGTTCCTGCTCCCTGGACTCTTTTGAAGCACTCAGTTTTCTTGTAGGCCATAGTATAACTTATTAACTAATGATTAACTTCTAGTCATGTCTCTTTTAATAAGTGGAAATGAAGCAGAACTACTTCAGGCATAGACAATCCCTGCCTGGAGTCCCAGGCCAGGGTCTCATAGCAACCATTGCTGTGCTTGAGGAGTTCCACTTTGGGAGTGAAATGCAGTTAGAGTTAGGGAGAATAGGAGGTAGCTCCCAGCAAAGAGGGTTTTGAAAATGCAGTTTCTGCTGGCAAGAACATTGACCCCAGTCCAGGAGACCCTCCCCTCTTCGGGGGGGTGTTAGTCTCAGGCCTGTGTTATTTTTGTCACACAGAGTCTACTGGAGAGGGGTGACCCAACATGGTCATAGGACACATTTCATCTTAGTGCCCCAAAGCATAAGGGAGGTTAAAACATTCAAATGGGAAATCTGTGCTACAGCAGGGCTTAGCCAAACCAGGAGGTTCTGAGATGGTATGGTGACTTGTATGCAGACCCAGTGCCAGCCTATTTAAAAGTATTTTTCCCCTTTTCCCTGTGAAAACAGGTAAATCAGCTTGATCGTGAGCAAAGCCTTATTTCCAAGAGACATAACAAATAAACAAAAAGAGCAAAATCCTCCATTCTAACAATCAGTCCCTAATTGCTCACATCAGCGACACAATGATATATGACGCATTATATTTTATATGTACAATTAGAGACTAACTCCTAATGTCCCTGGCACTTTATCATCAATGACCAGTCTAAGGGAAGACAAATAGCGTTATAAAATTTATCATCTGTGAAGCTAGAGAGATGAATTAGCACTTAAAAGCACTTACTGCTCTTCCAGAGGACCAAGTTTAGCTCCCAGCACTGATATCAACTCAAAGGCCTATAACTGCACTTCCAGGTAATCTGATGATCTCTTCTAGACTCCATGAACAACCATACTCACACATGCACAGACCCCCACCCCCATCCCCCACATTCACACGTATATACACACAATTTTCCTTTAATAAATGAAATTATTTTTTTTTACTGAGCAGTGGTGCTGTGCACCTTTAATCTCAGCATTCAGGAGGCAGAAGCAGGCGGATCTCTGTGCGTTCAAGACCAGCTGGGTCTACAGAGAAATTCCAGGACATCCAGGGCTACATATAAAGAAACCCTGTCTTGAAAAACAAAGAAACAAAAACAAAAATAAAATTCTTTTTTGATAATATATATCCCGATTACAGTTTTCTCCACCTCTACTCCCCTGAATTCCTCCCACCTTCGCTCCTATCTGGATCCACTCCCTTTCTGTGTCTCATTAGAAATGAACAGGCTTCAATGCCAGGTGATGGTGGTGCACACCTTTAATCCCAGCACTTGGGAAGCAGAGGTGGGTGGATTACTGTGAGTTTGAGGCCAGCCTGGTCTACAAAGCAAGCACAGGACAGCCAAGGCTACACAGAGAAACCCTGTCTCAAAAAAACAAAGAAAGAGAGGGAGGGAGGGGGAGAGGGGGGAGAAGAATAGGTTCTAAGAGATAACAACAAAACACAGTGAAATATAATAAAACAAAAAACATCACATCAAAGTTGGACAAGGCAAACCAACAGAATGAAAAGTGCCCCCAAGAGAAGTCAAAAGAATCTCAGACAACATGATTAATGGCTAAGGGGTTTCCTTTTGGATGATGGAGACAATACTTGCATAATAAAAAATAAGAATGAATTCAATACAATGCATTTGAATATTTCAAAATCATCAAGATGATGAATTATATGTTACATTAATTTCACCACACCAAAGGAAATAAAATATTAACCTGTGCTATAATATAGAGGAGCCTTGAAATTTTTGTGATATTCAAAAGAAACCAGTCACAGAAGAACACAGTAGTATGATTCCATTTGTATGAAGTGTTCTATTTAAATACACTAATCAATATAGGGAGAAGTAGTCACTGTTTGGAGCTATAGGGAGAAAGTGTTGAGTACTGATTCTGGGAAGTACAGGGTGAGAAAAATGTTCTAGAACTAGTTGTGGTGACACTTGTATGAATTTTAAAAACTATCTTAAAATATAAAATGGTATGCTTTAAATGATTTAATTACACAACATACAAATTATACCCCAAATACATTTCACATACATGAAGAAATATTTCAATGCTGTGACAAAACACCTGCATTTAAATCAGATGTAATTTTGGCTCACACTTTCAGAGATTGTTTCCATGGCCACTAGCCCCTATCTCCTTGGGCCCATGGCAGGCAGAATACCGTGACAGTGAGTTTACACAGATACAAAGCTGTTCAAAATATGGCAATCAGGAAGCAAAGAGAGAGGGAAGAGATGTGATCTCAATACCGTCGTTGAAATACACCCCTAATCACCTAATGATATCCTCTCAGGTCCTACTTCTTCCCAATAAACCCTTCATCTGTCAATTAAGCCCTCTATACATAGCCCTTAGGGGATATTTAGGATCCAAATTGTAAGATGGAGGCACTGTTGAGTATAATGGCAGCCTTGTCTACATAGAGAGTTCCATGACAGCCAAGGCTACACAGAAAAATCTTGTCTTGGAAAAAAGCTCCCAAAATGAACTAACAAACAAACAAAAAGATTGAAGCCAACCAAAGACAAGCCCTACATGAGACCCATCCCAAGAGAACCAATCTCTGACACTATTAATGTTACTCTGCTATGCTTGAAGACAGGAGCCTAGCATAACTCCTCTGAGAGGATTCGCCCAGCAGGTGATGGAAAGAGATGCAGAGATAGAAACAGATGTAGAGACCCACACCCAAACATTAGATCTCGGGGAGTCCTAAGGAAGAGTAGGGAGAATGATTGAGGGAGTCGGAGGGGTCAAGGACTCCAACAAGAAGACCTACAGAGTCAACTAACCTGGGCTCATGGGGGCATCACAGAGACTGAACCACCAATGTAAGAGCATGCATAGACTGGTCCTAGGCCCCCTACACGTACGTAGCAGATGCACAGCTTGGTCTTCATGTGGGTCCTCCAACAACTACATCAGGGGCTGTCTCTGACTCTGATGCCTCCCTTTGAATCCCCTTCCTATAACTGGGATGCCATGTCTGGCCTCAGTGGGAGAGGAAGTGTCTGCTCTTGGAGTGACTTAATGGGACAAGGCAGGTTGGTTCCCATGGGGGACCTCCTTTTTCTCTTAGGAGAAAGGGAGGAGGGAAGATGGGGGAGAGTTTGGGGATTACTGAGCAGAGAGGAAGGGAACTGTGATCAGGAGGTAAAGTGAATGAATAAATTAATTAATGGATAAAAACAAGCAAAAAACTAAGGGGGGAATGATGGAAGTCCTATTATACATTTGAAGCTTTTCCTAAAAATATTGATTCTTCACTTTTGCCCACAAGGTAACTAAAAGCGAGAGCCTAGTATCTCTGCCCTTATTTGCCTTTATTTTCTGTTTATCGCCTTTACTTTGAGTCATATTGCCACTTGACACTGCACAGAAGCAGAATGATTAAGCAAGGTGCACCTGTCTTATCTAACCGATCTCACCCCACTTACAAACTGAAGGCATAAAAATAAGTCAATGTTTTGGATTCCAGAATAGTATAGCCTCATGGGACATACCATTCCCCCAAGAGAGAATAATTACCTATTTTGATGGGACTATACAATAAAATCTTGAGCTAAGCCTGTGGGTGTGGAGATGGCAACTAGTGAGGTGAAGGATGGGGAAGGGAAAAAATGACTTACAGGCAAAGGCAGCTCATGAACAAACCTGGCACTTGGGCTTTGGCTCAGGAGCTAAGCCTATGGGTGTAGAGATAGCAACACGATAGGGAGTACAGGAAAGGCAAGAAGTGACTTGCCCAGAAAAATTGATTCATAGTAAAAGAGGTGCCACAGGCCTAGGGTGTGTGGCTTTAAGAGCTAGTGTTGTGAGTATGCATATGGCTGCGACCTGGCATGTAGGCGTGATAGGAAAGGGAAGGAGTGATTTATCCAACAACAGGGCCTTATACATGAACAAAGAGTGCTTCCCTTCTGTGACTTCAGTGTCTTCCTCCTATCCTTCATGCATCCATCACTCTCTTAGGACCGGATTCACCATACTCAGTTTTCTTATGAGGAAATGATCCTAAAACAGATTTAATAAAATCATATATTCTCCTCCTCCCCCTCCTCCTTCTCTTCCCCTCCTCCACTTCCTCCTCCCCCTCCTCTTCTTCTTCTTCTATATTAAGAATTTTCAAGACTACTTCAGGTTTCACTTTATGTCCTAGAGCAGCTCAAGAAGCAGAGAAAACTGAGTCCTTCTTCTAGCCACCGTGTCCCCAGGTGTCCACACTTGCCTACTCATTCCCAGGGGCTCACATGAATCAACCAAGCAGAGAAGTAACTTTCCCCATGGACCTTTCCAGGTGCATCAACTGAGAAATTGGCCCTCTCCCATCTTCCCTCCCTGAAAAGACGTTTGGTTTAGGGGAAGGGGAGGACCAGTTCACAGTGTCACTTGACTTAAATGTGATGTAGGATCTGTCCTAGTTTTTGAAGGAGAAATTTCCATTTAGTGGTAGGAGATCAAAGCATGCTGCTTCTATCAGAGCCGGCATTCCTACTCTCCTTACTTCTAGTAGAGGTGGAGGCTGACTTGGGGTTCAAACCATGTTGGTCACAATCACAGGGTTCCCTTACTCTGATGCGGCCCTCAGAGTGCCAGAAGATCATGGCCACTTCTGAGTGGCCTACCTATCTTGAATATCTTATCAAATCACAGATGAACCTCAAGAAGATGTAATGGGATGCTGGGAGCGATTGAGAAGAGTTATGAGTTCATTCGATGGGGCAACAAGGAACTGACTGTCAGGGAAAGAAATGACTGAGTTGTGGATAAAACAAAGTAACAGCTTTATTTCAAATAGTTCCCTTTGTGATGGGAGAAGCCCCCCAAATTGGAGATTTGCGAAACAGACACTCAGTTGTGTGTTTTATAAGACCCCTGGGTCCTCCCCTTTTTTCTTATGGTCCAATTTAGATACATAGTCTTTATGCCTACCCTGCTTGTCTGGCAACAAGAAGTCTCTGTCTTAGAGAGCCATTTTCACTTTTCCTGCCTACCTATGTCCCTCGAATTATATCTCAGTAGTTTTTATAATTTTTAAAAAGGTAAAAAAAGTATCACTTAAATATATTAGTAGACACATCAGGTAGGTGTGCCTAGCTGCTGATAGCATCCTTATGATTGGTGGAAACTAGGGGTCTGTTCATATATTCCAAAGGACTCACTTATTGGCCACAAAGGTGCCAGATCATGTACATAGGAGGGTAATACATGGCTATTAAGGGCTAAAGATACTCCAGGACATGTTGTCTCTGGACTTGAGGCCTTTCAACTTCTCCACATCACCAAGCTCAAGCCAGTCAAGCAGTCTATGCAGACACAGCTTCTTTCCAGGAATTCTCTTTCACATTAGCTGATAGTGGGCTGTTAGCACATTCTCAAAAGAATTATCAATAGTCTGCACAAAAACATTAGGTCAGACACAGAAGTAGGCAATGAATGGCTATTAAGGCACCTAAAGATAGCTGAAGGCAATCTGGCTCTGGCCCTGCAACATTCCAATTCTGTACAATCTGTCAATCAGCCTTGTGGATTGGGGGGCGGGGCTTTTGAGACAAGGTTTCTTTGTGTAGCTCTGGGTGTCCTAGAACTTAGTCTGTAGCCCAGGCTAGTCTCAAACTCAGAGATCTGCCAGCCTCTGCTTCCAGACTGCTGGGATTAAAGGTGGGTACCACCATACCAGGCTAGCCTTGTAGACCCTTAAATAAGTTTTCGTTCCCATACCCACTTCAACTTCACTGTATAATAGGGACAATTATTAATATTATTTATTATTAATTACTAACCATTAATTATTATTTATCTTATTTATACTGTTATGAGTCGTAGAATTGTAAATAGATAAGTTCCCCTTTCCGTGCCCACTCAGTTATAACTTCAGTTATAGGAGGGACAGTTATTAATCTTTCTATACTGTTATGTATTGTAGCATAAGAATCTGTTTTTCAATGATCTTAGAGAGCCCCTATGAAAGGGCCATTACACCCCCAAAGGGGTTGTGACCCACAGATTGAAAACAGCTCATTTACAGGCACGAATTGGTTGTGCTTTATCATAGTAGTCACAAGTCTAACAACCCTTAACTTGTAAAAGCCTTCACAGTTTACAGAGTAAGAGGAAAACGCTATTCTTTCAGGCTCTTACATTTTTGATTGGGGGCGGAATCCAAACAGGGTGACACAGAATGTAATACTGTACGATTACTATTAAACAAGCTGTTGCTTCTAACACACTATTGAGTGTATTAAACCAGTACTGGATGCCTGTGTTTGAAGACTCTTTGAAGATAAGCATGGAAGTCGAAACCTCGCGTTGTATGGCTGGAGTCCGGTCCCTGACTTCTTGGCACATCTGTCATTAGCAATGTTGAAAAGTTGGACACCTGCATGAGGACTGGTTTAGTTTACAGTTTCCCTACCCGGGAACGTCGGTTCTGCTCCCGGAACCACAACGCGAATCCTGGCTGTGCTGGGGCTGAGTTCAACGGAGCACAGAGGGGCGGGGCCGGGCCAGGGTGACCCGGCGGGTAGGAGCCCTGAAGACGAGGAGTGCGGAGTGGGACCTCCTTGCTGTCTGAGCCGCCATGCTGAGCGCCACGTGCCACGTGCTCGCCCAGGTGCTGCGGAAGCCACGCGCACCATCTAGGGTCGCCTGGAGATGTCTGCCGGTGCCCGGGGCCAGGTCCTGCGCGGGCCAAAGCGAGAAGGCTGGAGAGCCCCGCACCTTCCACCCGGCACTGCTGCGGGTTTTGGTGTGTCCGCTCTCCAAGAAGCCGCTTAGGTGAGATTCACCTGCCACTTTTCCCAGGGGTTGGGTGGTGGCCTGTGGCCACAGCCAGCCGGTCCCCACCAGGACGCTTCCCTGCTGGGCTCAGTCCCGCCCACGACCGGAGCTGAGATTTTCTCGGGCTCTCCATTGGTTGCCCTTAACAGTCAATCCTGGAGGCTTTAAAACAAGGTGTGTTTTCTCAGCGTGGCTAGTAGCTAGGTCCTGTTGGCCCAGGGCCAGCGTCTGTACTCTTTCTTCTCTTTCTGGTTTTTGTTTTTGTTTTTTTTTGTTGTTGTTGCTTGTATGTATGTGTGTGTGTGTGAGAGAACATGCGTGACATCAAAGGCGGTCACCGTGCACTGTCTTCTTCAATCACTCCCGGTTTTTGGTTTTTGTTTTTGCTTTTTTCTGGGCGTGGGGGTGGGGAAGGGAATCATAGAACCTGGAGCAAATAGAGCTGAGAGTTTATATTACTTAACTGAGGATCAGCACTCAGGTCCTTGCGTTTACAGGGCAAACACTTTATTAACTTACGAATCTTCCCAGCCCCGCTCTTTGTCTTTGTTTTGTTTTGAGACAAGTTTCCCTGTTTGGATTGATCCTCTCTGGAACTCTTATGTAGGCCAGGCTAGCCTCGAAGTTGTGATACTTTTCCTGCCTCAGCCTCTTTAGAGCAGGAGATTAAGGGAGTAAAACGCCACTACTGGCTTCAACCTTCTTAAAACGTCTCTTGTTGCCAGTAGACTACCACGTGTATGAGCCACAGACACTCAAATCCAGAGCAATTTACTGTCTAAGAGAAAATAAAAAACGTTGTAGCTTCCAGAGTCTTGTGAAGTGCTAGCCCCGTACACCTAATGCCTGGCATTGTTAATCTGACTGTGCATTGTCCATTGCTTTCAATTGTGTGGGCTATCTGGGTTTTATTAAATTTTTAACCTTCAGCTGATTTGGGGGGAAATGCAAACCACAGTTCCAAACTCACAGAGCAATGGTAGCCATTAGTATTACTAAATGAGTAAATGCCAAAATGTGGTTGTTTTTGGGTAGCAGGTTACTGCTTATTACAGGTTATTCTCATTTTCACTTTTCTAGATTAGTTTCTGTATAATAAAAGGTTATTTGGTTTCTTGAAATCACCTTTTCTTTACTGTTTAGCTAATTGTGTAGAAGTTAAGGCATAAATTGGAAATAAAGTCAAAAAAGATAATATGAGAAATACTGAATCTAATCTGAAAACCATTATAAGATGGTTTTCTAAGAGAAATGGTTGGATTGGCTTATGCTTTTAAGAATAAAGCTGTTGCATATCTGTTACATATATGCAGGGGCACTGAGAAGAAGGAGGGAGAGATGGGGGAGGGATCACGAGAATGAGACTGGGAGGAGAAGGGGAAGGGGCTGGGATCAGGCTGTAAAAAACAAAAACAAAACAATAAGGCCATTGGAGGAGTAACTCTATATCAAAAACTGCACAGACTGTGCTGTTTATTCAGCATCAAGCCCTTCTAAGCTTTAGTTTTCCACAACTCATTTTATTCCTTTTCTCCCTCAGATATGAAGCATCAACAAATGAATTAATTAATGATGAGTTGGGAATAGCGTATCCAATCATTGATGGGATCCCGAATATGATACCACAGGCAGCAAGGACAACACGTCAGGATAAGAAGCAAGAAGAAGCTGAGCAGCACTAGACCTTGATGGTTATAACTACAGAGTTCTCTCACACTGTGTGTCTTTAAAATGGGGAGTGGGGAGGGAAGGGTTTTGCTGGGGAAGAACAGTGACTTCTCCACTGCCTGCTGGACTGATCCACTGCTCTTATAAAGCAGGACTATTCTGGTCTGCCTTTGCAGAGGGGAATTTCCCGTGGGCTGCACCAGCACAGCCAAGCTTTGCTTTTACAGTGTGCCTCTGCCACCTACCATGCCAGTGTGTGTATGCTTCTACCTTTGCACCCAGATGGGTCTCAAGTCGTCGAGCATAGTTAACCCAACCACAGCCGCAATACACAAGTAAGAGGTCTACAGCTGTGAAAACTGTACACAAGCCCATTTGGCTTAAAAAAAAAAAAATATTTATCTGTCTTGTTTCTCTCAGGCTTAGGACGAGGAAACAAGCTGCAGAAACTTTTTTTTGTACATGTTCTATCCTTATTTTAAAAGATTTCCACTTACTACTCTTATGTCAGAAGAAACATTTCAATGAACTGTCTCTGTGGAGATTAACACTGCCGGTCCGCTAAGGCCTGTTTTCCATCCCAGTCATTTAAAGGTTAGTAATTTGAAACACTGTTTAGCTTCAGTGTCAAAAGAGTTTAAGTACTAAGACCAGTCTGAGTTTGTAAAATTACCTTCATTACTGTAGCACCATCCTTATATCAATAATAAAACAAGATGCTGACAATGTACCACCAAACTCAGTTTGCTGGGGCAAGAGGATGTCCATTTTGAAGGGATGTTTTTGTCTCAAGAGTCTGATAATAAGAGAAAATGTCAAAGTACTTTATGTAATGTTTGCTTATAGATTTTTACATTTGTTTTTAATATTCAAAGCAGAATAATTTCCCGGGAGATTGAGAGGTACCTTTTGTAGGTGAGGTCAGAAGGGAAAGCTGGTTACTTGCTTTTTAGTTTAGAGCCATGTTCCAAGGGACACTCCAGTTTTTCTTGCCCTGGGAAATTTGATACATCCTAAAGTCTTGAGCCTCCATTTTCTAGAACTGTAACAGGACTGACTGAGGATGGGGCAGTATCTATCTTGGAAGCATAGTATGAATGTTCCAATTCTTACCCCAAAGAAACAAGAATTGGTTATAAATTTTATACATACTAGGCTAGGGTCTTATGCATTCTAGGCAAGTGTGTAGTCACTGAAATCCTACACTTTTTAATCTACTTTCTATTTGTGTAGGAATATTTTGGTAGAGGCATTCATGGGGAAGTCACAGGACAACGTTTTGGAATTGATTCTCTCCTTGCACTGTGCCCTGGAGCTTCAATTCAGGTGGTAAGGCTTGGTGGTGGCTTTGATCATTCAAGTCATCCATTGGCCCCCTAATGGATTCTTAATAAGCCAGTTTCCTAAAGTAGTTAATAAAAGATTTACAGTGATTCTTCCTGTGGAAAAGAAAATCAAAACCTGCCATACATGTTTCCTATTATATTGTCAGTATAATTAGGTATAAGTTAGATTTTTACATCATCCACATTTCACATTTAGCCAACTGAAAACTAGAAAAGAACGGTTTTGCTGATAAACTAGTGTTAATAAGTCAGTTGCAGCTTTTTGAACTAGTCATTTTAGGAAGCTGACAAGTTGTCTCTGAGGGAACTCTTCTCTGATTATAGAATCTACTTGTACAAAGTACCCAGGTGTGGTTATTGGCATAGAACACGGTCTTTAATCTCAAAACTTAGGAGGTAATAGCACCATTCAGAGACGGGCAAACAAGCATGCCAATATTGACCTGAGCCAGGGAGTTCCTCTGAAACCCAGTACTTGAGAGGCAGACAAGATCAGGAAGTAAGTCAACTACATCTTGACCTAGAAAACCATTTATCAAAACCCTAATTAAGCTTATTGGGTGAACAAAGAAGACAAGCAATAGAAGAGAGAACGGGGTCAGTCAGGGTGTTAAGAGGGTACTGGGATAAACGTGATCCAAATACATTATATACATGGATGAAAATATGAAGTCTTTCACATAATTAACATGCCTTAGTTTACACAGAAAATAATAGTTGGTAGGTGTGTCCTAGTTGGGGTTTCTGTTGCTGCCTTGAAATACCATGACCAAAATTAAGTTGAGGAGGAAAGGGTTTATTTGGCTTATGCTTCCACATCACTGTTCGTCATCAAAGAAAGTCAGGACAGAAACTCAAACAGGGCAGGAACCTGGATGGGGTAGTTGATACAGAGGTCATGGGAAGGTGCTGCTTACTGGCTTGGTTCCCATGGCTTGTTTATACTGCTTTTTTACAGAACCCAGGAACCGTTCGTTCACAATGGGTTGGGCAAGGCTTTCCCCATCATTCACTAATTAAGAAAATGCCCTATAGGCTTGCTTTCCTACAGCCCAATCTTACTGACACATTTTCTCAATTTAGGCTCCCTACTTTGATGATTGTAGCTTGTGTCAAGTTGACATAAAACTACCCAGCACAAGGGTGAACTAACCAGACACTTGTAGCTACCCATCTCTTGTTTTCTTAGCGGAACATGACCCTTCTCCAAGAGTAAAGATTTAAGCTAGCCTAGTTAAGATGATTGCTGGGCCGTTACTAGGCACACAGTAACATGTTGCCTTCATGTTCAAGTAATAAAAATGTTATACAATCTACATCAGGCTTCAATAAATTTTCTAAATAATACTGTGATTTGTTTTAAAATGATGGTTTTATTGCCCTAGTAGTAAGTGCTTTAAAATTATTTTTAATATTTTATTCATTATTGTAAATGTTGACTAAGAGGTGGTCAATGTTACACAGTATATCCCATGAACTAATAATCCTGAATATTCTTTCATACTTTGAATCTACAAGGAAATAATATGGGGCTTCCTTACCAATTATTCTCCAAAGCCAACTAGCTCCTTTTGTCACTAGTATTCAGGATCTTTGATAGAAATACCTCTGAAGTTGTCAGGAACCAAGGATCATTGTTTGACACGACCTCAGTGATCCCTGGTATAGAAATTTAAAAGCCTAAAGAATACATGTAATGTATACCATGTGTGAGCATATGATTTTATTCCGTAATGGTAATTAAAGTTAAGTTTTTATTTTCACCATTAGTCCTTTGGAAGTATTTGCTGAAGCAAAAATGCTGCTAGAAATAAAATCTGATGCAAGTACACATACCATTTGGTCATTGCATTGGGGAAGCTGTGGGAATTCTTGAGGGTTTTTTTTTTTTTTTTTTTTCATCAAATGTTGAGCACCCACTCTGGAACAGATGATATGGTGAACTCATAAACAAGCTAGAAGTAGTTCTGCCCTCACAAGCTAAAAAAAGTACTTGGTGTTCTACATGTGTGCATTGGGGAGAATATTCTATAATTTAACTCCAGGAAGTATGGCTGCTGTCTCATTATTGGTAATCCTTGTTTGTCTTTAATGAGAATCTTATTGCTTCATAATTCTCAATGTAAGAGATATATTTAAAATGTCATAAACATACTGAATATATCCACAGGGGATTCAGTTCCAGAAAATAAGTTTTGCAAAATGGCAGTCATCAGGACAGCACAGGCTTATGTGTACATAGTATCTGGGTTGCCACACTGAAGCTAATACACGAAGTGTTTATTCTTACCCAGTGGCTCTCAACCTGTGGGTTGTGATCTACATTACAATTCATAATAGCATCAAAATTACAGCTATGAAGCAGCAATGAAATAATTTTATAGTTGGGGGTCACCAACATGAACTGTCTTAAAGGATCACAGCATTAGGAAGGTCGAGAACCACTGTTCTTAGCTATAGACACTGTTTGGTGTCAGCATTAACAGGGAACTCTAACGTGTCCTTTCCTTTCTGCTTTCAAATCTGGCTCAGACAAAATTCAGGATTTCTCTTACATTTTATGACAAGAATCACATGAAGGATGCTTAATTCAGGCTTCTGGGTGTCATAGCTGATCTCAGGGGAAGAAATATAAATGATTTCAAGTAGCATGGCTTCATGACTAAAACTGGAGGTCTAAAAATGTTGCCTACCTTCTTTCCTATTTGTCTGTCTGTCTCTCTCTCTGTGTCTCTGTCTGTCTGTCTGTCTGTCTGTCTGTCTGTCTGTCTCTCTCTCTCTCTCTCTCTCTCTCTCTCTGTCTGTGTGTGTGTGTGTTCGTGTGTGTGTGTGACAAAAATTTTGCTTATTGGCAAAAAAACAAAACCCGAAACCTGGCTTAATCAAAATAGCATCTATTCATTAGACTGAAATGCAACAATGCAAAAAGTTAGCCTAAGTTAGTTTTCTACTGTAGAACATTTCTCCTCATTTTGAGCAAACTTCAGTTTACAAATAAAACAGGAAACAAAATACACAGATTCAAATAGATTCTAATTCCTTAGGCTAAGATTTTTTACTGTCTAAAGTACCATATGCTTTAGTTAAGAACAATACATTTGAATGTTCCTTAGCAAAATAGGGTGACTAAACTTCATGATATTTTATAAAGTACAAGGAATTCCACAACAGCAAAATGTTATGGAGAGGTGGTTAGTTTCCATATTTAATCATAGTAATTGTATACATGTGTCATGCCCCTTGAGTATGTATAATTTTGTATCAATTTAAAAGACATATTTTTGTATCTTATACCGTATTATAATTACTTGTTTTGTGTGTGTGTGTTTGCTTTCTTTTGGGTGCTTGATTGAACCCTAGCACTTTGTGTGTGATAGATTACATCACAACATTTTTATTTGTTTTTTTTTTAAATTTTTATTTTATGCATGTCTGTGTGTATATGCTCACATATATGTGCAGGCGACATGGAGGCGCAAAAGGCACATTGGATCCCCTAGATCTGGAGTTCCATGTATTTGTGGGTGTTGGAACCTAAATCTTATCCTCTGATAGAGCAGTAAGTGCTCTTACTTCCTGCCCTTTGTTTGTTTGAGTCAGGATCTCTAAGCTCAGGCTAAAGTTAATATACACTCTCCTGCCTCCTGGGTGCTGGGATTGCACTCATGAGCCATCACTCCTGCCTGTCACGACATTCCTAAAATAATGCTCAGTACAAAGCAGACAGTTACTTCTTGAGTGAATACATGACTCAGACAAGTCTTACTAATTTTTAGTGTTTTTATTTAATTTTAGACAATTGCATACATATATTCACAGTGTACCTTGGTCATATATGCCCCCTGTTTCCTCCTCAACACATGGCCTTCCCACCTCCATATCTTTTTTTAATTATTTTAATAACCCAGTAAATTCAATTAGTGCTGTCTGAATAAGCACAGGAAGCCTACCAGCAAGTCTTCTCATTTCAGCCCAGGTAACATCTCAGGTTCATCTTGAAAGCTAGAAAACCTTTGTTCACATGAAGTTGGGAGAATCAGGCTTGGGAAGATGGCTTAGTGCGTATTTTCTCAAGCACAAAGGCTGCATTTCAAATGCTTACAACTTGCGTTTTTAAAAATGGGTTTCGGTACACAAACCTCTGTAGCCCCAGCACTTGAGAACACTACAGAAGATTATCTAGGTCTTATTGCCTGGCATCCTAGCTCCAGACTCAGTGGAGACTGCCCCAGTAGAGTAGCGCCATGAAAGAATGGGCCATACAATGACCTCAGCTTCCAGGCACATGCACATATACACAAAGAGTTCTAAAAACTGTGAGGATCAAGCTGAAATTTACATGTGAAAGTTCTTTGTAAAGAATTAAAAGAGCTAACCATGGTGGCACACGCCTTTATTCCTGGCACACAGGAGGCAGACGCTAGTGAGTATGAGGCCAGCTTGACTTGCATAGTGAGTTCCAGGAATATGAGGCCATCCTCTACATAGTGAGTTCCGGGATAGTCAAGCCTATGTTGAGAGATTCTGCCTCCCTGATAGATAGATGATAGATAGACAGACAGACAGACAGACAGACAGACAGATAAATTTTGCTGACTTATATAAAAATTGTGTGTGGAACGCCACAAACCAGTTCTCCAGGGAAACAGGTGCACACATGTAAAAGTATAAAACATAAATTGTTCCATGGACAGGATGCACTGGAAACATTTAAGAAAACCTCAGCCAGAACAGTGAACCCTTAGTGCCTGGACCACCACCAGTTTTCTTTTCCTATCCCTGATCAGAGCAATGGCCATTACAGAAGGGGACATAGCTAACAACCCAGGGCTCCTTCCCTAAGAGTGCTCAGGTAAAAGGTAAAGTAGCTCCTGGGAAGATCAGGTCACCAGAATAATTATATAATTTTTAAAGAGTATATACATATATTTCTCTAATTATAGAGATACTGTAGAAAACTACATGTAACTCTGATGAGAAGCTACAACTTCACATAACACTCTAGTTATTACCTGTGGAGGGGGAGTAGATTTGAGCAAAGCTGTAATTAGAGCAAACAAATGATACCAGATGGTCACTTGAATTCACAGTGACACAGAAGAGAATCAGAAACCATAAAGTTAGTCTAATTGATTCTATAAACATACTTGATTTTTAGAAAACCTAGAAAAATATCATTGAATTAGTTTTGGGCATGGGGCTTGACCTAAAATTTGATTAATTATTATACCCAGTGAGACTCCCTGGGGAAAAGCTGATTTTACCTTTGCCACTGGATATGAGTTACAGATAGCTTTTTGATTGTGGAAGTAGCCTGTGCCTACTTTCTTCCGTCAGTGCTGGCGCCCTGCCTGACTTGAATTTGTGCAGGTTTTATGTGTGCTCACAGTCGCTGTGAGTTCTTATGTGCATTAGACCTGATGTCTCTGGAAGACACTGTTTCCTTGAAGTCACCCATCACCTCTGCGTTGTATAATCAGCCCACTCATCTTCTGCATATATCGTTGAGCCTTGAGAGAGGAATTTGATGAAGGTATTCTGTTTAGGATTGAGGGCTTCAAATTATATCACTTTTTGTATGCTGACCATATTTGAGTTTCTGTGTTAGTTCCCATTTTCTGAAGGAAGTTTCTCTGATCTGGAATGAGAGAGGCACTGATGCCTGTGCATAGCAGTGTATCATTTGAAGTCATTTAGTTGTTCCTTTAGCAGAAGAGTAGTATTAGGTCTTCCCACAAGCCCATGTTAGGTTCTTGGCCACTTTAGCAGTGTCAAGTATGGATTCCATCTCGTGGAGTGTGTGTTGAGATGTGTTTCCTGTATCCCTACTCTCTCCAGAGTATTTTTTAAATTTATTTTTTATAATTTATTCACATTACATCCTGACTGTTACCTACCCCTTAGCTCATATCTTCCCGTTTCCACTCTCTTTCCCTCTTCCACCTTATTCCCCTACTCTGGTCCTCTGACATGGGTGGGGGGATGCTCCTACCCCACCATCTGACCACAGTTTATCAGGTCTCATCAGGATAGCCTGCATCCCCTTCCTCTGTGTGCACAGAGGGCCCCCCCCAAGAGGAAGTGACCAAATCATGGGCACCAGAGTTCATGTAAAAGGCAGTCCCTATTCCTCCTTCTCTGGAACTTTCTATCATGAAGGGATATTGGATTTCATCAAAGTATGCTTTTCTGGTTCTCTGGATTTCCTTGGTCTCTGTTATAATGGCCTCTTTTTATTTCTAAGTTTGCCTATGGGTTCATCAAGCTTGTTGATTTTCTCAAAGAGCCAATTCTTGGTTTCATTGACTCCCTGCCATCATTTTGTTGATTTCAGCCCTGAGTTTGATTATTTCTTGCCATCTAGTTACTTGGGACATTATTTCTTCTTGAAGTTCTACAGCTTTCAGGTGCGTTGCTAAATTACTAATATGAAATCTCTGCAATATTTTTATATAGGCACTTAGCTATGAACTTGCCTCTTAGAGCTGCCTTCATTGTGTCATATAGGTTTTGGTATGTTGTGTTTTTATTTTTGCTCAATTCTAAAAAGGTTTAATTTTCTCCTTAATTTTTCATCTTGACTCATTTTCCATCCAATGGTGAGTTGCTCTGTGTCTATCAATTTGTAGGATTTCTGTTGTTTTTGTTGCTGTTGATATCCACCCAATCCATTATGATTGGGATAAGATGTGGGATGTTATTCAGTTTTTATATCTGTTAAATCTTGTTTCATGTCCAAGTATGTGATCAATTGTGAAGACAGTTCCCTGAGCTGCTTTGATGAGAGCATTTCCTTTTGTGTTTAGCTGGAATGTACTGTGTCTGATAGGTGCGTTTGTTTTATGATGTTATTTGACTCCAGAACTTCTGTGTTTAGTTTGTCTGAATGACATGTCTATGGTGAGAGTGGATTAATAAGGTCACCTACTATCACTGTGTGAGGATCAATATGTAATTTTAGCTATAGCAGTCTTTCTTTTATGAACGTGGGTGCATAAATGTTTAGGGTTGCAACATGCCCTTGTGGACTCTTCCTAGAGTGAGTGTGTAGTGACTGTCCCTGTCTTCTAGATTAGTTTTGGTTTGAAGTTTTGTTTTTGTTTTTGTTTTTGTTTTGTTTTGTTTGTTTGTTTTTTGGTCAGAGTTAAGATAGCAGTAACCGCTTGCTTCTTGGGTCCAATTGCTTGGAATATCTTTTCCTTCCTTTTATATTGAAGTAATGTCTATCCTTGATGATAGAGTGTGTTTCTTGGAGGCAGGCAGATCTCTGTGAGTTCAAGGCCAGCGTGATCAACAAAGAGAGCCCAGGACAGTTAGGACTCTGTTACACAGAGAAATCCTGCCTCAGAAAACAAAACAAACAAACAAATAAACAAAGACAGACAGAAAGAAAGAAAACTAAAGTTCATTATAGTAAAACTACCAGAAAATCAAAAACTAAGGGGAAAACTTCCAAAGTTTCCTAGAATAAAGTCATTTTATTTCAAAAGAATCAAGATCTGTTGGTACATACATCTAGAACCAGATACCCAGGCACTGAGGTAAGAGAATCTCTTGAACCCACAAATGTAGGGACAGTATGAGAGAAGGGGGGGCACTCTGTCTCAAAGGAAAAAAAATCCAGCAAATGCTCTATAATGTTTGTTATAATCTAAAACAAAAACAATCCATCTGCCATATGCTGTTGATAATAGACAGACCTTATATGTAAATATATAGAAATACTTAAAGTCAGGGTTGGGAAGATGACTTCAGGTGCATTGTTTGCTGTGTAAGTATGAGGCCTTGTGCCCATATTCCCCAGCTCCCACGTAAGAGCCAGGCACAGTGGTGCATGCCTGAAAGCCTACTGGAGAAGCACAGAGAAGCGGGTTCTGGAAGCTCACTGGACAGCCAGTCTAGATGAAACAAAGAAGTCCAGGTTCAGAAAGAACAGGAAGATACTAAAGCTCAACCTCTGGCCTACATAGGCATACACATTCAAACACACCCACATACCCACATGCATCACACACACACACACACACACACACACACACACACACACACACACACACACATACATACATACACACACACACACACACACACACATACATACATACACACACACATACACACACACACATACATACATACACACACACACATACACACACACATACATACACACACACAGACACACACACATACATACACACACACAGACACACACACATACACACATACACACACACACACACACACACACACCATAAGGGGGAAAAAGAAATAGTTAAATTCAAAGGATGTGAGAGAAACTTTATTACCAAAGTGGGACGGGGCAGGGGACATGAGTGTGATAGTGGGAAAGGCCAAAGGAACCTCTTCACAGATCATCTTTGGGGGGCACCTTTTCCAAAAAATCTTCTTGAGGCATCTCAGCTCAATCACCAGAAGAAAGGAAACGTCTGACATTTTAATAATCTCCTAGAGGTAGCAGGACTTCAGTTTAGCATAGTGTAAGTGAGAAAAGGCGTGGAGAAGCCAGGCACTGCTTAGCAACATCATGAAGAGTTTCTGTTAGGCTACAGTACAGGCTGTAGAAAGGAAAGCAGTGTTACTCTCTTACCTGCCTGTACTATCAGAGAGCAAGCTAGGGGGAACAGATGGAGAAGGGCTATAATTTCCTGCTAGCATTAATTATTTTGTACTCTCCGTGTCCCGGAAAGCACTGTCATGAGGCATGGCCTGATTCAGGCTGTAGGATCTGACTGAAAGGTACAGGCCTCTGCTCTTATCCAGGACAAGGTTATATAATTATGTGGCAGAATACTTTAGCATGTATGGAGCTCTAGATTCTACTTCCAGCTAAAAGGAAAGAAGTTCTTGGTTGGCCATATGTTGTTGGATTTACTTCTGACTTTTCAGTTCCATTCTATGTAATCTACTAACCTGTACCCCCACCCACCCACTCCAAGTCACAATCTTTTTCAGTCTATACTCAAAGTGACCCGCAATATCAGAATATATAAACCCCCTGTATTAGTTACTTTTCTATTGCTATGATAAAACGTCATGAACAAGGAAACATACAGAAGGATACATTTGTTTGGAGCTATACCCCAGAGGGATAAGAGTCCATCATAGTCGCAATGGGGAAGTGTGGCAGCAGACAGGCAGGCAAGGGTAGTGCCTGAAGCTTGGACCTTGATTTATGAGCAGAAAGCAGACCATGCAAACTGAGAATGGCGCATGGCTTTTGAAATCCCATAATCCACCCCCAATGACATACTTCCTTCTGCAAGGTGATACCTTCTAAGCCTACCCAAACAGGGCCACCAACTGGGAACCAAATATTCAAATACCTAAGCCCATTGACCATTTTCATTAAAACTACCATACCCTTCAACATTGCTCTTTTAAATTATGTCTTGGCTAGTCTGAGCCCTTTGCATAATATACATGAGAATCAGTTTATCAATTTTTTCAGGATAAAATGCTGGAATTAAATTAAATGGCCACATGTGTTAGTCGGTAGTCTCAGCCTTTCTGGGTTGGAGACCAAACAATCATTCAAAACAGTAAGCAACACAGCAAGTCTCACACACGGACACAGACAGACAGACAGACATGTGCATGC
Source organism: Acomys russatus (assembly GCF_903995435.1). NCBI lineage: Eukaryota > Metazoa > Chordata > Mammalia > Rodentia > Muridae > Acomys > Acomys russatus. The sequence goes on along the minus strand of NC_067146.1, from coordinate 64,992,993 downwards.
ACATGCAAGCATTCACACACAGATAGACACACAACACACACACACACACACACACACACACACAGAGGCAAATATATACCATATAAACACAGACACATACCATACACACATCAAAGAAACCTACGAAAATGGCATGTTGCTATCTGTAAATATGATCTCTTCTGTGCATATTAATTTATGACTTTTTAGTTTCTTTCAACAATATTATTTTTATTGTAAAAATATGTTTTTAAAACCTTTTTAAGAAAATGGGAGGATACAAGGGATGGGATAACCATTGAGATGTAACAAGAATAAATTAATAAAAAATTTTAAAAAACCTTTTTAAAATTACCCTCTGATATTTTCTATTTTTTATATTGTAAATGATGCTTTTTTTAGTGTATGTTTGTGATCTTATTTCCTGAGCTCTTTCTAAATTTTCTTAGTCTTTTTTGTAGACTCTTCTACATAGTTAATATAATATAAAAATAAGACAGTTCTTTGTTTTTGCATTAATGTCTTTTATTTTATTTTATCATATAAATCCATACTCAGAATACAATGTTACATGGACATGATAGGTCTTCTTGCCTCCTAGGCAGTGGGGAACGCTCAGTTTTTTTGCCATTAAGAAGTTAACTGTATGTATTTATCAAGTTGGCAGTTTCCTTTAGCCCTGGTTTGCTTTTTACATGACTAGGTGTAAAGTTTTGCCCAGTTTTTTTTTCTGCCTATTCTGAGGTATTATGCAGGTGTTCTTTCCTATTAATGTGGTATATTTAGTTGATTTCTAGGGCATTTCTACCTTATTTCCTACTTGGTTGTAAGGCAGTATCTCTTCATTTTATTGGATGTGATCAGCACATTAAAATGTAGTGAAGGATTTTGATGTCCGTTTACATACCATATCTATGCTTTTGTTGTGATATCTTTGGTACTGGAGCAATGCTGGGCTCAGATAATTAATTGAAGAGTATCCCTTATTCTAAGGACTTGTTGAATTTTGTTGTTGCTGTTGATGACAATCATTTTATAACGTTTAAAGATCTATATCTATAGTTTATGTGGTTTCCTTTGAGTCCAGAAATCAACTCACTTATGAAGTCTGATAAAATGTCATGCAACATCCTTCCAGGAAAGGAACTTTTACGATGAGGGCCTGTCACAGTCCAGCGTTATGGCAAATTATATGAGTTTATGAAATCATTTAAAAGTTGTACAATGCAATTTAAGTTTTAACAATAAATAGAGCCAGTATACGATACGAATCGGTCGTTTCCCATAGTGGTTATGTTGCTCCATTAATTTACCCTGTAGCATCATATTAAGACTATCTCAATTTCTTCACACTTTCCTGAGTACAACTAGGTATGATTCCCTTATTGTGCTCAGTATTTTACCAAAATAACAGCATCTACATTTAAAATGACTTCTGGAATACTATCCTAAATATAAATATCTTCCAAGGACTGTAAACTTAGATATTGAAAATAAATTATTTAGCATTTACTAAAATCAGAACTCTGAATATATTCCGCAATACAAAATATATATCTATATGCTTCAAAAACATGTTGAAAGCTGGGTATATTTTTGTTTATATGTCTAAACTTGTGAATTCTTTAAATTAATGTTATTTATACAATAACATTTTAAATAATTACCATTTTGTTTATTGTCCAGTTTATTTTTAATGTACATATATGAGTGTTTTGTCTGCATGTGTGGCAGTGTACTATATTCATGCAGTGCCTGAGAGGCCAGAAAAGGGTGTTGGATCACCTAGGACTGGAGTTACAGGTGGGATATGAACAGCCATGTGGGTGCTGGGAATTACATTCTGATCTTTTGGAATAGCAGCCAGTGATCTTAACCACTGAGATTTCTCTTTAGTCCCCAATACTGAATATTTTAAATACTAATATACTATTAAATGATAATTGTTGTTCAGAAAGTATTTCAGCCAAAACATTCTAAAATAGCAAACTTAGGAATACAGAAATAATTTTACAGAATTTTGTTTCACTAAAATATTTAGAACTTATTTATTCTCAAAAAATGTCCAATTAATTGCAAGTAAAATCCTTTAACCTCTTTCATTAATTAGATTAAGGAAAAACAGAAGATATTTTCCTTCCAAAAATGAAAGACCTAATTCCCAAGGCCATTTGAATTGCTGGGAGGTGATTATTTCAGCATCACTACTCTGAGACAAATCCCTTGTTAGAGTTGATTGCAACTTGAAGTGCTTCCTTCATTCTTTTCATTGTAGAATATTTAGGCAGGTCTAGAATATTGTGACATGTCAATGATCTTAGGTTATCTTTTTCACTGAAAGTTTGAGGACAACGGAATACTATTCCTTCGTACTGTAGGCCTTTTGCATGTAGCCTATCACGTCCTGTAAGAAAAACTAGAAAGGAATACAATTTAGTTGAGATTTTTTTCATCTATGATAACTCAAGATATATATATATATATATATATATATGTATATATATATGAAGAAATTAATGATAACATTTAATAAATATTGAGCTCACATTTTTGTTCTTGTTCAGAGAAAAGTGCACAAGGGCAGGCAAAGCCTAGAAAAGTCATAACATTTTGGTTTTGTCCTCTATAAATTCATGCCGTGAATATATGTGCCTTCCCTTTAAGAATGATCTTTAACATTAAGAATGAGTATATATGTGCCCTATCCACCCCATTCCCAGACTACATCTCAGCCAGCATCCCTGGAGGCCTGTTGCCACACAAGAAAGGCAAGCCCATAGCCTTTCCTGCATTCTCAGAGGTCTACAGCCATCAGAGACTACCAGATACGACCACTCTACCCACAATTCCTAGCCTGACTTGTCCTCCCAGCAAACCCAAGAGCAGTAAGCCCTGTCCAGTCCTCTATGTAACCCATTCCCTGCCCACAGCTTAGTCTACATTCACAGAGGCCTGCTGCCACCCGGGACAGACAGGTGAGACCCCTACACCCCAGTAAATATTACTCAGAATGAGAGATAAAAATAGACATAAAGTAGATGGAAGGAGGGAACTGGGTGAAAGAGGATGTAAGGAGGGGACTGGAGTGGGGCTCAGGTGTGGGGAAAAGGGTGGAGGGCTGGGAGAGAGAACTAAAATCAGTGGGAGGCATCTGTGGGAGAGAAAGAAACTCCAGAGAGTCTATAATTGTGACCCTAGGTTGGATGCCTACCAGCAGGATATATGGAGCAAGAAATTGCCACCTCCTGTAGCCAGGTTGAATTTCCAGTGGAGGGATGGGGACACTAATCCACACACAAAACCTTTGACCTAGCCAACCAATGACTGACTCAACTGACAGAGCCCACCACTGACACTAATAATGATATTCTTCTATTCTTGCAGATAGAAGGCTAGCATAACAGTCATTTGAGTGGCTTCACATAGAGGCTATTGAAAACAGATATAGAGACACAGAGCCAAACATTAGTTGGAGTTCAGGGAATCTTATGGAAGAGGTGGAGGAAGGACTGAAAGAGCCTATGAGGTTCAAGAAAACCTACAAAATCAAATAACATGGACACCTAGGGGCACACTGAGATGGAACCACCAACCAGAGAGCATCCATGGTATAGTTCTAGGCCCTCCACACATGTAACAGATGCACAGCTTGGTCCTCATGTAGAATTCTAACAGCAGGAGCAGGGGCTGCCTCTGACTCTGTTGCCTGCCTTTGGATCCCTTTCCCATAAACAGACAGTCTAGCCTAGATTCAATAGAAGAAGATATGCCCAGACATACTTGATATGACCAGGTAGGTTGATACCCATTGGAAGTCTCCCATTCTCTGAGAAGAAAGGGGGAGGGGGAACTAGGAGAAGATGAGGGAGGGGAACATCCTAGTGGGATCTTAAAAAAATAATTAATGAATGAAAAAATTAATATCTATTATAGTACTTACAGAGGAATTTTTTCTTTTCATCCAAAGTTAATTTATGGAAAGCCTTCCAAAACAGTAGAATAGTTGGATGTGATTTTTCATATCCATAGCAATACTGTGAGTCCTTGAGAACAAGAGAGAAAAGAGTTACAGAAACTTCTGGAGCAATGTGGATCAGTTATTTGGAAAAGTTAGAGGGCACTTAGGTTGTCACTTACATTTTCAAATTTTTTCCAGTCATAATTATCATTCCCGATTAGTGCTGTCATTAGTTCTTCAGGCTGGAAATACTTGATTATATCCCAGTTACACACCTTATAAAATCCTCTATGAAATTCCTCATAAATTGTCTTTATAGAGATGTTAAAAATGTAATCAACACACTTAGAAACATAGTCTTTCCTTGAGGAAAGAAAAGTAGAAACAATGATATACCTCATCAGTGACATATTATCTGTTCTGCTCTTTTCACTCTATTGAGAAAAAAATATATATTTATTTTGTGTAGCCCACAAGTCTATGCAACACAGGGAAGTGAAACGTGACCAACTAGGACAAAGGTCCTTAGAGAATATAAAAGAAGGATTCAGACTTTAGAGTGTTCTCAATTTCCTTATTGGGAAGAGGAATTGTAACTCCAATCTGAATAAAGTGCTCCTTGACTTTCAATTGGGATATGTCCCAATGAGCTCATTAGACATGGAAAATGCATTTGATACATCTAGCCTATAGCTTAGCCATTTCCCTTACTGGCTGCTCTCCAGCATCATAAGGAAGTACTGTACCACATAGAGAATGGTCAAAATAAAACCCAAAATGTGTGGAGTGTGATGACTATGGGATGTCATGTGCCTTCACATCATAGGAAGCTTCTTTGCCTCGATGTATTTCACACTGGTCTTCCTGCCTCTTGAGAGCCATGCAGAAATCCTTTTCTCCAGCATATCATGCTTCCTCTTTGCTGGCAATTTCTATCCCATCATCAGATTTTCATATGAAAATGAAATGAAATGGAAACAGAAGGGCTGGCCCTTCTTTTCCTCCACACATCTTTCTTTCATCAGAACATTTGTGGAAATAAAGAATGGCCTTGCAGTATAATCCACACATTCCACAGTGTGCTAGATTTCCCAGTGGCACATGGTAAAGTGTGAGTGTGGATTGACTCTGTCCTGCAAGCAATTTATGTGTTGAAAATTATTTCTTCCACTGTTGGGTAGTGAGAAAATAAAAACTTGATCTAACTATAATGTTATGGTGAGGCCTTTGTAAAGTGATTAGAGTTACACAAAATCATCACAGTAGAGCCCCATGATTAAACTCTGGTAGCCTTTTATGGCGAGGGAGGAAGACCGAAAGTGACACATGTTCGCGCTCCTTATGACTGTCAGGTACTTCCCTCTCATACTCAAGATGTTGCCCACAAGAAAACCACTCACTGATATGGTCCTTGAATTTGCAGGACTGTGAGATAACCAAAACTCTTTTCTTTATTATGTTGCCCACTATTTGATATTTCATTATAGTAATGAAAGTACACTAGGTGGGGTTGCCACTAGACACATGGTAACTCCTCCAACTCCTTTTAAACAGCCTATTTCAATCACCTCTCTCTGATGTACCTATAACTAACCCTATGCTGCTAAATGTTCAGTAACTAGTTTTTCAAAAGAAAGGAGAGGAAGGGTGGGATGTAAGGAGACAGAAAGGAAAAGAAATACAGAAAGAAGACAGAGGAAAGAAAACCAGAAAAGACAGAAAGAAAAATCCCATTTTAATGTTTGCCAAATTTTTGTGCTCTAATATGCCTGCCATGGCTGACTTCAAACTACTAGTACTTTTAGGAATAACCTGTAGATAGTGATGAAAATTTTGTAGTCAGATCTCATAAGCTGGTACCAGCTGGTTTACTTAACACACTACATGATGGTCTATTTGAATATCAGCTTTCTGCCTACTAAGATATAAGTTATATATTTTGTCTTTTTCATAGCTCCACCACCAATATTTAAATAGTGTATGGCATAGAATAGGGACTAAAAGATATCTTAGATGACACAGACATTTATCCATATAAAAGACAAATAACTAAAACAAACATCCAAGAAGCTCAAATATATTTTAAATTCTATCAATATAAATACTTTATGCCTATTAACAGTATATATATTTAGGTCTGTAATCTTACTTGTTGGCTTCCTTCACAGGTACAGAGATCCCATTTGGAATTAAATCAACATCTTTTTGATCCCAGTATATCTGTAACCAAAATGTAATTGACTGATAATCATAAACATAGGTCTGCTATTACTGTCCATACATCTTCCCCATACAATTTAAAATGACTACTGGAGATGGATAATCACTTTTCAGTTCAGTCTTTTGTTTGCTGTGATAGTCTATTTATGTAGCCCAAGGTGGCCTCCAACTTGCTATTGCCTTGCCTCCCCATCCTTCTATGATGTACCACCACATTCAGCTCCAAACTTCAATCACAGACACAGACACACAGACACACACACACACACACACACACACACACACACACACACACACACACGGCTTTTTGTTTTTGAGGTGTTTGAGACATGGTATCTCTATGATGTCCTGGCTGAGCTGGAGCTTGCTACATAGGTCAGACTGGTCTTGAATTCACTGGCCTTGACAAGGCTTAAGCTACAATGACCTGGCAAATAAAAAATTTATATCTTCCTTAATACATAAATTATCTTTTAAAATATGGATATTACATATTAAAGGTTCTATAAAATTGTTTTTAAAATAATAGATAGTGCTTGGTGATATATCTTAGCAGTATAATATTTTCTTAGCATGGGTTCAACATTACTAACTTCCCCTTCCTACCCAAAACAATCAGATTAAAGACAACCTGTAATCTCAATTTCTTGCTACTCACAGAAAAATACATGTTAAGTTCTTCAATGTCACCAGCCTCACAATTTAGAACTTCTTGCAGATTCCTATTGAAAAGATGCAATTTAAAATACAATACATTGAAATTATGAAATTTCAAAGTGATAATCATTCAATAAGTAAGTAATGTAGACATGAACAAAATTCAGTATAAATTTCCTTTCTTACTCTCTCCCACTCATCTTCCTAGAAAATCTCAATTTAGAATTTGATTTGTTAGTCTGCTCTACATCATTGAGACCACTGTGTATTATATAAATGATTATAGAAAGGAGCATTCAATGACTAAGGTGGGAGGATTTATTTTTCAAAGTTGTCACAAATAAAGGTTTTCATCTAGTGAGTAATGACTGCAAACACTATTAAACATATCCCATGTCCAGAATAACCTCCCACAACGAGAATTAAAACAACCAGATACCTGCCAGGTGTGGTGGTGCATGCCTTTAATCCCAGGACTCGGGAATCAGAGGCAGGTGGATTGCTGTGAGTTCGAGGCCAGCCTGGTCTACCAAGCAAATCGAGGACAGCCAAAGCTACACAGAGAAACGCTGTCTCAAAACCCAGAAAACAAACAAACAACAACAACAACAACAAAAACCCAACCAGATACCTAAGGTGATAGCTCAATGGATGCTCTTGCCTAAGAGGGAGAGACCCAGGGTTGGATCTCCAACCAAAATGTTCAAAACGTAAACCTCCAAAACGTAAAAATTGCTAATGTTGAGAAACTCTGCTCTAATAAAAAGTTACCATTAATGGTCCATGAAAAAAAGGAATGATTTTGTTCCATTTGTTGTCAACAATTTAAGAAAAATTTGTTGGCAGAAAAGCGGCATTTCATGTACATCCATTCACTTACGGGTTAGCCTGAGCATGCTTTCATTTTTGATAAAGATTTTGATATCTATATATGCGTGTGTGTGAATATATATATATACACACATATATACATATATATGCGCTTATAGCACTAGATCTCTATAAATCATGTGTATACACATTTATGGCATTAAATCAATGTATAAACCACATATATGTACTCACAGCACTTTATTTATAAACCACACCAATATAATGTACTTATAATACTATATTTATAAATTATATCTCTGTATATATACATACTAATGTACTATATTTATAGACCCCATCTATAATATGTACCTATCACATTGTATTTATAAATCACATATCTAAATACTTATAGCACCATATCAATTTATAAATACATCTATGTATATTCTCTTATTGCACTATATTTATGTATATATGAAGTTATAACACTGTCTGTTTAAAAACCATCTATCTATACATATATGCACTTAAACCACATATATATGAACTTAAAGCACTGTACCTATTTATAAACAATATACATACACACTTATACACTACATATGTTTGTAAGCCACATGTGTGTATTCACTTATAGCATTATATGTATTTATAGAATAAGACAGACGACCCACACATATCCTGAGAACTCCCCTAAGTATGTTCCACCTTGATAAAGAGCCCAGGTCCAAGGCAGGTGTGGTGGTGCACGCCTTTAATCCCAGCACTTGGGAGGCAGAGGCAGGTGGATCTCTGTGAGTTTGAGGCCAGCCTGGTCTACAAAAGAGTCCAGGGCAACAAAGGATACACAGAGAAACCCTCTGTCAAATAATAAACAAAACAAAACAAAACAAACAAACAAACAAAAAAAAAAAAAACCAAAAAGAGCCCAGGTCCAAAGTCTTTATTGTATTAGTTCTTATGATTAGAGGACCACCTGACTTTTCTCATTTCTGAAGGGTTACTCTATTGCAAGTCATACTAATGGAAGCTCATGTAAAGGGCTCACAATATTAAGATTGAAGACCTTTCCTGTGTCTCTTAGTGTGTCATATTTTGTATACTTAAAAAAGCTGAGGCTTAATGTTGTTGTTAAAAAGCAAATTATATGTACTTACTTTCCCAAGAGAAAACTGAGTTTTTTTAAATCTTCCAAAGATGGCTTTTGGTTCAGAAGCTTTTTGTATAATGCAAGTGGAAAAGGAAGGTTGATAGCCTTTAAATTGAGTAGGGAGAGTCCACATAAGATACCAAATAAGAAATAGTTCTTCTTCTCAAACTTAGGCTGTAAAACAAAGTTGAAAACAATCCCTAAGCTATTGTAAGTAATCAGATCTACAAAGGCACAATTAGATTAACAAATAACAAAGTTTATCTTCCTTTTCTACTTAACATCACAAGTTAGGCACAAATTGAGTTTCAAAGGAATAAAAAATTCCTACTCTTTTATAAGCCATAATACAATGGAAGTTTCTTCCATAATCTTATTTCTGTTGTTTATGTTTGTTTGTTTAATACATGTAGGATGTTCTCAAAACTCACTGTACAGCTGAGGGTGACCTTGGACTCCTCTTGCCTGTACCTCCTAAGTGAGGAGTTATAGCCATGTGCTGCCATGCCTAGCTTCTTTTATAATTTTCAATATAAATTAACAATACAAAACATTAAGTAAATGAGTTTTTGGCTACTGATAGTGTATTTGAAATGCAGAGCCATACACTCAGGTGGAATTACAAAGTTTTCATGAGAAACTTTAAGGTCCTGACCTTCCAATTCATAGAGAAAAGTCAGGCTGAGGAAGGAAGAGTGTTCTGCACTGACACTTTAATTTAGCAGAATGAATGCCAGATGAGCGGTATGTCAAGGATGTCTCCATCTAGCAGTGCAGCCCACATGGGGCTTAGCACTGGAGTAGCTCTCACGGGGCCACTTTCTCACTCTGGCATCCGGTCTCACTATGTGGCTTCTTCGCCTGCAGAGATCCTACCTTGATGCCTTGTGCCAGGAGACTATGAGAGTTAATGGATGTCAGCACCATGCCCCTGGACTTCTAGAACTCTGCACTGAATAGGCTTACTCTCCTTAACAAAGTACTCAGGGGGTTCATTAAAGAGATGCCAACAAAGACAGACTAATGCAGCTGCTGTTACTTGTCTTCTCTGAATCTTTTTGTCCTGGTTAGAAAACCAAAACAAAACCACAAAAACACTTCCCAGACCTAAACTTTAACCCAATGGAGGGAGTGTCCCTATTGTGAAACGCCAGTGCCATTTTTGCTGTTAGCAGGCTAATGAGGTTCAATAACTCACAGATTCTTTATTATCCCCACTCTTCTTGCCCTACCCACTCCTCAGGTAAACTTCTGAGATGAATTAAAAGCACAGTACAATTTTCAATGGCCTCTCCTAGTCAGTTTCCTATCCTATAATTTGTAATATATACTTTGGTTCAACTTGGTTTTGCTGTTTTATCAAGCCATATACAAATTAAAACACAATTGTGTATATGTGTGCATGCACGTGCATGCCTGCCTGCCTGTCTGTCTGTCTTCTCCTAAGCAGAACTATGCTTAAAAGTGAGGGCTTTGCTGAGTGTGGTAGACCCCTTTAATCCAAATACTTAAGGAAGTGGAGCTAGGAGGACTGTAAGTTCAAGTCTAGATTGGAATGCATAGTAGAATACTGAATACGGTAATGTATAAAAATGAAAAAATATTATAGTCAAAGAAATCAGCCAAATTTTCAGAATTAGCAGCTTTTTCTGGTAGTTCACCAACAGTTTCTACTAATAATTCTGTATTATAACTCTCATAATCAAGGGCATATCCCAAATAACTATCCCTTAGAAATTATGTAAAAATTTTTAGGATATCCATGACATATAGTATCTTTCCACAGTTAAAAAAATTCATGAATTATGGACACAGAGCAGGACATGGTTTCCTACATGCTACCATATCATGCCAACACATAGCTGCTGCTCTGTGGGTGAAGTGTTAATACTCAACACAGAGAAGCCAGTCTTGATGTTACACTATTGCCTATGGCTTTCATATTGCAGCAACGTAATGTTTTATGAGAAAGGTATAACTTACATTGACTGGAAACCACATGCTGGAACCATTTTCAGGATACATAAACATTTCATATTTGGGGTCTGTCATCTCTTCAAATATACAGTGGAAGAACTCTGAACTCACCCCTCCACTCTCATGACGAATTTCATTAACAAAATTAACCTAAGAGAGAGAGAGAGAGAGAGAGAGAGAGAGAGAGAGAGAGAGAGAGAGAGAGAGAGAGAGAGAGAGAGAGAGAACCTACTTCAAGGATCTTATTTAAAACTCAGCTTTTTGCTCTTTATGGGAAAGCCTTTAGCCTGTTCTGACACTCGCAAGTTCACTAGAACTGCCAGATCTACACACAGGTTTACATTCTCACACTCTGTCTCCCTTCAGTTTGCTGCCAAGCAGTGAAAGCCAGAAGCCTATTTATTCTCAGGTCATTAAGATAGTGAGTGCTTGGATCATTTACCATGGAAGAAGAAACAATACCTTGATATAAATTCTGATATGCCTCAAACCCCTGAGCCATGAAATTCTCCTGTTATTTCACCTTGTTGTCTGTCTTTGTCTTATCTTTCAGACTGAGCAATTTGACTCTCATGTGCTGGGTTCTCCAGCCTCTATTCAAAGTCTTTCTCTTTTTTAACAGCTCTCCATACCTCTGGATCTGACGGCCAAGTGCTGACTTGACTTTACTCTGCCCGGTCTGATAATTTCTTTTCTGGCTAATTTAATTTCTTTCATTTATTTGTATATCTAATTTTTGGTGCTGGGGATTAGATTGGGCCCCCAGGGCATGCTAAGCAAACACTCTACTAGTCCCAGGCCTTATATTTTTCAATATGCACATCCTTGAGTTTCATTTCTCCAGTTTTTGCTCTTCTGTTCTGTCTGAGAAAGTGTTCCTTCTGATGTTTGATAAAATTCTTTGGCCTGGTCAGGATTCATGGTGAAGTCAAGTGTTAGGAAGGACAGTCTTGTCATGCTTAGTCTATTTTGTATCTGTCTTGAAGTTAAAATCTTCCTTAAGGGAAAGCCATTTCCTCCAGAGGAAAGAATTTTCTACTGATAACCTCACAGACAAAGTATAAGAAAACTAAATACAAAATGAGTCTGGTTTCTAAAATAAAATTATTTATTTGTTTTCTATTTTAATCACATGCTGAGAACTAGTCCTTTCTGGTCTGAGTACTATCCTCTAGGATCTGTTTTCTTTTGGAGTTTACCACCTACCCTCTCAGCTGGTATCAGGAAAATCCGCTCCCCTTTGGACTCCAGGAGTCAGCTCTTACTCCCATTAGTTAGTATTCTGTTCTGTATGCAATATGGCAAATGGCCTGAGGTGCCACACAGTAAACACTCTACAGGCATCCACTAAGGATTAAATGAGGAGGGGCTGGAATTGAAACCTACATTGTAGAAAGTCTAGATCCTCAACAGGGGAAAGTGCCTGCTACACTTGTTACCTTCTGAGTGCATGAACAGTTCCAGTTCTTCCCTGTTTCTTGATTGAATTCTTTTGAATGTGATTTTGCAATTCCTCCCATTGAGAGGTTAGTATATTTTCCCAGCCTTTGGCTTGGATTCATTCATGACCCTTCTTTGGCTCAAACAATACTTAACAATTACTAGCTTGCATCTCCAGCACTGCTGTGAGCAGAACATGCTTGTTGGTCCCAAGAGAAGGAAGGATATATAAAGCATAACGCAATGTCCTCAGCCAGTAATACCATAGCATAGCCAATATCTATCTAGCTGTTAGATATGTGAACAAACTCAAACGAAAATACATATGGCTGGGGAATGTAGCATAGTGGTAAAGCACTTGCTTAGCATCTGCAGAAACCCTGGTCTTAATCCTAGGATCATACATACGAACACATATTCATTTAAGAAAAAAAAAAGACACCTAGAGGTTCAGCTGGACTAGAAGATTTGTAAAATAAATTGTTGTTTTTATGTCATTACAGTAATCAATAAATGAGTTAACCTGAAATTCAATATATAATTAAACATTCATTCCATTCTCTCAAGGGAAAGGGGACATTTCTGGAAAACTTAAAAATAATTACCAAGTTTGTGAATGCAGCTCGTTAGTTACAATTGCCCCTTACACACACGCGTGCACGCACACACAAATCCAGTGAAACATTTTTCTTTACCGTTAGTGTTTTTCTAAAGTTTGAGACTTCAGCTTGTCTTAACTGACGCATGGTGTCTTCAACCAGGTGACTTCGTCTGACTTTCAGTATAAAGAATGGGGGTATCATGATTTCTGGAGATGCCATAGCTTCAGACTTTTGGAAAAAGAAAAGTTTTAGTTCGTTCTCTTTTGGATCTTAAGACTATATCAGGGGTTAAACTGAGAATGGTGAAGCATGCCTAGAGCCCCTGGGGGTGGAGGCTGGAGGTTTGAAAATTCAAGATCTGGGGCTGTTGAGATGGCTTGGCAGGCAAAGGAGCTTGCTGCCTAGCCTCCGAACTTCAATTACTTCTCTGGAGCATACATGCTGAAGGGAGAGAATTGACTGAAACAAGTTGTCCTCTGAACTCCATGTGCAGATGAGATGGTAGCTTACACAATTACAGAACATAAACATAAAACAGTTTTAGAAAGAAATTCAAGCGATCCAAGATGGTGGCACTGACCATGCACAGTATCTGATCTGCAGGACAGAGCCTAGGGACCTGGCTGGGAGCAACAGACTACAAGACCTGGAGAGCCCTAGGTGAGAGGGGTCCACACAGTGCAGAGCACAGGTGGGTCTGGCCTCAGGCCATCGAACTGGCCCCTGGAACACAGATGCTCAGTAACCAGACACTGGCCACATACCCATCTGATAGCTGCATCTGCACTCTATATCACTGACTCGGTATCTGGGACTGAACTATGGGCGGTGAAACACCAACATCTGGATTTTCTGGCCTGGAGAGAACCCAAAAAAGAGGGTGGATCTGACCTCAGACCACCCCACCAGTCCAGTGAAAGCCTCATGGCCGGTCCTGCAGCCTATTGCGGGCACTATCTCACTGAATTGTGGATTACAGAACACCAGGGGGAAGCCCAGAGTGTGGATCTGGGATTGATCTGATTTCAGATCACCCCTACAGTCCACAGAGGCAAACAGGACCCACACAGAGTCGGGGGAGGGATGCAGTGTGGATACATTCTCTGACTATGGTGTGGTAGCTGTACTCTCTGGAGGGACTGAACCATGGCGCAACAGCCTGAACAGATTGGGCAGAAACCTAGCTAACTGCCACAACCCAGGAGGTAGTCCCTGTGCTCTGGTGGGACTCAACTGAGGTGCCATGGCTTGAGCAGATGGGTAGAAACTTAGCCAAACACCCCCCAACCACCCAGCGGGTGGTTCCTACACTCTCAGGCAGACTGAACCTAGGACCCAAAGCCCCAGTGCTCAAGGGCAGAGTTTCCAAAGCCAGCCAAAGGCAGGATAACCAACTGTACCTTCGCTACCTCAGACTGAATCTTGGGCTGTAGAGCACAAGCACCTGCTGGCCTAGTGGTGAGCCCAGGGTGTGACGCAAAGCCCCCTGGAACTGAAACCCCACAAGAAGAGCAAGCATCAAGGCTGGTGGATCTGGATCCAGGGGGACCTGCACAAACTACTGTACCAACCAATGACAATGCATACAGGAAACCTAGACCCTCCCCCTAATCAGATTTAGCCTATGAACAGTGTATTCTCCACATGTGTGTGGAGAGGGGGAGCTCATTCTGACATGAACTCTGGTGCCCCCTATTTAACTAGTTCTCCTTGGAGGGGAGGCCTTGTGGCACTCAGAAGAAGGGTAAGCAGGCTACCTGGATGAGAACTGATAGGCTGTGATCATATGGTGGGGGAGAAGGTTCTGTCACAGGCCTAGGTCAAGGTCATCTGTGACATATATCATGTTCAAATTCAAGGCCAGCACAGGCTACCTGGTGCCCCTCCCCCCTTTTTTACAAAAAAATATGTCCTATAGATTTTTTTAGTACTTCTTTATTATTTACTCCTTTGGTTTTGCTCTTACAAAAGGTCTCACCATAAATTTCCTCTTACTCCTAATACGCCCTGTCAACCTCCTGAGTGCTGGAGTCATAGGCACAAAGCATCAGGCTTGATTTATACTTAACATCTTTTGTATCTTAATGCTACCCTTCTACATACTTATAATTTAAGAAAGGTGTTGTTGAATCTTTACATTTGCAGGATCATACAAACTGTGGCACTTTATGTTCATGTGCAAAAAGTAGCAACTTGGAATGAACTGTTAAGTAATTTTAAATTGATCCCTTACTATGGTACTCATCATTAATGTTGGGATCAAACATGGTAAGAGCACAATTTACCATCAGCCTTTTGAAGCCTAGTATGAGCGTATAAAGTTCAGAAATTAACCATAAAGGCTGTAGAAGAGATAAGAATTGTTGGCAATAGGAAGAAGACAGAGGGAAGACATTCTCTGAGAAGATGTTTTCTGTAAATTATAGCCATCTGCTTTGGAAGTCTCAAAAACAGTGTCTCAGGAAGTCACACCGCAATGGGGCATTGTTCTGAGCATTCTAAATGGGAGTGTCTTGAGTTTTCCTAATTTGTCATTACTCCTTCACTACCATAGACATTGGTCTTGTTTCTGCTAAACTTCTTTGGATTAGAATACAGCAGACTTGGCTGCCTTTGATTTACCCTTCAGCACACCTCTGAACCTTCAGGTCTATCACATGGACAATAAATCAATGTTTAGGAATCATGAGTTAAGACAGTTTCCTTGTTGCCTACCTTATAACAATGACAGTTTGATTAATAGATAATCTAGGCCAGGTGTGTTTGCCCATATAAGCTTCCTACCATCTTAGGTAAGGGAACATGTGACTCGGGGCTGGGAACCATACTTCAGATCTCTGCTACTGCCACATACTGAAACATTTATATAATTCTGGGATATTGTTCTGTTATTCCTTGTGCTTCTTCCTCCTACCCCCTTTCCATGCCTGTCCTTTACTGACTCCTGTGTTCAGGAGTCTGCAGTTCTCAGACGCTCCAGCAACACTGACTGCTAGACAACATTGCCCATGGTTCTGAGTGACACACAGTGGCCACTGATTATAGCAGGCAGAAATACCTGTGATTTCTTTTGCTTAGTGAAGGCCTAGCTTGAAAATCTCCATCTTATTCTACTGCCCACATTATCTCCAACTGTTCATTATATATGAGTCTTCCATTTCTGCATTATTGCTTTGGAATTGGTTAATTTGGATTAGTTAGATTAGTTTGGAGCATAGTTTTGACTTTGTACATCAAACACTTTGGAAAACAGAACTGTGAAGTTTGCTTTCCAAGTGCCCATGAGAATTACTATTTGAAATGATGTCTTAGTCCTTCATGATGTATAACTTGTAAAAGTTCACGTATCTACTCATTAGCATGATGACTATACATTTCTATAGAGGAAAATACTACATATGGAAGTAATTGTTTAAAGGAATTTTATGAGAAGGTTATACTTGGGAAGAAAAGACTTTACTTTTTTCCCTTTGCCACAATGTCTGGCAGATGAAAATAGGTATGGCTTGGTCAAACTGACTGATGACACAGTGATTAAAAGGGCCTAGTAACAATGGAGGGAGAATCTTTATCCTTGGAATATTATTGTGAGAATATTCCTTGTGTCTTGATTGCTTATTGTAATTACCTGGAATTTATGGCCTGGTGCATTTGCAAAAGTCATATGTAATTAATGAAGCATAAAAAGGGAATATTTTGCTGTAGAAATGGTTTCTTTTGTAGACATGGTACCCTAGACATTTTTGTCTTATACATATGGCCAATGCTGTTTAACTTTACAATATATACAATAATGTATACGATGCTGCATTCCAGTAAATTATTAAAATCTAGATGTCATAAATCAATATGACCTTTCCTGAGAAATGACCTAGAAAATGTTTGGAAAATCCTTAATATAGTGACTAGGGAATTACTCATATAAATATATCTGTGTGTCAATATATTATATACTATGTGCACATTGTTTATCCCTATATAATATGTAGACATATATATGTTATATATAATGTGTGATAATAATACAATTGTGAGGAGGGTCAGAGAAGAAAGTAAGTTCTGTAATCAAATCAGCCATCATCTAAAAATTAGGAAATATATTTCGATATATAGGGTATATATGTCATATAAGGGCTGTGTACTCTGTAATCTGTTATTAGTTGCATGTTGAGCAGTTATGGAGCCATGTGTTAATTGACATGTATTGTAAGTAGATTCTTTGATGAAATTTGAGAATTCACTAATACTCTATGGATATAGCAATAAGTCATTAGTAGTTGTTTTAATACTATAGCCATTTAGCAGAATAATAAGAGTAAGCTGTTCTCTAGGACTTCTGACTACTTAGGCACAAATTTCTTGGCCTTGATAATGGTGCCAGGTTTAATCTCATAGACTGAGCTTTAAATTGAATCAGGAAATGGTTGGTTATTTCCATAACACTCATGCCAATATTGCATCAGCTAGTATATCTTGTCAGGACTGTAATTACTGCCACTTGCAGGATTCATTGCCAGGCCAGACTGATGGTTACTTTTCTCTCATCGCAGTGTGCATAGCACTTTCTAGGACCATAAAAGCTAGCCAGTAGGAATAAAGCTTCCCAGTCAGAACTCGGTTGATTCATTCCATGTTCTATGAGCCAAGTGTTCAGTGTTTTCAGTGATATGGTTGAAGTCATACCCTTTCCCAATAGGCTCAGGGAACTTCACAGAAGAGGAGTTGGAAATATTGTAAAATCCAGAAACGGTGAATGACTACAAGGAAAGTGTTTCTGAAGACAATAACACATAAACTCACAGTGATCCTGACAGCAAACTCAGTCCACACATGATCCCAGAATGAAGTCATGCGAGAAATGTGAGTACTAAATCACAACCCTGCCTGAAGAGATATTTCTGTGTCACAACTGCTGGGAGAGATGTGACCCCTGGTAGGCTCTACACCCAAGAGTATTTGAGCAACACAAATTGGATTGGGGTTTAAAAACAGGAGGTTGGCTGGAGAGAGAAAAAACACTAAATTAGGTAGGTAGAGAGGTGAAGGTGGACCTGGGAGCTGTTTGATGAGTACTTAATATAATAAAAATACACTTTATGATATTCTCAAGGAATTAGTAAAATAGTACTAAATATGTTTATGCTTGTAAGTCAAGCTCTGAGAAACTAAAAAATCTAAAGACTAACACTAAGAATATAGCAATATATGAAATCAAATAGAGAAAAAGTGGAGAGGAAAAGAACAGCTTACTAGATCTAGGCAGGATATCTAAGTTCACTGCATGAGTTGTTCTTGGTTGGTACGACAATTTGTGCCCCCAACCTGGGTCCAGATCCACCAGCCTTGATGGTCTCTTTGTGAGACTCCTATTAATTAGCTTTTAAATTGGACCTCCTGGAAGGTAATTAGGCTATGGGACACTATCCTTGGGGGGAGGGCTTACTATTAGCCTCACAGAATGGGTTATTTTTTTGTGAGAACAGGTTGTTATAAAGTGAGGCCATACCACTTTTTAGCACATGACAAAATTCTCTTTTGGTTCTCCTCATGTTTTAATACTGGTGGTAGGAGATAAGGTAGTGAAGAGATGGGAACAACCTCCTCACGATTCCTACCTCATGTTGCGGAACCTCTAACACTTTGAGCTAAGTAAATCTCTTTATAAAGAAAACATACATACCACCAGTTTTGCAGATGAGTCACATTTCATTAAGTTAATTTTGAGTGTCAAGTCAAACATAAATATAATATCACCGAGAGCAACATCAGAGAATTCTATAGGTAACTAGAAAAAGAAAGAAAAATAAGCAAACATCGATTTTGACAATTAAAGAAAAAAAACATTTATTCTTGTCCTTAACTTCATCACTTTATTTACTGCTAGGATGTTTTGAGTCTATTTTTAAACATCTAATTATATCAAAGAAACCCCCTTTCTTACTTCTTCCTTCCTTCGTTCCTTCGTTTGTTCCTTCCTTCCTTCCTTCCTTCCTTCCTTCCTTCCATCTGTCTTTCCTTCTTTGTTTCTGAGAGAAAATGTCATATATCCCAGATTGACCTCAAACTCACTATGTACCAGAGGATGAGCTTGCATTTCCTTTTTTAAAATTATTTTTTAAATTTTAAATTATTTATTGTTTTAAGTTTATGGGTGTTTTATTACTGCATGAATGTTTGTGTACCATACACATAGAGTGTCTGTAGCATTCAAAATGCTAGAAGACAACATCTGATCCCATTGAACTGGAGTTACAGACAGTTGTAACTTTAAACCATTCTAGGAATGGAAACCAGATCCTCTGGAGGAGCATCCAGTTCTTTTAACTAGTGAGCCATCTGTCCAGCCCTGACCTTACACTTTTGATCCTCTGTCCTCTACCAGAGTGTAGAGAGTATATGCATGCACTGTCATACCTGATTTATGCATACTGGAGATCAAGAACTCAGGCCTCTGTTCATGTTAAACAGGCACTCTCCTAAATGAGCTACATATCTAGCCCTAAGAGGCATAGTTATAAGAAAAAAAGATTGTTTTACAAGCAAAATGCTTAAGTTTTCAATGGCCGTGCAATTTAGCAAATTTAGTATTATAATAAGGATACTTTCTGATCTAGAATAACACAGTTACTAACATGTCCTTGTTTAAACTGTGAACGTACTTACAAGGAGTTATGTTATACTTACCCAATTTTTATACAATAATAATATTTTGTTTCCCACTTCAATGAAGTGGAAGATGTCAGAAAGCTCACTTAAGATGAAAGTACTTTCTGGAAGTTGACAGTTAGCCTTAAAGAGAACATAACGTAGAATTTCATTTTATATTAATAAATTATATAACCTGTGATAACTAGATTTATATGCACATCTGAATATGCATTTGTCAGTGATGAAGTAAGTGTGTTTTAGACTAGTTGAGTTGGGCTGGATAACCTTCAGTGGAAAAATCAAAATCTGTCACTCAAGTATTTGCCATCTGTCAGGTGGTGGTGGTCCATATTTAATCCCAGCACTGGTGAGACAGTAGCAAGTGGATCTTTGAGTTAAAAGCGAGCCTGGTCTACAGAGTGACTTCCAGGACAGCCAAGGTACACAGAGAAACTCTGTCTTAAAACAAAACAAACTGAGAGACAAAAGGAACCATCCAAACCAGAAAGCAGCAACAACAAATTTCCATCCACCTGGTACCTAGTGGTCATTGAAAAGAACCCTGGTTTCTCCAAGATGTCTTTTCTAGTTCCATCTGTAATTCCAGTTATGTGGGATCTAGCAACCTCTTCTGGCCTCTGCAGATATTTGCACACAGGTGGTGCAAGCAAAACACCCATACACATACATTAAAAATAAAAGTTTATTTGCAAAAACAAGAGGTTGTCTACAAGTATGGATTGCCCACTTGCAGGCAATCAGAAAGTGACTACACATCTAGGAAATGGTTTCTGATTAGCTATGTTTGTAAAGGGCATGACAGGGGTTCCAAGAAGACACAATGCTTACAACCAATCATTTCATAAGCATGCATGCACAACTTACATGTACTACATGCAAATATATATAGTAACAGAAATTGTATTATTCTTAAATTATAGGATTATATGCACTAAAACTAAAAGATAGAACTAAAGTTTAGTATTAATGGTTAAATTTAGCAAGATGTTTACAAATAATAACAAATAGTTAGAAATTTAACTTTCAGATGAAAAGGTAAAACTGGAAGCTGTAGCTTAGTTAGTAATGTTTGCTAGCACGATTGAAGCCCACTGTGTGAGTCAATTCTCAGTCCCACATACAACCAAGAGACAAACCAGTCAATAATCTCAGCTATTGGGAGATAGAGAAAGGTGCAAGGTTATTTTCAGTTACGTTGTGAATTTAGGCAGCCAAGGGACCAGATGCCCTGACAGAGAAGTACAGACACTGTGATGAAAAGATGAAAAGACACACAGAAAGACAGAGATATTTTACCCAAACTAAAAATTGAGAGATGGGTATAAAGACAAATGCCTATAAACTTAATACTTTGCAGGCTAAGGCAAAAAGACCAAATGTTCTGGGCCAGCAATAACTTGATAGCAAAACCCTAGTCCCCAAACAACAACAACAGCAACAACCAAAGTGTTATGTGCGATGCAGCTTAGCTTTATGGTAGAGTGCTTGACTTGCATCTGTGAAGCTGTAGGTTGCATCTCCAGCACCAGGAGAGAGATAGAGATAGAGGTAGATAGATGAGCAAGAGAGGGACAGAGAGACAGAGAGGAAGAAGGATGGGTGGATTGATGGAGGCAACAATGCTTTAAAAGATACCACTGAGAAGGTAAAATATATCCATAGAGTAAAAGAAACGTATGATTAAAAGAATATGCAGAGCTAGAGAGATGGCCCAGAGGTTAAGAACACTGACTGTTCTTCCAAAGCTCCTGAATTTAATTCCTAGCAATGACATGGTGGCTCACAACCATCTATAATGTGATCTGGTCCCCTCTTCTGGCATGCAGGTGTACATGCAGGAAGAACATTATATACATAATAATAAAGAAATAAATCTTTAAAAAAGAATATGCACATATACAACTATATACACATAAGCACACACATATAATTATAATTCAGTAATAGAAACAAATACAAACAAATTAATTTTAAAATATGCCAAACTATTTAAATAAGATATATCAGTCAATAACTATATAAAAAGATGTTCAACTTTATTAACTATTAGTTACCAGGAAATTGCAAATCAAAATCATAATGACATACCATTTATCACCTATTACTGGAGAATAATCAAAATATCAGGTAATAAGTAGTTGAGAAGAATATGAAAACAGAAATTTCAGACTTTTAAAATATGAAAACAAAATTGTGCTGGTCTTTGGAAAATAAGCTACTAGTACCTCCTATGAGATAGCTTTCCTATGGCTCGACAGTACTACTCTTACCTGTGTGTTGCAGAGAAATTAAAACATTTATTTACAGAAAAACTTGTATACAAATATAAATGATCCATAAGTGGAAATAAAGCAAATACCCATCAGATGCTAAAAAGACAAAAATATAGCATATTTACACAATGAATGAGAAGTCTTTAAAATATGTAATAGTGTAATCAACTAAAGAAGATTTGAGTAAATGGAGAGATGCAGATGAGCAGACCTCAATTTTGTAATATCATCTATTCTCTTTATAAATATTATATACATTGAAATCAATGCCAAGTGAGAAACATGGCTAACAACCCAACAGACTATGTGTGATGATATAGTCTGCACACTTGGGAGACTGAGGCAGTGGTCAGCTGGGAAACATAAAAATATCTTTTCCACCAAAAATAAAAAATGAAACAAAACAAAAACCCCAATAGACAGAATTTGGAAAATAACAAAGTTGATTCAAATATTATATTAAACCAACAATCCTAAAGAATAAAAACCTTGACCTCTCTACCACATAGCAATATTTGTTATATAAAAAAAAAATACAGTAACTACAACATTTTTTTGGTTTTGTTTGTGGAAGAGTCTCATGTAGCTCAGATTGGC
This sequence comes from Acomys russatus, assembly GCF_903995435.1. NCBI lineage: Eukaryota > Metazoa > Chordata > Mammalia > Rodentia > Muridae > Acomys > Acomys russatus. Next base: position 64,970,655 of record NC_067146.1, on the reverse strand, counting down.
CTCAAAATGATATCTGAGTGTGTGTGTGTTTGTGTGTGTATGTGTGTGTGTACATACAGACAGACACACAGACATATACATACACTTATACAGACCCACACAGAAATGTGCACACATGCTTTGTTTGGTCAGCAGGACAGCAATGACTATTCAGCAACATATGGACCAATATGAGAATCATAAAAAACCAGTATGAGTATTCCACAGGTGAGAGGGGTACAAATCGTGTGGAGAAAAGTTCAGTCCAGGCTCTGGCCACCCGGCAAAAATACAGAAAAGTCCTGAGTCCCCACTGAAATGGACTTGAAGCCTCCAAAATCCTGGCATGCACAGCAAGCCTTGGCTAGCAAAAATATCAGTGTCTAACACTGACCAAACACCATAGTCTGGATCACAACTGGATCTGACTTCAGGTCACTCAGAAAATGCACCCACAGAAAGATCCTGGTGTCCAAACAACCACAGGATGCTTGGGTGCATGACATATGCCCAGTGGTGGCAGGCAGCTTCTGAATTCCCAGGGTGCAAGTGAGCCTTGGCCCACAAAAACACCAGCGTCTGTGGGTTCCAACTCTGAACAGACACCACAGTCTGGAACACAAGTGGATCTGACTGCTGGTCACTCAGGAAACCCACCAAAAGCTATGGGTGTCCAAATAGGCACCAGGCACATGCTCAAACCAGAGGCATCACAATGGGAAAAAGTCAGCTTAAAAACACAAACAACAATCCTCAGGACTACCTGATACCACCAGGAACCAGCAGTTCCACTACTACAACAAGCCAAGGAGACACTATGGCATCCAAGGCACAAGAGTAGGATTTCAGAGCTGAGGTTATGGAAATGATAGACGCCTTGAAGGAAGATTCCCTGAAACTAGAACAGGAATACACAAAGAAAGAAATGAAAGAATTGAACAAAAAAGCTTAGCAAAGGGCGAGAAATGACAATCAAACAGGAGAAAGGAATGAAAAAAGGTTTCAAAACCTAAAAATTGAAATAGAAGCAATAAAGAAAACTCAATCAGAGATAATCCTGGAAAAGGGAAACATAGAGACGAGAACAGGATCTGTACACACTAGCATTAGCAACAGAATTCAAGAGATGGAAGAAAGAATATCAGAGTTAGAAGATATGACTGAAGAAATGGATATAGCAGCCAAAGAAAATGGTAAATCTAAAAAGCCCCTGACACAGAATATCCAAGAAGTCTGGGACACTATGAAAAGACCAAACCAAAGAATCAGGGATAGAAGAAAATGAAGACTCTCAACTGCAAGACCCAGAAAACATTTTCAAAAAAATCATGGAAGAATGCTTCCCTAATCTAAAGAAGAAATGCCCATAAATATACAAGAAGCTTACAGAACTCCAAATAGATTGGACCAGAAAAGAAAATCTTCCAAATATATAATAATCAAAACACTAAATTTATAGAACAAAGAAAGAATATTGAAAGCTGCAAGAGAAGGAGACACACCCAAGACAAGTTGATGGCTAGAAATCATCAAACTCAGGGCTGAAATCAATAAATTAGAATCAACGAAAAACAATTCAAAGAATCAATGAAACCAAGAAATGATTCTTTGAGAAAATCAACAAGATAGGCAAACCTTTAGCCAAACTAACTAAAAGGCAGAGGGAGAGTATTCAAATCAACAAAATTAGAAATGAAAAGGGCGACATAATGACAAACACTGAGGAAATCCAAAGAATCATCAGGCATTACTTCAAAAGCCTATATGCCACAAAATTTGAAAACCTACATGAAATGGACAATTTTCTTGATAGCTACAAATTAATAAAACTGTATCAAGATCAGGCAAACAAATTGAATAGTTCTATGACATGTAAGGAAATAGAGGCAGTCATCAAAAGTCTCCCAATAACAACAACAACAACAAAAAGCCCAGGAACAGATGGATTCAGCACAGAATTATACCAGACTTTCAGAGGAGAGCTATACCAAGTCTCATCAAACAATTACACAAAATATAATCAGAAAGAACATTTCCAAACTCATTCTATGAGGCCACAGTCACATTGATAAAGACTCAACAATGAAAGAGAATTTCAGACAAATTTTTCTTATGAACATTGATGCAAAAATACTCAATAAAATACTTGCAAACCAAACTCAAGAACACATCAAAAATATCATTCTCCATGACCAAGTAGGCTTTATCCCAGGCATACAGAGGTGGGTCAATATACAGAAATCCATCAATGTACTTCATCATATGAACAAATTAAAAGAAAAAAAACCCATATAATCATCTTTTTAGATGCTGAAAAAGCATTTGACAAAATCTAACACCCATTCATGTCAAAAGTCCTGGACAAAGCAGGGATACAAAGTACATACCTAAACATAATAAAGGCAGTATACAACAAGCCTATAGTCAACATCACACTAAACAGAGAGAAAATGACATCAGGGACAAGACAAGGCTGTCCAGTCTTTCTGTATCTCTTCAATATAGTACTTAAAGTCCTAGCTAGAGCAACAAGGCAACTAAAGGAGATCATGGGGATACAAATTGGAAAGGAAGAAATCAAACTATCACTATTCATGGATGATATGATAGTGTACATAAGTGACCCCCAAAAAATTCTATCAAGGAACTCTTTCAGCCAATAAACACCTTCAGCAAAATGGCTGGATACAAAACCAACTAAAAAAATCAGTAGCCCTATACTGCTATAATGACCAAGATAGCATAAAAGTGTTTAATTGTGATTATTGTTTCAGATGGTTGGAGTCTATGGTGGTGGAGCAAAAGCATGACAACAGGAATAGCTAAGAGCATACATCTCTATGTATGTAGGAAGTAGACAGAGGTAACCAAAATAGCATAAATCTTTGAAACCTCAAAGCCTGATGTCAATGGCATTTTTATCCAAGCGACATACTTTTTCAACAAGGTCATACTTTATAATCCTTTCCAAATAGCCACCAACTGGAGGCCAAGTATTCAAACATATAAGCCTGGGGGCAGCATTTTCATTTAAAATATCACTGTATCCTATTAAACAGATATTTCCTTTGCTCTTTTCATTGCCACCTTAACCTCATGAGCTAGGAAATGGAAAAGACCTAAATGTCCTTCAATTGATGAATGAATAATGAAATGTAGTACATATGCACTCAGGAATATTATTCAGATCTAAAGAAACATGAAATCTTGAAAATTTCAGATAAATAAAGCTAGAAAAAAATTATGCTGAGTGAGGTAATCCAGAACCAGAAAGACCATACATATCACATGTTCTATGTCATCCATTTCCTGGCTCCTCCAAATCTTCAAATGTGAATATACAACACAGAGAAAACCACAGAACCCAAGATAGTAAAAGGGAGGATGAGGATAGAGTGAGACAGAAGAAATGCCTGAAAGGAGAATAATAGTATACGAGTGATATGAGAGAGAAAATGGGAAAACTGGATAGACTATAATTAGGGAGGGGGCAGGAAATCAGCAATGAAAGAATGCCCAAGAACAGGGAAAACTGCATTAAGAATGTTTGGAAAAGGCAGAAGGAATCATTTTCTTTTATATTAACCTATGATCACAAGATTAAATTACAATGAAATAGATAGTGTGTGTGTGCTTGTGCATTTGTGTGTGTGTGTGTGTGTGTGTGTGTGTGTGTGAGTGTGTGTATGTGTAATAACATATGCCAGTTGGTATGCAACACACTTGCTCTTGTCTCGGATCAAGTAGTGGGCCATAAACACCAGGGTCTGGACCTCCTAGCTCAGAGGAGACTCCATAATGTGGAACAATGGTGGATCTGACTTCAGGTCACCTCACCAATTGACCAAAAGTTCCCAGATCTGAACCCAGGTCACTCTCATGATCCACTGAAGGGTTCCCTGATCCCCATAGGTGAAGGGTCTCAACCTGTAGCCACTCACCTATGAGCTGCTCTCAACAGCCAGTGGAGGACACCAGAAAGTTCCACCCAGTGCCAGACACAGTAACATGACTAAAGGCCAGTGTAAAAACACAAACAACAAAAGCCTAAATAATATGGCATTTCCAGTTATCCCAAAGCAATTAGTCCTCAAAACTTACTCACAACTGAAACACAAGAAAAAGACCTCAAATCCTTCATAATGAACATGATAATGGAGGGAAAGAATGAAATCTGTAACCAAATACAATGAAAGAATTTGATGCAACCATCAAGAAAATGTTAAATCTAAAGAATTCATGGTACAAAACATCCAAGAATTTAAGGACACTATAAAAAGACAAAACCTAAGAATAGTAGGAATTGAGGAAAAAGAAGATGCTCCACTCCAAGGCCCAGAAAATGTTTTCAACAAAATCATGGAAGACAATTTCCCAATTAAAAAAACATGCATAAAAACATATAAGAGGCCTACAGAATACCAAATTGAGTGGACCATGAAAGAAAATTCTCCTGCCACATGAATCAAAACACAAAATGTACAAAACAAAAAAAAATATTAAAAGCAATAAGGAAAAAAGGACAAGTAACATAAAATGGGAAACCAATCAGAATCACACCTGACGTTTCAGTAGAGACAATAAAAGCCAAGTGGGCCTGGGCAAAGGTCATGCAAACCCTAAGTGATCATAGATGCCAGTGCAGACTAATATATCCACCAAAAATTTCAACGACCTATTCCCAAATCAAGCTCTACAGAAGATATTAAATGGAAAACTTCAACCTAAGGATGCTAACTGCACTCAGGAAAACACAGGAAATAGATAACTTCACCTTAGCAAAACAAGAATTAGATAAGCACACAAACACACTACCATACCAGCATCAAAATAAAAGGACCTAACACTTACTGGTCATTAATCTCTCTCAACATCGGTGGGCTCAATTCTCCAATAAAAGGACACAGACTAACAGAATAAATGTATAAACAGGACCCAACATTCTGCTGCATACAAGATATACACCTAAGCCTCAAAAACAGACAATACCTGAGAGTAAAGGTTGGGAAGAAGCTCTTCCAAGCAAATGGACACAAGAAACAAGCTGGAATAGTCATTGTAAAATCTAATAAAATAGACTTTAACAAGAATGAATCGAAAGAGTCAAGGAAGGACACTTCATACTCAACAAGGGGAAACATGACGAAGATGACATCGAATTCTTAACATCTAAGCATCAAATACAAGAGCACCCACATTTGTAAAAGAAACATTAATAAAGCTTAAACACCACATTGATCCCCACACATTAATAGTGGGAGACTTCAACACCCCACTTTCACTGAAGAATAGATCATTGAAACAGAAATTAAGCCGAGAAATAACATCATTAACCAATATCATGAATCAAATGGACCTAGCAGATATCTACAGAATGTTTTACCCAAACACAAAAGATTATACCTTCTTCTCAGCACCTCATGTAACCTTCTTCGAAAATAACCACACATTAGGTCACAAAACAAGCCTGAACAAATACAAGAAGATTGAAGTAGTACCTTATATCCTATCAGACCACCATGGATTAAAGCTGGACCTCAACAGTAACAGAAATGACAAAAAGGATACATACATGGAAACTGAACAACTCTTTACTTAATGACCACTGGGTCAAGAAAGAAATAAAGAAATAATTAGAGACTTCCTAAAATTCAATTAAAATGAAGGAACAACATACCCAAATTCATTGGACACATTGAAAGCAGTGATAAGAGGAAAGTTCACATCACTAAGTGCTTTCATAAAGAGATTGTAAACATCTCATACACACAACTTAACGATACATCTGGAAGCCCTAGGAAAAAAAAAAGGAGACATACCCAAGAGGAGTAGATGGATGGAAATAAACAAACTCAGGGCTGAAATCAGTAAAATAGAGACAAAGAGTGCAATTCAAAGAATCAATGAAACCAAGAGTTGAGTCTCCAAGAAAATCAGCAAGATAGACAAACCCTTAGCCAAACTAACTAAAAGGCAGAGAGACACTGTCCAAATCAACAAAATAAGAAATGAAAAGGGAGACATAACAACAGTCAATGAAGAAATCCAAAGAATCTTTAGGTCTTACTTCAAAAGCTCATATGCCACAAAATTTGAAAATCAAATGAAAGGGATGGTTTTCTTGATAGATCCCACTTGCCACATTTGCCAAAGATCAGCAAATAAATTAATAGTTCAATGTCTCCTGAGGAAATAGAACAATCATTAAAAGTCTCCCAACCAAAGAAAAGCCCAGAGCCAGATGGTTTCAACACAGAATTCTACCAGATCTTCAAAGAAGAGCTAATACTAATACTCTTCAAACTATTCCACTAAATAGACACCAAAGGAATATTACCAAATTCATCTGTGAAGTCACAGTCACCTTGATACCTAAACCTCACAAAGACTCAGCAAAGAAAGAGAAATTCAGACCAATTTCTCTTGTGAACATTGATGCAAACATAAATAAAATACTCACAAACTGAATCCAAGAACATATCAAAAATATCATTCACTATGACCAAGTAGGCTTCATCCCAGGCATGCAAGGATGATTCAACATACAGAAATCTATCAATGTAATCCATCATATAAACAAGCTGAAAGAGAAAAAATCACATGAAAAAGCACTTGCCTAATTCCAACATTCGTTCATGTTTAAAGTTTTGTAGAGGTCAGGGATATACGGCACATACCTAAGCATATTAAAGGCTATATACAGTAAGCTGATAGTGAACATCAAACTAAATGGAGAGAAACTCAAGGAAATTCCACTAAAATCAGGGACCAGACAAGGCTGCCCACTCTCTGCAGATCTCTTCAATATAGTGATTAAAGTTCTAGCGAGAGCAATAAGAGAACAAAAGGAGAAAAAAAGGAATCCATATCAGAAAGGAGCAAGTCAAAGTATCATTATTTGCAAATGATACAATGGTATACATAAATGACCCATAAAAATTCCACCCATAAAATCTCCTACAGCTGATAAACACATTTATTAATATGGCTGGATGTGGGATTAACTTTAAAAAAAAAACAGTAGCCTTCCTGCATACAAATATCAAAAAGTCAGAGAAATTAATTAGGAAAACTACACCCTTCACAATAGCCAAAAATAATATAAAATATCTAGTTCTAACTCTAACCAAGCAAGTAAAAGACATGTATGAAAAAAATTTCAAGTTTCTAAAGAAAGAAACTGCAGAAGATATCACAAGATGGAAAGATCTCCATGTGCATGGTTCAGGAGGATAAACATTGTAAAGGTGGCCATCTTACCAAAAGAAATCTACAGGTCAATGCAATCCCTATCAAAATACCTACTAAATTCTTTACAAACCTTGAAAGATCACTTCTCAACTCCATATGGAAAAACAAAGAAAGAAAGAAATAAAAACACACACACAGGAAAAAAAAAAAAACCAGAATAGTTAAAACAATCAAAGATCTTCTGGAGGAATGTCCATGCCTGATCTCAAGCTGTACTATAGTGCAACAGTAATAAGAACACCACAGTACTGCCACAGAGATAGGGTGACTTATCAATGGAACCATGAAGACTCAGAAATAAACCCACACACCTATGGAGACTTGATTTTTGACAAAGATGCCAAATCAATACAATGGAAAAAAGATAGCATCTTCAACAAATGGTGCTGGACTAACTGGATGTCTACATGTAGAAAAATGCAAATAGATCTATATATTATCAAACTGCATAAAACTAAAGTTCAAGTAGATTAAAGACCTCAAATAAAACCAGAGACACTAAATCTGTTAGAAGAGAAAGTGCAAAAGAGCCTAAAACTCATTGGCGTAATAAATGGGACCTCATGAAACTGAAAAGCTTCTGTAAGGCAACAGACACTGTCAACAGAACAAAACATCAGCCTACCGACTGGGAAAGGATCTTCACCAGCCCTAGATCTGATAAAGGGCTAATATCCAAAACATATAAAGAACTCAAGAAGCTAAACAGCACCAAACCAAATAACCCAATTGAAAAATGGGATACAGAGCTAAACAGAGAATTTTCAATAGAGGACCATCGAATCGCTGAGAAACACTTAAAGAAATGCTCAAAGACCGTAGTCAGCAGAGAAATACAAATCAAATTAACTCTGAGATTCCATATTATACCTGTCAGAATGGCTAAAGTCAAAAACTCAAGTGACAGCACATATTGGTGAGGATGTGGAGAAAGGGGAGCACTCCTCCATTGTTGGTGGAAGTGCAAACTTGTACGATAATTTGGAAATCAATCTGGTGCTTTCTCAGAAAATTGGGAATAGTTATACTTCAAGAGCCAGCCATACCACTCCTGAGCATATACCAGAAAGCTGCTCCACATGCAACAAGGACATTTTGTCAACTGTGTTCATAGCAGTCTTATTTGTAGTAGGCTGGAAACAACCTCAACTGAAGAATGGATTTTTTAAAATGTGGAACATTTGTACAATGTAATACTGTTCTGCTATTAGAAACAAGGAAATCTTGAAAAATGCAGGCAACTGGATGGAACTAGAAATGATCAGCCTGAGTGAGGTAACCCAGACCCATGGTATAGACTCACTTATAAGTGCATTTTAGCCCACATAGATGTCCTCTGAAAGACTTGATCCAGCAGAGGATAGGGACAGATGCTAGGACTACCTGCTGGACCTCAGGTGGAGAAAGTTAAAGAATAGGGGGACAGAAGGACACAGAGGGTTCAGGAGCCCCACAAGGAGACCATCAAGGCTGGAGGATATGGAGAGGAGGGTGGAACCAACTGTTGCACCAGCCAAGGACAATGCACGAAATAAACCTGGACTCTCTGTTCAGATATAGGCAATGGACAGATTATTTTCCATGGTTGTGGGGAAAGTGGGCACTGTCTCTGACATGAACTCTATTGCCTGAGATTTGATCACCATCCCTCTGTGGGAAGGCCTGGAGGGCACACAGAGGAGGGGGAAGCAGGCTATCAGATTGAGACCTGATAGGCTGTGGCCACATGGTGAGGAGGAGGTCCCCTGCTGTCAGAGGTCTAGGGTAAGGGATAAGTATGGGAGAGGGAGGAAGGCTGGGAATGGGAAGATATAAGTGAGGGGACAACATTCAGGATGTAATCTGAATAAATTATAATAAATTTTAAAAAATAAAATAAATTGCAATAGGGTGAAAGAGGGAGGGAAAGACGGGAGGGTACAAGTGAGGGGAAAACCATTGAGTTGTAATCTGAATAAATTAATAAAATAATAATAAATAAATAAATTTAAAAGATAAATTGGTATATACATTCCTTTAGAGGGAACCTTACCTTATGCACTTCTTTCATTACTCTAAATAAAGGTGTAATAGTAGAGACATATTGCCTCTCTGTAACTATATCATGCAGCTGAGGGATGATGGCATTCTTTAGCATCTGGACTAGTATGTTCAGAGAAGAAGCTTCCAAAGAAGTCCAACACTTCCCTGAGGGTGTGAAAATAAACATGATCAATATGTTTCTCTTCTCATCCCTTAACCCCCACAGTTTCTGCTGGAATAGTTAAGACGAGAAATAGACAACATTTTCCACATCTACCATCATAACCATAAAACAACACTTCTATGGATATTATCACGGCAGCATACTAATGAGCAGATGCAGGGGAAAGCTTTATTCAGAGAAATATCATTAAAATTAAAAACATCTCAAATTCAGGATTTGAAGAAACTTACTAATGGCTCTTATTTGTGATTAACTGATTGGCCATGGTTTTCATTGGTTTTGTTGTCTTTATTTGATTTGATGTTTCTGGTCATATTGTTTTCTTATATAGTCTTTAATATGTAGCCCAGGGTGGCCCTGAACTTCTGCCCAGCTTCCTGCCTCATCATCTGGGTGATGAGGTTAAAATCATGTGCTGACTTCATTACTTTCAAACCAGCAATTTTGTCAAATAGCTACAAAAGTCTAAAAATATACAGACGAATATAGTTGCAACTGTTTTGACATTTTTACCTAAAAAAAAATCTAAGTAATCTTGTTTTCCGATTCCATAAATAGCTGTCACATATAGACATACACTTATTTTAAATACCAACAACTCACTTTTAACATTTCTGAGATTGCATTGGATTTTGGTACATTTAAAAAGGAGTTCTCAGTAAATAACCTTAGTAAATATTAAAATCCCAGTGCCCAGAAGCCAGAGGCAGGACGATGAAGCATCAAAGGTCATTTTGTGTTCCAAGAAACTCCATCTCAAAAAACAACAACCAGAAAGGTTAAAATAAATTATCAACATAATGTAATTAAATACTGTGCAGATGCATGCTGTGCAGACCATGGGCTGAAGTATACAAGACATTTTAGTATATTGCATCTTCTGAAAAGAAAACATATCACTCAGCAATGGTGCAAGGATAAATGAAAACTCATTAGAAAAAAATGAAATCTATCCTAGATCAACCTTATGGATCAAAGATTTACACATAAAAATTATAATAGAAAATGAAATCTGACATTTTTTAAAAGATATATGGAACTCAAGAACTTGTTAAATAAGCCAGTAACATGAGATGTTTTCTTATGTGTAAACTAAAAATATTAATCTCATAAAGGCAGGGGAAGGGGCAGCAGCCATGGAAGGAGTTGGCTAGCTGTTCCAAGTGTGAAGTTGGAGAAACTTCTAACACCCAACACTGTAAAGAAGTTAACTTTTTTAAACAATAGCAACTTATTGTTTAAAAACAGCCAGTAGAGAGACTTTTGAATGTTCCTATTATAAATAAATAATAAATTCATGAGAGGACATATATCTTAGTATCTTTGATCTGATAGTTACATATTGTGTAAACTGTAAAACTGTCATACTGGGGATACAGAGATGACTCGGTAGTTAAGAGCATTATGTGGCCACGGCTGCCCTTGAACTAACTCCTGGTTCACCTCCTCTACATCCCAAGTGCTGTAATTATAGATGTTCACTCCCACACCCAGGAAAATCTCCTGAGAAAATGCAAACACAGGGGCTGGAGTGGTTGCTCCATGGTTAAGAGCACTCACTGCTCTTGCAGAGAATTCAGGTTCAGTTCCCAGCACCCACACGATAGTTCTTTAACTCCAGTTCCAGGGCATCTGATACTCTCTTCTGGACTTCACCTGCTCTGGCACACACTGATAATTCACCCAATAAAATGGACATACAACTTAATACTTTATTCCTGTAACTATACTTCCTTGCATTTTTCTTGCATGTGTATGCTTATATACATTGAAGAAATACATGTCACTAATATCATAGCAGCAGAAGACTGGAAGCAACTGTCCATAGAACATTCCATGTTCTGGATCAGCTGCTACAGTGGTGGGGACTTTAAATGATGGCTTAACACAGTTCTTAAGCAACACTTGGTAGTTCCTGAGAGAGGGCTGTTATAAAAGTGTGTGTGTGTGTGTGTTATACATATGTGTGTGTGCAGGACATAGCAGGATGTCCAGTGTCTTGACTTATCATCCCATGCCTTGCTCCTTTGACAGAGGGTTTTTTTCACTGAACCTGGAGCTAATCTGGTAGCCAGCACCAGCCTCAGCCTTTCTCTCTTTGTTCCTTGCAGCACTGAGGTTATAGATTACACAGCTGTGCCAGCTTTTCATAAGGGTGCTGAGTTTGGAACAAGTGCACTTACCCACTTACCCCTCATTGAAACATCCATAAAAGAGGGTTGTAATATTTACACAAAAAAAAATGGAGTCTATAACTCCTCCTAAGATGGCACGGGGTGTAGTTCACTTGTATGTACCTTTGTGTTGCTTAAGCATCAGACCTTCCACATTCACTTAAATCTATGAAAAAGTCCATAATTTGAATAAAACAACAATGATAAGAAGTTTAACCTTGCTTTTTATCACTCTTGATCAGATGTTTGAAGTTTCCAAAATGTGAACTAAAACTATGATTTATCTTGACTTGGCACTGTGTGGTTAGCAAAGTCTCATGCTAGAGGCCTAGGTGAGGCTGAGAACACTGGCTTTGTGTGACAAGAGCAGTGGTCATAATGGGTTGGGACTAATCTTTGCAAAGCTTCGTATACCATCTACTCAATATGAATTATGAAATGTATCCAATGTTTGCTACAATTTCTACTTCAAAAGTGATCCTACTGGATATATTTGGAAAATGATACAAAACTTACTCAGAAATGCTAATGATTTCGGATTCACTTTATAAATGGCCTTTAAAAATTCCACCGTCAGTCTTTTCCAGTTCTTGGGCTCCTGCATCATGGGACATTCTGGGAGCAAAAGAAAAACCAACAGAGCTTCTTCGTGTGGAGAACTGTATGGGAGGCCCCTGAGGAGATTCTCCTCCAGGCATGTAGCTATCTGTGGTCAAAAGAGGGCAAAGAACAAAGCTGAGTTACAAAAGACATGGTGTTGGGAATGAATACAAGTTATAACTACAGGTTTCATTCCACGATCTTTTGATTAGAAAGTCCAGTTAGTCCTTCTGGAGGCTGTTGATGAAGTATTGTCAACATGTATAGTCCACGTGCCCTTTAGGCTCCCCTCGTGTGAGCCACCTGCCTATTGTGTATTGTGGCATGTCAAGGAGATGAAGTGAAATCACGTGCAAATGGACATGCATGGTAAAGAGATGGTTTGAAACTAATGTGACATTCTCAGAAACAATTCTGTAAGATAGTCACAGTGGCACACATGCGGAGTTCATTACTCAGAGACTGCAACTGATTTTTAACTTCAAAACCAGTTTCTGTGATGCAGAAAAGAAAGCCTGAAAAGTAGCTTGGTTTGGTAAAAAGCCTCCCTAGACTGCACAGAGCCCTCCCTGCCTTTGCCCCGCAAGCACCACATAAATCAAGTATAGCAACAATCAAGAGCTAGGCAAACAGGATCAGAAATTCAGTGTCACCCTAAAGAGATGCAGGCCAGTCTGTGTAACAGAGGCCATGTTAAAAAAAGTAAAAAGAGGTAAAAAGAAAAGAAGAAAAGCTATTACCCTCTCTCACACACAGATGCACACACACACACGAAATCTGCTTTTGTCCTTATTTTCTTCAGAGCCAAAATTACCGAATACTTATTTAATTCAAAACAGACCTTTAACATACAACATATATAAAAAATTATAGTGTAACTAATTTGTGGTATGGTGGTGGTAGCTTGTTTTGGAGAGGAAAGGGAAGCTACGTAATGGGCAATACAGAAAGAGAGAGAGAGAGAGAGAGAGAGAGAGAGAGAGAGAGAGAGAGAGAGAGAGAGAGAGAAGTTTTACTGGGACAGTTATAGAGACACAGGTTGCAGAAAAAGAACAAACCAAACTCAGGTGAAGACCAAATGAGCCACAGAATTAGAAGGATTCAGAAGATTAGAAAAGGTTGGTTGGAGTTAGTTTGAGGCCAAGCAGAGCATTTCAAGGACACAGAGAGAAGCCAGACTGAATATGTCCACTGGGAAAGGAGTTTGATCCAGAACAGCTGTGTTGAACCAGCCAAGAGTTCAGTAAGACAATAAAGAGTGAGTTTATTAAGCAGCAAGTCTCAGAGGCTGAAAGCATTCTAGGCCTAGATTATATTGTATGGAGGAAAGAAGCTTCCAGGACTAGGTGTAGGTTAGCAGAAGGAGGCAGTAAGCCTTTGAATTTGAAACAGGCAAATAAATGTTGCTTTTACAAAAATATCACAGATAGACATTCCTCGTATCTATCTCTGTAGAAGCCCATTTGTTCCATCCATAGATGCCCCTTCTTTCACTTTCCTTACACTGGTAAATTAGTACATAAACCCTGCCTCTAGTTTTTAGTGCAGGTGAATGCATTGTGTCTTCCTTTCTTCTGTGCTACAAATTGTCTGTTGTCTCCCCAAAAATCATATGTTGAAATCCTACCCTTCAGTGCAATGGTATTAAGAAGAATGTTGTTGATGATTAGGTCATAAAAATATAACCCTCAACAATGGGATTGGTGGCCTTATAAACAAGACCCCTAGCCCTTTCTACTACATGAAGACACAATGAAGGCATAGTCTTCAGAAAGTTCAGCTTTAACAGATACTCACTATGTTAACACCTTAATATTAGAGCTTCCAAATATCCCAGCTCCAAAACTCTAAAGTCTCTTTCCTCTGTTTATAAGACCACCATGTTACACTATGTTTGGTAGCCCCATGGAACTAAGACATCTTGATATCTCTCTATTATTAATACAGCTTCCTGTAGTCACAACCAAAATTTGTAGCTTCCTTTCTATGCTGTCCAGAATAATAAACCTTAAGAACAAATGGAAGTCATAGGTAAAGAAAATAGTAAACCCAAAGAAGAGAAGGAATAAACCATTAGCAGAGATTCATCCAAAATACACCCATGATTTATCCCAAAACAGATATTGAGCTTTTTAACCATTCACCACAGAGGGCACCCTACTTCCCAAACCACTGCTCTTTTGTGTGCATTGCTAGATAGAAGCTTTATATCTCAGTATTATTCTCTTCATATTGAAAACAAATACTATATATACTGTGCATTTAATGGTTTAATAAAAAAGTAAATCTTACTACCTATCACAGTACGGACTATAGTACCTTTATAATGGAGACTAGCCATCTGTTCAGCCCCAGTCACAGATCCTTGTCACCCACCTCCCACGAAAACTAAGATATTCTTCTATTTATTCCTATATCATAGTGTGATTGTGCTGTATCTCAAGTAAGTCAAATAAATAGTGGCTCTTACCAAGGAAGAAATCCATTTCTTTGATGTTAACTTCTTGAAGACACTCCTTGCCAGTTCTAAGTCCACTTCAATGAAATTATTCTCTCCAGTATCTCTACAAATAGAATATATATATATAAACAGTGGGAAAATAACATTTTAAAATTCCTATTACCACACACAAACTATTAACTTCATTTGAAGCATGTCTCTTTTCAAAATAAGAGTAGAACAAAACAGAAATGTATAGATATGTTCTTGTTAAAAAGGAATAAACCACAACTTGCTATCTCAAAATCAGTAACATCAAGCATGGCCTGCAATTTTAGCGTGATTTTATTTTATTCCACTTTACCTTATTTTATTTATTTTATGGTACTAAGATTGAGCCCATGGCCTCTGACCTAGGGCCTCACATAAGGTAAACCATACTCTACCACAAATTACAAGCTGAGCCCTAGCAAGATTTTATAAACTCTAAGAAACTATCAATTCTGACAGTCTATTCAACAGACTGGAGTTGCCTGCTCTCCACATATGGTGCCCTTTCTGTTTGTTTTGTTAATTTTTTTATTTATAAAACAAATTCTTCCCATTCCCAGGCTGGTCTTGAATTTGTGATCTTCCTGCCTCAGATTCCAAGTGCTATGATTACAGGTATGCTCACCACTATGTCCAGCCACCATTTCTATTTAAGTGTTATATTTCCACAGTTACTTTAGAGATGGAGTGATAAACAGTGGTTTTACTATCCCCAGAGACTTTGTCAGCACAGAAGTTTGATTGTTCAATTTAGAAACTTTTTGAAAGACATATTAACTAATTAACACACAATTTGTGTGGTGAGAGTCTTTGAATCTCTTACCTGAAAATCCTGTCCTAGCTATTTGCACCAGTCCTAGATCCTTGCATGTTTACCCAACTCTTCTCAACCTGACCCCACATTGAAATACTACCCTACTGTCTAGTTAGAAGGTTGATTTGGTGACCAGCATCCACAAGTCTAAGAGATTTAAAAAAATAATCAATAAATACTTGTGCTTGCTGAATTAAATATCAATATTGATATTAGAACTCGAACTTATACAATTTATAACTGTAAATATGTCTCCAAACATCTTTCTCCCTTGCAAACTTCTCCTGAAAGCTTAAAACTTGCAAAAAGTGGTCACGAATATTTTTTTTCTTTAAAAGGCAGTATTATAGAAGAGGAACAGATCACTTCTGCCTTGCTGCTGGCCCTGTGGAATCTTTTGGTGGGCCTAAACACTCAGTAAGCATAGAATATTCTCCTATATTCGATAAGCATAAGAAAGACACACATATGTGAGAAAGTCTTATAAGGTTTATTAAAATTATATGGTACATAGAAACAAGATAAGGACAAAGAAATGTCAAAAGCATGATGTTTTATACTTTTTAGACAAATAACACATTTATAAAGGAATAATAAGAAAATGGGTGAGTAGACTAAGATAGTAACTCTTAATGCTAAGAGTAGGAGGTGTGTGTGTGTGTGTGTGTGTGTGTGTGTGTGTGTGTGTGTGTGTAGCTAAAAGGGTTACTCCAATGAGTATTCACATGAGTTCCTCATAACTTCACTTACTATTATACTTTCTCACTTTGATCTAGGGTGACACCTTAGCTTTTTATTGATTGATACATGTAGAAAAAAAAAAACCAAGTCAGATAATCTGTTCCTATAATATCATGCCTTAGGTGCTTTCAGCTGAAAATAATCAATATACCTACTTGTCATATTTTGAACTGGTATGGCCTTAACTCCTAAAATATTAATATAGAAGATTTCTTTACATGCAATAAGCGTGAGTCTCAGGCTAGCATAAAGAAGAAAGGAGATACCATGTCCTGGATAGTTTTCTCCTTCCAAACTGGGAAAAAAATGCCAGAGGGCAATGCAAACAACATCCAGATTTCTTGTCTGTCTTTGGGTGGGTAAATAGAGATACACAGATATTTTATGGAGTCTCGAAAGATGATGCCTAATGAACCAGAAGCCATGGCATTTATCTTTCCTAAGCTTCTCTATTTCCTAGCGAATTCTTTGAAGTTCAACAGTGTCTTGTATCCCAAGATGACTTAGAACCAGGCTGGATAATACAAATCAGTGAGACTCACACTTTGTTCCCAGGACATAGAGAAAATCTGGGACTGGGATAGAAGCTTCTTTGCTCTGGATAGTCCTCACATTGCCAGAAAGTGCTAGGAAAGCTGCTTTGGGAGAATTTTCCGAAACAGTCTTACTCAACCACGGATCCTACATACAACAGTGCTCACAGGCCAGGAAAGATGAGCTTACTGATGCAATAGTGGCAAATCCTCTGTAGGGGTCACCAACCACTTTCTGATTGGACTTGAGACTTCCTGCACAGGAGGGAATTCACACCTGATACTACAGGTCAAAAGCCTATGGCTAACTAGCTTACAAGCCCCAGTAGTAAAACTACTGGTCTGGTTTTATTAAATGGATATGATGTACCCACTAGTTTTCCTTCTGAATAATTGTTTATACCCAGAGAACGGTGCAGGTGTCAGCTTTGGTCAGAGAACCTTCTTGTTCCAGTGCTCAGCGGTAACTACAAAGACTCAAAATACTGAGAATAAGTGTCTGCTGAATGCTCACCCATAAGTGGACCGCCTATATCCAAGGTTTAGGGAATATTGTGAAGGGAATGGACAAATTGTAAGTGCCAGAGAAAGGGTGTGGTAGTGGTGAGGAACTCTGGCTAGTAAGTATAATACAGTTGTTATGTTCTTGAACTCATAGCATCCACCATTTCCTGCTGAAGATTTGCACAAGACTAGACCCTGTCGTGGAGCAGTGAGCTCATGGGACCCCAACCCTTCCTAAAGATTTGTAAGTTGGTGGTGGTTGCTGGAGACAGAAGAGATGTTTTCTTCAGTGTTGTAGCCACTGCTAATGTGCCCTAGGCCCCAGTAAACAATCCTAATGAAACTCATTTGTCAGACCTGGAGAGATAGTTCAGCAGTAAAGAGCACTGGCTGCTGTTCCAGAGGACCGAGGCTCAATTCCAGCACCCAAACGGACAGCTCACAACTGTCTATAACTGTAGTCCCAGGTTGCCCAACACGCTCACAAAGACATACATACTGGCAAAACATCACAATGCACGTGAAGAGGAAGAGGATCAACTAGAGAATGAGGAGACAAGAGATGGTAATGGGGGGAGGGAAAATGATTAAAACATACAATGTGTGAAACAGCACATCAAAATTCACTATTAGGTATAACTAATACGTGCTAATAAAATACATTAAAAAAAAAAAAGAAAAATAGGCCTGGGGAGATGGTTCAGGAGGAGAGCATGAATTTGGGAAAGCAGGAGGATATGGCTTAAAATCCCCAGCACCCACATGAAAAGCTGTGCAACAATGGTGCCTGTGTGCCTGTAACCCGAGTTGGGAGGTGGAGGATGATATCCAGGGACCTTGCTGGCCATCAAGCCTAGTCACAGTCACAGGAGTCTCAGGTTAAGTGAGAAGCTTTGTCTCAAAAACTAAGGTAGACAGAAACTGCGAATCCCTTCACTGCTGTAGGGAACGATCTTGCCACCTCTCAACAAACCTTTGTTTGCCTTTATTTCTACATTTTTACTTCTTAGTTTTGTTCATTGACAGTTTGATACAACTATATGATGTACTCCAGTTATTCCTGCCCCATTGTCTTCTATTATCTCCTTTCATCAATACCCATTTCACCCCTATCAATACCTTTCCCAGACTCATGACTTTTAGTTTTGCTTTGTGACCCACTCTAACCTGAGATGTCCAGATGAGTATAGGATTACAATTATCCATTACAAGAATCCTTGTGGGCCCACCATGGGTTTACAACTATTCATTGTAACTATCCTTGCGGAGCCACCCATGGATTGCAGCTGAAGACACTGATGCTCACTCTTCCTGAATCAATCTGCAGCAAATATTTCATCGATCATGGATAGAACTTCTGGACCCTAACCTCCTTTTGTGCCTGAGCATTGATGGACCCATTCTCATCTAGACCCAATTCAGACATCCACAGCTTTGCGGAGTTTGTGGTTGTAATAGCTGTGTCTGCCCAGAACACAGCATTTTGAAGACCTTTTACCCTTGTACATTTTTTTTTCTGCTCCATCTTGTGCAATGTTCCCTGAGTTTACATGGAATGGCATGTCTTCTTTAAAACTGAACCCTCATCTATCCCTTATTTTAGGGACCTTGTGCAGCCATGAGTTTCTACACTTACCACCAATCACAGTGGAAAATACAACAAAACAAAACGTTCCTTTGTTAAGGCTGATAATAGCATTTGTTTCTGAATATAATTATAAATATTCAAAAAGCAGTTTGATAATATTCCACTTTCGCTAAATAACAGTTTCCATTCCTCTATAGGCTCTATGATATCCCCCAGTATTTTGACCTGCTTTACAGTAGTAGGCATGACTTTGCTTCTATGGAGTGGGTCTCAAATCCAGTCATGAGAGCAGTTGGTTATGCCATTAACAGTAGTGCACTACTGCACAAATGGTCATACCTTGCAAGGCATTATAGCTTGTAGGGTACACAGATGTTTCTTTTCTTCCTAGATGCCTACATTGCCCCTTTGGCACTATGAAACTAGCCATCTGGGATCATATGTCTGTTTCAACCTGATTTCTCAGTATCATGCAACCAAGGCATGTGGTCTTCAACAACTGAGTTTTATCATCTAGTTCTAGTGATGGCTTTCTCTTATTAAAAAAAATAAAATGAAATATAAGCTTCATAGCACTCAGAGACATCCAACATCTTTTGCTAGCTTTCATCTGTATATACACAAGTATCACACACACACACACACACACACACACACACACACACACACACACACACAGAGCAGGCTAGTTTTACATCAACTTGACATAAGCTAGAGTCATCAGAGAGGAAGGAGCTTCAATTGATAAAATGTTTCCATATGATCAGGCTGTAGGAAAGCCTGTAGGGCATTTTCTCCATTAGTGGTTGATGGTTTGGGCCATCCCTGGGTTTGTGATCCCAAGTTTTATAAGAAAGAAAAATGAACAAGTCATGGGGAGCAAGCCAATAAGTAAGTCCATGGTCTCTGCATCAGGTCACACCTCCAGATTCCTGCCTTGCTTGAGTTCCTGTCCTGACCTGCTTTGATGATAAACAGTGATTTGGATGCATACACACAAACCCTTTTATCTCTAAATTGCTTTTGGACCTGTTGTTTCATTACATCAATAGTAACCCTAATTAAGATACATCCAAAGAAAGAAAAAATAATTATTGGAGTTGCTGGGGTATGCATAGGATCAATGAGCAAATGTCACCTAGAAACTCAGGGGCAGAAGGGGATGACACAGCATGCATATTACCATCTTCTAAATTCATGAGCCAACTGTAAGCAAGTTCAAAAGAGCAGCAGAAAATGTATCTACATGAAGAAGTGGTTGAAAAAATTATACAGCAACAACAGACATAACAGTAGTATGGCAGTTTCCAGAAGAGACAGAGAAGAACCTAACATCCTCGATATTTCTTGTCCCCCATATACCCAGAAACCACCTTTACTGACTCAGTAGGAACTGTAAAACAAATTCCTGGTTTTTAACTAGTAAAGCAATATTAGGCATATCTGTTTAGTTGTAGGTATAAAGAGGCTGAATATAACACCATTCCCATCAATGAAACAATAGAGGAAGGTAGTTTATAAAATGAAAGAATTCTTTATCAACTAGAGTTCTCTATTTTGAAATTTGTGTGCTGACAAAATTCACACTTAACCTGGTTCTATAATCTTCATTTTAGATAGCCCCCAGTATTTTAAATAAAAGTAATTTTCATTGACGTTTTACCTTGTCTTCAAAAAGCTTGCAGTCAAACAAGCAGAAGATGAAAATATCAAGCTGATTTCTCTGCAAACATAATAACAAGCACAAAGTCACAACTGTGCAGCAGTGGACAACCTTTTGACATTGCGAGGTGGCATTGTCATGTAACAGTGCTTCTCAATCTGTGGGCTGCAAACCCTTTGTGGGTCAAATGATGACCGTATGATTCACAATAGTGGCAAAATTAGTTACGCAGTACCAATGAAAATAATGTTATGGCTATGGATCACCACAACATGAGAAATTGTATTAAAGAATTGCAGATTAAGATGTTTGTGAACCACTGTCATATATAATACAAAAGTATTGAGCAGTACTTACAGGTAGCCTAGGGTCATGTGACCTGTAGACTGCAGGCTAGTTATACCGATAGCTTCCTTTATCTTATATATAAATAAATCATAAAGCTCTAGAGTCTTTATTAGTATCCATAGCATGAGTATGCTACTTTTAGATGTTACTACATAGTCTCACCAACTTTTTATGGCCGATTTTCCATGTATTTGTATTCAAATAGAACCCTTCATTCTGAAGGCCAAAATTCTGAAATGCTGGTGCGTCAACTATGAAGATCTGAGAGCAGTACAACCTCCTTTTAAGATTCATTCATAGATCTCCCTTACTTAGAAAAGTACATGGCATATACATTCTCCCTGTAGCTTTTATGTTAAATAAAAGATGAATTCCTGTGCACCTCAGTGACTGATCCAACCAAAAGGTCGTAAAAGAGAACCACACCCAAAATGTAAATTCTATTGCAACCAGGCCAAATGTTCTTTCTTACAGCTAGAGCAAACTGATCAGCACTTCAAACACAGAAGTGGCTCTAAGTCATCAATCTGGGTCACCTTTTGGCCTCTTCACGCTCTTTCCCACTTTTTGCTGCTGTCCATTTCTTTACCAGTGACTGGTTGATTCGGATTATTTCTGGCAGGATTTTCACTGAACTGCTTGTGGACGCAGTATGCTTTAAGGAAGAAAAGGAAGGCAAAAATGACCAAGGAAATGCACACACACATTGAGTAACAATTGACAGATCACCTGGGACTTGCCAGTCCTGCCCTCTTAGGAAGGTGTTTGGTGGGTTCAGCTTTGGCATCAGAGATGGCCTGAACCTTCTGATTCCTAACTCGGGGCCATTTTGCTTGGTCTTCATTTTTTAAAGGTTAAAAATAGAGACTGAAATGGGTGCTTATAAATCAGTATTTATCTTACCATTGTTCACATGGCCATAAAATAGAACTAGAATGTCAATCAACAGATGAATGCAGTTTCAATGTGATACACATATAATATACAGTGAAATATTATTTAGCATTAAAAATGATACTCTAATAAAAGATAAGTACATTCCACAAACATGCTAAGTGAAATAAATAAAAAATAGAAGTCATTATATGATTTCACTTATATAACATGTCCAGGACTGAGGAAGTGGGAGAATGAGGAATTATTGTTTCATAGGAGTCAGGTGTCTGTTTGGAGTAATTAAAAAGATATACAAGACAGTGACAATAGTTGATGGCATTATGGATACAATTAATGCCACAGAACACTGTAGGCAATATGTTTTAAATGTTAACACACACCTCATACACAGAATTTATATGTAATTTGAGATAGGGTCTCACTATATAGAGCAGACTGCCCTGAAACTTGCAATGTTTCTGCCTCAGCTTCCCTAATACTGGGTGTGTGGTGTCTTTTATATATATTCAAAATGGTAAAAGTTAAAATGGGCTAGCCATAGTGGTTCATGCTTATCATTTCAGCACTTTTCTTAAAAAAAATCAAATAAAGCCAGGCATGGTGGCACACAGCTGTGTCTCAGCACTCAGGCTCTATCTCAGCACTCAGTGAGGCAGAGGCAAGCAGATAGCTGTGAGTCTGAAGCCATCCTGGTCTATGAAAAAGTGGGTCTAGGACAGCCAAGGCTACCCAGAGAAACCCTGTCTCAAGAAACAAACAAACAAACAAGACTCAAAAATAAAATCCTCTTGAAAACTATGCGTAAACACAATGTTTCAAGTGTCCCCCCACCCACTTTGCTGGTGATGAGGCTCTGTGCCAGGGCCTTGTTCACAGAGAACAGAGGCTCCCCTGAACCACACCTCCAACCCCTACCTGAGCTCTTTCATCTGAATCCCAGTGACTTTGCAGTCTATCCATAACAAGGTTTATTTTCCCTTGCATCCTACTGGCACTTACATATCATTTGTTTTCTTCCCCGAAGTCCCTAACTTCTCTGTGAAAACTTACTAAGCACGGTGTCACTTCTGTGCAGACGACTGCTCCTGTCATCGGGCTTCCGGTCCTCATTCTTTGAAATGTCAAAGTTGAGGACAGCTGTCTATCTTCCACTCCAATGTCTTAGCTCCTAAACTTATCTCGACTTTCTTCTCTCCCCGTTTTAGCTATTCAAGACATGGATAAGGTTTCTAAACTGAAACAATTGATCCCTGGGATTAGCTAATTCTTTGTTGTGAAAGACCCTGCATATAGTGCTCACTGTCCCTCGCTCTTAGTCACTAGATGCCAGCAGTAGTCACTGTCAGTGTCCTAACCTAAATTGTCCAGAGTCACCATCAAATGACTGTTAGAATGCAAAATCGCCCTTACCTGAACAGCACCACCTTATATCTAGGGCATAAACTGGATTTTTATCATTAGCAGTTGCTCCATTTTTAAGCATCAGCTAGGAACAGTCTCTCTGACCATCACATGCCGTTTTCTTTCTAGTGCAGCCCCCGGGCAGAATTCTTTGGTGTACTCAGGTCTCATGCTCTGTGATCATCAGCTTACTCTTCAACTGGCTTGGCTCCTGTGATTCGCTACGTTAATCACTTCCACAGCTCCTTTTTGCCTCCCTGGACTGCGAAATTCCATCCGTCTTTATGTTCAAGTCTGGATCACTCCATCGACTCCAAATGCCTCTCACCACTGACGACAACTGCCCAGCGTGCTAAGCAACCCTACCCAGTCTCTGATCAAAAATTTCAGATGAGCATTTCCAAAGGCAGTTACTTCTCTGTCTCTGTCTCTGTCTCTGTCTCTGTCTCTCTCTCTGTCTCTCTCTCTCTCTCTCTCTCTCTCTCTCTCTCTCTCTGAGACAACTGTTGCACATCTCTTTTTGCCTTTACTCACATTCCTCTGTGTCTCTCACTCTCATGTTAGCCTTGGTCATCAAGCAATAACTAACCACTAACTCATCCTCATCTGTAGTTCCTGTGTGATAGATCTTTGCTTAGGCATCTCAGTTCTATACTTATCATAGTTTTTGTCAACTTGACATAAAGCTTAGGGAATCTCAGCTGAATGGACTCTTTCAGATTGGCCTGTGGTTTTTGTCCTGCTAAATGATTGATGCGTAAGGGCCCAGTCTACTGTGCCAAGCCCATGCAGGTGCGTCTGGGGTACGTAAGAAAAGTAGCAGAACAAGACAGAGCAGGACAGTAAGCAGTGTTCCTCCGTGGTCTTTACTTCAGTTTCTGCCTCCAGGTTCCTGTCTTGAGTACTACCCTTTCATCTCCAATTTGCTCTTGGTCACAGTGTTTCATCACAGCCACAGAGACACAAACTCATAGAGCACTGGACTCTGTTTTCTCTCTTCTGCTCTGGTACCTTCTTCTGCCACCCAATAAGAAACCCTCCCAGGATATTCTAATTTACATTCTTGTCAAAATGTCTCAGTTGTAAAAAAAAACAAAAAAAAAAAAAAACAAAAAACAAAACCCAACAACCAAAAACCTTGTTTCAATTCCTTTCCTCCCCTTGTGCTGACCCCACCCCAGGCAAGTTCATTGTTCTCTACGAAAACCACACAATTGACCCTCCCAAAAGTAAACTACTCTATGCCTGTTTGACTTGATGTTCCTGCACTGTTGCCTCTCTGATAAAGCCACCTCATAGTTTCCATGTCACAATCCACTCTCTCTTATCTTCTTATTTGTTCCTTCTCTGCTGGCTAAACTTTACCCAACAGGCTGATTTTGTACCTCTCCCTCCACCGGCCCCCCATCTCAGACATCTCCCCTGTCCCATCTTCCCTCTCTTTTTTTGTCTTAAGAGCTTCTCTCCATATTTATCACCCTGCACAAACTGTTTCACTGACCATGGACAATGTATACAGTAAACCTAGATGCCCTGTTCAGATATAGTTAGTGGACAGCTCATTGTCCAAGGGGGGAGCAGAGACTGCCCCTGACATAAACTCTGGTGCCCCTGATTTGATCCCTTCCCCTTGGTGGGGAGGCAGAGTAGGGAGGCACACAGAGGAAGGAGAAGCAGGCTATCTGGATGAGATCTGACATAGGCTGTGGCCGTATGGTGGGGGAGGAGGTCCCCTTCAGTTAGAGGTCTAGGGGAGGGGAATAGGGTGGAAGAGGGAGGGAGGGTGGGAACTGGAAGACACAAGCAAGGGGTAACAATCGGGATGTAACCTGAATACATTATAATAAATTTAAAAGGTTTTAAAAAGAAAAAAAAAAGAGCTCCTCTAATTACCCCCATCCTTTTCCTGCCCTCCCCACTCTGGGATCAAACCCAGGGCTTTTGTATGCTTGGCAAGTAGTCTCCCACATAACCACATCCCCGGCCCTCTACTCACCTTTTTTTTGAGACAAGGTCTCATTAAATTATCCACCATTTTAAAAAGGAACGCATTACTTTAGTATGAAATCTAAAAACATAAATAATAATATACTGTCGCAAATGCCAGTCTGAAATTTAGGGAAAGGAGGGTCTAGCTCAGGAAAGAATGCTTGCTTAGCATGTGTAAGGACCTGGCTTTGGTCCCCCAGGACCAGAAAAAGGAATAATTCCTGAAATCTAGAGGGAAAAATAAGTTTTAAAAGAAATAACACATACCAATACCCGATGACAACGACGACGAGTTGTCACAAAGTTGCCATGTGCTCCAGCAAAAATGTGTTTGACTTCATTATCCACAAGGTCTAAAAAAGCAAATCGTCCATGTTCAGAGTTTTACCGGGAAAAAATAAATCTAAACATAAATCCAGTCAAATCTATCCATCTGTTGGAATTTTATGCTCTCCTAAGTTTTGACTACAAATAGCATAAAAATAATTTTGACCAGATCAAATATTATTTATTCACTCAATAAATGTTTTAGTTGTCTAGGCACTTGCATAATGAATCAGATTTGGCATGCTTAGGTATTTGCTTAAATATATCAAATGATATTGTTAGTATAATTAAGTAATTAATTTGATGTCTCCTTTTGTATTGCTTAAATCCTTAGAAATGATTACCCATTACTCCAGAAAAAAAAATAACCCTTTAAAATAAAAGTACTAAGAGCCATAATGAGAGTTCATTGGGATCCTGCAAAATCAGCGATGAGCTAGGGTAAGTACCCATACCCTCTGCAGATAGCAGGCAAGTAATGTTAGAGTTCTCTGCTGGAGCCTCCTGAAGAGTCAGGTTGCTTGCGTGATTTGGTCCACGGCCTAAAGATACCACCTGACCAGTGGTGTAGACATACGCAATGGTGTGATAACTACAACATAAAATACAGCGCGATATTAATATGATATGTCAAAGAACCAGGCACTCATGATTTCAAGAAAACAAATGACAGATTTACCTTCACCATGCTTCCAGCTGTCTCATTACAGCATTAGTGTTGCAGAGTGCTAGGTGATAACCCTGAGAAGTGGTATTAACTTACTAGTAATATTAAAGATAGTATTAGTGATGGAGATAATACTATGGTTCCTATCATGTGGTTTTTCTTGTTTTTGTTTTGTGACAGAGTATCATAGAGACCAGGCTTGCCGCCATCTCTCTGTATGGCAAAGATTAATGTTGACTTTTTGATCCTTTTGCCTTTACCTTCCTAGTGCTGGGGTGGGTAGGAGGCATAGTTCACCACCATCACCACACCTGGTACCACTGCCACCGTGCCCAGTGTATACAGTTCTAAGGATCTGCTCTAGAACTTTGTGAGTGCTAGGTAAGCACTTTAGCAGTTGCACTACGTATCATGTATTTTATGTGTTTATTGTTAATTTTTAAATGTAGCATACAAAATTACAGGCTTTATCAGGATGCTGTCAACGTCTGTTTTTCTGGATCCTCTTTGCCATGTCTGCTCATGTCTCTCTGTGCTCCTCCTCCCTTATGGTTCCACCTTGGTTGCCTCCTTTCTGCTTTCATGTCATGTGTGTTCCATTCCCTGCCTTCTTCAATATGACTTTCCTCCCTTTTTGGTCCCCTTTAGAGTTTTATGAACTATCACGCTATCACCCACACGTGTACATAGAGACAAAAAATAATAGCAAAGATCTGCATGAGACAGAACATGCATTTGTCTTTCTAAGTCTGAGTCACCTCTCTTAATATAGTAATTTACAGAGCTACTCATTTTCCTGAAATTTTCATATTCCATTTTTCTTGATAGCTGGAGAAAAGTCCATTGTATTTGTATATCACATTTTCATTACCTACTCATCTACCAAGAAATACCTAGGCTGATTCCATTTCCTGGCTTCTATGACTAGAGTGCAAATCTCTCTGGTAAGATATTGGAGTCCTTTGGGTGTATGGCCAGGAGTGGTACAGCTGCATCAAATGATAGCTCTACTTTTTAAAAAAAAAATGGTAGTTCTACTTTTAATTGTTTGAGAAATCTATGTCCTGATTTCCATGGTGACTGCACTGGCTTACACTCCCACCAGCACTGCCTTTTTCTCACCTTCACCAGGATTCCTAGTGCTTTTTTCCTTGGGGACAGCTGTTCTGACACAGGTGAGGTGGAATCACAGATTAGTTTTAGTATTAATTTCCCTGAATGCTGTGGGTATTAAACATGTCTAAAAATGTTCATGGTTCACATGTGCTGCTCATTGTGAGGACCACCTGTTCATTTCATGCCCCATTTATCAGCAGTTTGGGTTTCTTATATGTTCTAGATCTTAGCCGTCTGTGTGAAGTAGCTGGTAAGGACTTTCTCCCATTGTAGGCTGTCTGTTCACTCTGTCAGTAGATTTTCTTGCTTTGTATGAGCTTTTAAACTC